>NW_012103199.1:1362378-1374446 GCF_000951045.1 Mandrillus leucophaeus | reverse complement strand
CCCTCCCTCCCCACCCTCAGAAGCCAACAGCAGTCGTTTGCAACAGAACTTTTTTTTTCAAAGAAATAAAGAAAACAGTGACTTATCCCGCTACCCAAGCGTGTAGAGCCGCGCGCTGTACTGCTTCCGATATGTGCCACAGAGCAGCAACGAGAAGTGGACAGAGCCGCAATGGTTACAACTGTAAGAGGTTATTTCTTAAAGAAAAAGAACACCTAAGGACTGAGTCCTATATGCACTTTTGAGCATTTCTACAGCATGCGATTCTAAGAGTAAACCCACCCAATATGGCAAACAATCAAAATTTTTAAAATTTAACTTAGAAAGTCTGAGATCATTATTTTCAAAACATTGATTTGTACATTGTTTCATACACAAATAATTGACTGACTATCCAAGCACAGGACAGGCATCTCTCTTGAAAACAGAGGTTCCTCCTAGTTGGGGGTGGGGTAGTGTTAGGCTATTATAAACTTCCCTCCAACTTCACAAGGAAACCCAAAGTGAGATTAAAAACTCAACTGAGAAGATAGACAGGATGGGTCAGGAGGAACATGGTGCTGGATCTGAGCTCACTTTTCAGCAAAGGTGAAGGATTCTCTGATCACGCATTCGAGACCGTCCCCACATGTGCTTGGCCCCATGGCTTCTGAACATGTTCTTTTCTATGCCATGTTTGTGTGCAACAATGATCTGTGACACTAGACAGAAAATTAAAAACCAGGGACTGAATTTACATCACTGACAACGCCAGAGAGGCTGCCCTAGACTCTCTGGTTTTGATTAACTGTTGAACACAAAGGAATATATTTTAAAAAGGAAATATGAATGCTTCCAAAATCTTGCTACAAACATGACTGAAATTTGGACACGATGACCAGATGAACAAAGCCCTCAGCGTGTTTTGCGTGAATGCCACAAAACAGGGTCACTGGTCTAAAATTCAAATAAACTAGTGGAAAGGTGTGTCTGTCTCACAATTACACTCAAGTTTACCTTCTGGTTAACATTTTTATTATATATTTCCTTTTAAAATTCATTCAAGACAAAAAAGAAAACAAAGACGATGGCCCCGGAAGGAATGCACAATTTGTTTTAGTTTTACAGCACAGAGATCCTTCTCTTACTGGGAATTGTGCTCTTGGTTTCAGCAATAAGTGAAGGAAAAAAGATCTTGCCCTTTTGAAGTTCTGAGGGGAGGTGTAGGGTGTCCACGTTAGTACGGTTGGATAGGATATGCTCTCATGGTAACGCGTCCAAGTTGGAATGGTCTTCCAGTCTCCATGGCATCCACATGCTGTTTTAAACAGAGTTTAAAGAAATGTGAAAAGAGGCAGAGAATCTAAGTGCAGACGCATAGTCAGGTCACTGCTCTTCCCACCACTGCATGAGTGTCTGCGGCTGAGGGCACGTGACTTCAGATTTCTGTAAACGTTTCCCACAACACAATTCCAAATCAGTGCTACATCAACATTTATCTAGAAACCGTTAATGACAACTTCACACGTTCTATGAGAAACACGCACAGTTCTCCTCAGAGAAGGACATTTGGGCTGCTGCATTACCTACTGGCGTTAGTTCCAGATCTTGAGGAAGCTATCCCAGGACCCTGTCGCCACAGCCATGCCATCATCAGTCACGCCCAGGCAGCTGACGCGGTTGTCATGCCCAGCCAAGACACCTGGAAGCAAACAACAGCAGAATCACAGAGGTATCGATCTCACCTGTGACCTGTGTGCCATGTTGTGACGAGGGCGGATGGTGAGCCCCTCGTGGGACAAGACCCAGAGTCTCCCACGGCCAGGAAGGGAGGGAAAGTTGTGTCCACGTGGGAATTAAACTGCAGCATATGGCCAGCCTTATTAAAATTCAAAGGCACGCACACACACACAATCAATAAATCCAGAACCCCCGGCACTGACTTCTCAGCACTCACAAAACTCAAAAAATAAGCAAAGGCCACAATCAAAAAAATCAAAACCATCATCACGTTCGGTGCCTCAGGCCTGCAATCCCAGCACCTTGGAAGGCCAAGGCGGGCAGATCACGAGGTAAGGAGTTTGAGACCAGCCTGGCCAATATGGTGAAACCCCGTTTGTACTAAAAATACAAAAATTAGTAGGACGTGGTGGTGCGGGCCTATAGTCCCAGCTACTCGGGAGGCTGGGGTAGGAGAATCATTTGAACCCGGGAGACAGAGGTTGCAGTGAGTTGAGATCGTGCCAGTGCTCTCCAGCCTGGGCGACAGAGCGAGACTCCATCTCAAAAAAAAAAAAAAAAGAAAAATCAAAACCACCCCAATCTCAAAGCAATCTGTAACACAGAAGCTTAGAGGCATGAGCTGTTTTTCCTTCGTCTGTGATCCCTAGAGCCCAGCACAAGGCACAGAACACAGGAGGAGCGATGGTGGCTGAGACCACTGGCACTGTCACTGTCACATGGTGAGGGGGGCCTTCTGTCAACACTCAATAACCTTCGCTTGGATCATCACCAGCCAGAAGCTCCACTTCCTCCCAGGGGGATCTGAAGGCCCATTTCAGCCACCCTCCTCCACCTCCTGCAGACACCACACAGCTGAGCATAGGGGCCAGTGTGTGCTCTGCCAAGGCCTGGGCTGGCTTCCACCGCCCTTCAACAGCACTATGACTGTGGGACTTGGCCGGAAATGGCTCCACTTTGGTCCCCCCAGGCTGGGGAGAAAAACAAGGGTGTTTAACCAGGACATGAGAATGGCACCCATTCGGAAGCAGGAAGCCCCGGTAAGGGCCAAGACCTGGAGCCATGCTCCCTTCTTCTGTCCTCCCAGGTACTGAGACGAATGAATCTAAGAGTCTGTAAGTGTCAACAGTTCTCAAATTGAAATGCCCAAATGTCCACTTTTAGTAAGGAAGCCTCATCTTTTGTACATCTAGTGTTTTAATACACCTGGCAATAACACGCTTGCCTTTGATATGTTCACTGTAACAGCACCCAGAGGTGTCCCTGCATGGCGCTCCACTCCCCTGATGCAGAGTTCAGAGGGGAAAACATGGGACTGGGCCCTGGAGCCTGCACAGCTGACCCTCTCCTGCCCACTGACCCTCCCCAGAGCCCTCCCCCGCGCATGTGGGAAGATCTGCTGGTGCTCCTCGGAGTCCACTTGCCTGGAGGGCCACAGCTGGGCCATCAGTTTGCGACTATCACTCCTGCTATACCATGCCACAGTCCCACTGATACTAAACACTGCAGCTTATCAACAACTCTGTGTTTGCCCTAAAGATGCCACATAAATGTCCAGGAGACACAGAAAAGCCCCCCCCGGTCACGTACCTGCCCGGTCGGCTTTGAGCGCGTCCCAGACGTTGCAGTTAAAGTCGTCGTACCCAGCGAGGAGGAGGCGTCCACTCTTGGAGAAGGAGACAGAGGTGATCCCACAGATGATGTTGTCGTGGGAGTAAGTCATGAGCTCCTGGTCGGCACGAAGGTCAAACAGCCTGCAGGTGGCATCGTCTGAGCCAGTGGCAAATGCATTGCCATTTGGAAAGAACTGGAAAGAGAAAGCAAATCAAGACATCATGTAAACACTCAGAAAGAAATATTGGGCATATGGACTGCTCAATGGTAGGGCTGCAGAGAACACAGCAAAGACCAGCAAGACTGTGCTCTGGTAAGAACAGAGGGATGGGCCGGGCACGGTGGCTCACGCCTGTAATCCCAGCACTTTGGGAGGCTGAGGCGGGTGGATCACCTGAGGTTGGGAGTTTGAGAGCAGCCTGACCAACATGGAGAAACCCCGCTCTACTAAAAATATATAATTGGCTAGGACTGGTGGCGTGCGCCTGTAATCCCAGCTACTCGAGAGGCTGAGGCAGGAGAATAGCTTGAAACCGGGAGGTGGTAGAGGTTGCAGTGAGCCGAGACTGTGCCATCGCACTCTAGCCTGGGCAACAACAGCAAAACTCTGTCTCAAAAAAAAAAAAAAAAAAAAGGCAGGGGAGGTTTCCCAGGAACTACAGGGGAATGGGATGGAAGGGGATTTGCACTGGGGAAGCACATAAACACTGTGATCTTGGACACTGTGATTACTGTCCCCAAAGAGTAGAATTTATTTCAAAGGAATAGTGAGAAAGGAGTCATCACTGACAGGTGTGCATGCTGCTGTAGCTGCCAGATATCAGGGCTAATCTCGTGGAGGAAGGAGCGAAGTGGGCTGAGCAGGGCAGTGGTCAGGACTGCAGCAGAGCTCTATCCAACCAACAGATATATCCTTCCACGTCTCCTCACAAGGCCAGGGGCTGGAAACACTGCCTAGCCATCTGCGTGCTAAAGAGGAGAGCAGGTTTCCTGGTTAGCTGTGCCCCTGACCAGTAAGGCTCTGTAACCAGTAACTGGTGGCCTGAGTTACCTCACTGTCTCTCCCCTCCAGGATCCCAACCGCTGCTCAGCTGTACAGGTGGGAACGGGGACTGGCACGTAAGACACCCTGTGAATATCTATAAGACAAGTGGTCAACACAGAGACGTTTCCCACAGGGAGTTTTCTGTATCCCCATCTGCAGATGAGGTGGTATAAGGATCAGAAAGGAGAACATCTAATCCAGAAAAGTTTAAAATTTAGCAATCTGAACGGCTAGCAGAGACAGCAGAGGCCCCGACCCCACACCTTCACCCAGACTCACGCAAATGGCATTGATGTCAGACTCGTGGCCGGTGAAGGTCTGCCGGCACATGCCTTCTCGCACATCCCAGAGTTTGGCTGAAGCATCACAAGCACCAGAGACAAACAGTCTGGTGTCAGGAGCAAGAGAAAGGCTCATGACATCTCCAGTGTGTCCGGTAAACGTGGTCGTCTGCTGGCCGGTCTCGATGTCCCACAGGGCACTGGAGCAGGAGCCAATGACAAGGGGACATCAGCCTCAACTTCTCGGGTGGCTAGTCACATGACAGTCTGTCCTTCAAACCACCCAGGGCCACAGGGAGCCTCTGCACTGTTACTTTAAAAACGTACATTGTTTAAAGACAAATTTAAATGTAATACAACTTTGGAAGCGACACAAAGCAAAGTAAGGAAAATTATACAGAGATGAGCACACGGCCTGGGTTTCAGAATGACGGGATCACTACCTCAACTCAAACGCCAGCAAACAGGGAGCTAGGGGCACTTTTCAAGCAGCAACACTGAGGCTGTGTCCCACTCTTCAGTCATGGATGGGCATGGAGGGGGTGGCAGGAAGCCATGGGGAGGCCCTGGATAGCGGAGAGGGATGCGACTCTACCTGTGGCTGCTCCCTCTGTGCCCTCCCCTGGCCTCCCCTCCACAGGATCTTAGAAAAGGCAGGCAGGAGAAGGCCAATGCCAGGTAAACAAATGGCTCGCAGCAATTCTGAGGTCCCCCTGCCCTTTCCTGGAATCACAAACAGGAGAGCAGCTGAGTTCTCAGTGATCACACCTGGTATTTTTTTTTTTTTTTTTGACACTGAGTTTCACTCTTGTTGCCCAGGCTGGAGTGCAATGGCGCGATCTTGGCTCACTGCAACCTCCACTTCCCGGGTTCAAGCGATTCTCCTGCCTCAGCCTCCCAAGTAGCTGGGATTACAGGCATGCGCCACCCATGCCTGGCTAATTTTTTTTTTATATTTTTAGTAGAGATGGGGTTTCTCCATGTTGGTCAGGTTGGTCTCGAATTCCCGACTTCAGGTGATCCACCCACCTCAGCCTCCCAAAGTGCTGGGATTACAGAGGTGAGCCACCGCGCCCGGCCATACCTGGTATTCTATTGTGTTTCTGCTTAACGAACTGTCAAAAGGTGAGACGCTGACAGAGCCCTGCACAGAGCAGAAGCCTGGCTTAGGTGTAAGGACAGCTCTGAAGGCCACACGCCTAAAAATGTGCTATTCTCCTGTGCCTTGACGCACGGAAGGCAACACCAGAGAGCACTGTCCGTTCCTGTCAGCCTCAGAGGAAAGCCTGGCTGGGCCTGGCAATGCAAATCCAACCAGCCGATCTCAACAGACACCGCACAGGGAGTCTCCTCTCTAGGGCCTGAGGGACTGACTGCAGAAGGGAAGCAAGATACATAAAAGAGTCTGAAAAAAATGATTAATGAACAGAAGCGCTTTAAAAATATCTTCTAATAAATAAAGTCTTCTCAAGATTGACAATCTAGCTGACAAATCTTTTGTAAATCTGTGAAATTTATACACCGAGACACCTTATAATGCCACAGATGCTTTGCTGATAAGTTGGTTAAGGGCCTGTCTCGGTGAACCCTACCAACTGCGTGACTAGAGGTCTGTGCCCTGGCCTGGACACAGCTCCTGCCACCAAATCATGCCTCAGAAGACCAGAAAAACCCACATGGCCAGCTGAAGTCTAAAATGACTCATAAAATAACTATCTGGACATTTAATTTAGTACTTTGATGCCACAAATGAAAAACTTCTAGTGTTTTAAGTGGGTTTCCATTCACCTGTAAGGTGAAAACGCTAAAAATGAAGTCTGATGGAATTGCTTGAATTATGACGTCTGTTAGTTTTAGTATGTGCTCACTGTTCACAGTGACACGGTGCTATCAGAAAGGGACAATCAAAACCCACCCTGCTCCCACCTAACATCACCTAAGGAGGTACAGACATACAGATGGGAAAAAAAACAGAAGAGCGGTACTTTCAGCCTGATTGTAGTTAAAATATCTTTATTGGCCAGGTGTGGTGGCTCACTCCTGTAATCCCAGCACTTTGGGAGGCTGAGGTGGGCAGATCACGAGGTCAAGAGATCAAGACCATCCTGGCTAACATGGTGAAATCCTGTCTCTACTGAAAATACAAAAATTAACCGGACGTGGTGGTGGGCGCCTATAGTCCCAGCTACTTGGAAGGCTGAGGCAGGAGAATAGCGTGAACCCGGGAGGCAGAGGTTGCAATGAGCCAAGATCACGCCACTGCACTCCAGCCTGGAGACAGAGCAAGATTCTGTCTCAAAAAAAAAAAAAAAAAAAAGTTTGTATTTTAGTTCTTAGCTGCTGAAAATTAAACTTTGTAAATTTATTAAAAGTATAATGAGAGTATAATGAGGCTGGGCATGGTGGCTCACGCCTGTAATGGGAGACCGAGGTGGGCAGGTCACCTGAGGTCAGGAGTTCAGGACCAGCCTGGCCAACGTGGTAAAACCTGGTCTCTACTAAAAATACAAAAATTAGTCAGGCATGGTGGCAGGCACCTGTAATCCCAGCTACTTGGGAGGATGAGGCAGGAGAATCATTTGAACCTGGCAGGTGGAGGTCACAGAGCCAAGATTGCACCATTGTACTCCAGCCTGGGTGACAAGAGCAAAACTCCGTCTCAAAAAAAAAAAAAGTATAATAAATTCACACATTGCTACTATGTATTTAAAATCTTTTTTTTTTTTTGAGACGGAGTCTTGCTCTGTCACACAGGCTGGAGTGCAGTGGCCAGATCTCAGCTCACTGCAAGCTCCGCCTCCCGGGTTCACGCCATTCTCCTGCCTCAGCCTCCCGAGTAGCTGGGACTACAGGCGCCCGCCACCACGCCCGGCTAGTTTTTTGTATTTTTAGGTAGAGACGGGGTTTCACCGGGTTAGCCAGGATGGTCTCGATCTCCTGACCTCATGATCCGCCCGTCTCGGCCTCCCAACGTGCTGGGATTACAGGCTTGAGCCACCGCGCCCGGCCGTGTTTAAAATCTTAAGGCCACTTAAATTAAAGATGGCCTAATATTATGTCAAGAACCTTATTTCCTCCATGTTTACAGAGGAATGTGCCAGGGGTGTGGGGTTCTCAACGCACTGCCTGCCCCGGGTCAGGTACTTACCATGTGGTGTCTCCAGAGCTGGTGACGATCTGATTGTCATCCAGGAATCGGCAGCAGGACAGGTAACCTGGCAAAGAACAGGCCTAAGTGATGAGCTGAATCCAGCAGGCCTTGCATCCAGTCTCATACATAGAGAAACACACTGGCTGGGTAGAAGCTCTATGTCTAAGGTAAGACCAGCACTGTGCTGGTCTTTTGTTCCCATCTGTGCACACAGCAGGTCCACACGCACAGCCAGTGGGGGCGAGAGCCTAGCCGGGCAGGACAGCACGTGCCACAGAGACCCACAGCTCCGTGACGGGGGCAGGAGCAGAAACCACACCCATGAAACACACACGTTTCATCTGCTTCACTGTTTGACACATCAAAGGCTGGGGATCCCTTGTCTATTTACTCATTCAGGGGAAGCTGACTCCAGTGCCCAGGAGGGCAACCATCCAGACACCTGGAACACAGCCTTAACAAAACAGACACCTCCTGCTCTCCTACAGCCCACACTGCAGCGGGGACAGAGAATGAGAATCACTGAAATAGCACGTCGGAAAGGGAGTGCTAAGGGAAGGAGAGGGCAAGGTAGGGGCCTCACAAGATGGGAGCCAGGAGAGGAGGGAGGACGTCCTGAAAGTAGACTCAGGGAAGAAGGATCCAAACAGAGGGGCCCAGACAGGGCAGGAGGCGGTGAGGCCACAGGGTCAGGGTGGCAAGGGTAAGTGGGTCATGGAAGGGATAACGAGGGCAACAGGAAAGCGGCATGGCAGCAACACTGCAGACACGGGGGTACTCGTGAATATGTGTGGGTTTGTTTTCTTGTGGACAGTGGCTGTGACACCCACATCAGCGTGGGCACAATTCTGTGTCTCTGAGTATTCCCACCCACTCCCACTGGGAAGGAAGCGTCAGAGGCTAGACACAGCGGACATGGTGGGGACACATCAAGATGCCCTGTCCTAAACAACTTTCAAAATAAGGAAAGGCAACAACAAAAAATCAGTCTGCAGTATCCACACATGATGACTGGTCTCTACTAAAAATACAAAAATTAATCAGGCATGATGGTGGGCACCTGTAATCCCAGCTACTTGCGAGGATGAGGCAGGAGAATCATTTGAACCCCGTAGTTCAAATTGTTAATGACTTCTGTTGACCATTATTTCTTTTGTACATTGATCATAGTTCTGGTATTTACTGTGGAACTAAAAGCATAGGGTCAACAAACCAGTTAGTGTGTGCCCAGGGTTGCTGATGGTCTGGCCCTAATCTGAAGATTCAGGGGTTCCAGTGGCACTGGTGATTTTCAAGAGACCTGTTTAGATCTGGGTGTTTACTGAAATGCTTTGCCCCCAACTACACCCCAGGGAGTCATATGACACTGCATGAATCAGCAAACAACAAAAATAAAATGCACAAAAAGAATAAACCAAAAAAAAAAAAAAAAAAAGAATAAACCCACTGAGGGTTTTAATGTAGAAAGTGTAAGATTACAGAGAAAACAAAGCATTTATTTAACAAACATTATTGTCACTATTTTTTTGAGATAGAGTCTCGTGCCGTTGCCAGGCTGGAGTGCAGTGGCGTGACCTCGGCTCACCGCAACCTCCGCCTCCCAGGTCAAGCGATTCTCCTACCTCAGCCTCCCGAGTAGCTGGGACTACAGGCGCATGCCACCACACACAGCTAATTTTTGTATTTTTAGTAGAGACGGGGTTTCACCATGTTGGCTACGATGGTCTTGATCTCTTGACCTCGTGACCAACCTGCCTCGGCCTCCCAAAGTGCTGGGATTACAGGCGTGAGCCACCACGCCTGGCCAACAAACATTATTAAACTGGCTCTGACAGAAAAAAAAATATGCATAGATGACAGAGCTCAAAATACCAACTACGTGCCTACAAAAGCACGTGTGGTCAAATACTTCCTGGAGGCCACACCACAGGGACACTAGGGGCCATAAAGGTGAACCCAGCTCAGAGGAGGACAGCCCTGCATACCTGGTGCCCCCTGTAGTGCCCTGCAGCTCGCCGTCGTGCTCCCGGGTCTCCACCCGAACCCCCTCCACTGGCTTCCTAGTTCATGCTCACCCTTGCTTCAGGGAAGCACCCCTACCCCATCAGATGCCCATCCAGACCATGCCACTGAGCCTGGCAGCACTTAAGTCTGTTTGAATGTGAGCACAGAAGGGCAGGAAAGAAGAGTCATGGAGACCTCAGCACAGCCTGCATCTCACACAGGGGAGTAGGCGGAGGCCCTCCCAAATTTACTGCATGAAAGAATCATGACCTTGGCCGGGCGCGGTGGCTCACGACTGCTATCCCAGCACTCTGGGAGGCTGAGGCGGGCAGATCACCTGAGGTCAGGAGTTTGAGACCAGCCTGGCCAACACGGTGAAACCACATCTGTACTAAAAACATAAAAATTAGCCAGGTGTGGTGGTGGGCGCTGGATGTGTAATCCCAGCTACTTGAGAGACTGAGGCAGGAGAATCACTTGAACCCAGGCGGCAGAGGTTGCAGTGAGCAGAGTTCACGCCAGTGCACTCCAGCCTGGGCAACAGAGCAAGACTCTGCTTCAAAGAAAATAAACAAATAAAATAAAATAAATAAAATCATGACCTCATAGATCTCAAAGATGACCTCTTGGCCCCACCCTGTGCAGGCTGTAGTGAAGCTACACAGAAGACATCAGCTTCTGACTCCAAGAACCAGAGACCGAACCCTAAAATCACAGCTCTCATGTGCTGATAAAATGATATGGACACGCATCAGCTGACAGGAACTATGAAGGACAAGGGAAATGACCAAATGTATAAGCCACACGTGGCCCCGACTTACAATTTTGTGACTTTATGATGGTTTGAAAGACACACGCATTTAGTAGGAAAACCATGCTCCACATACCCATACAACTATGTTTCCATTTTCAGGGGTGTCCAATGATTTACATGAGATGTTCAACTTTTTATTATAAGATACGCATTATGTTAGGTGGTTCTGCCCAACCAGTGGCCACTCTTAGTGTCTGTGCATGTTCAGGTTGAGGGGCTAAGCAAGACATGATGCTTGGGGGGTGTGTCCAATGTGGCCTGGAGAGCAGGACTGGTGTGCAGTGCCCAGGGTGCCAAGCACACTCCATGAGGCCCAGTCTGTGCACAGACCAGGCCTAACCCCTTCTTCCAGGAAAGTCTCGCAGGGCTTTCTGGCCAAGAGGCCATGAGTGGTGAAGACTGCAGGCTCTGAAATCAGAAATACCTGGGCTCCACTGTCAGCATGGCAGCTAAGTAGCAGTGAAAGTTTCTGTCAGTTCTTTCAGAGTCCCAGCCTCCCCATGTAACTGGGGAGCGATGGGAGGAGCAGAGCTGTCTGCGCACATAAGAAGTTCTCAGTAAATGGAGGCAGTTACTATTTCTGTTATTACTGAATTTGAACAAATTCCCTAGGTATGTGTGGGGGGACACTTCAGGTGAAAACACGCCCCTCCTCCCCTGGTGCGGGGGCCTGTGCTGCCACCCTCTGGAAGCCTGCAGAGAGGCAGAGAAAACAGACCCTGAACAAAAGTGTGCACCCAGTGCGGAGGTGCAAGGGCACAAAGGTGGCACCAGGTGCCTCAAGGAGAGGCTGAAATGCGGCCGGGGGACCTCACAGTGGTCTGGTCATATAGGCAAGTGGGTGTGAAGGGCTGTCCTGTGTCTCATAGGGACCACTGGCTGTAGAGACAAGCCGCGAAAGTCCAGGAGAGAGGGGGTAGCTTGAAGACAGGCAGGGCAGACGGTGGAAGCGTAGGAGAAAGACGGGCTCCTGGGCGTGTGGTGTCAGCAGAGGTGCCTCAAGGATAGAGTGAGTCTAGAGTCTAGAAAGGAGCACATCACCAGGCTCCGGGAAGAGCACAGCATGGGTGCACACACTGCTCTACCCAGCATGGCTGCCGACCCAAAGACAGCAAAGCCAAGAAGGACACACAAGCGTGGCCAGACGCAGCCCTGTGAGGAAACTTACCCAAGAACAGGACGATGGGCTTGAGAAACCATCCATCTACAAGGATGGTGTTTACTGCAGCAATGTTTATAATAAATTGTGGGAAACTGGGAACTGCCTAAATGTCCGACAATAGGAACAAATTAGTGCACCACACCATGAAACTCTCTACAGCTACTGAGTCACAGAACGACAGTGTAATACCACAGCTGTATAATACTGTGTGACGCTAATACCACAGCTGTATAATACTGTGTGACGCTAATACCACAGCTGTATAATACTGTGTGACG
>NW_012103199.1:1360640-1362328 GCF_000951045.1 Mandrillus leucophaeus | reverse complement strand
ACGCTAATACCACAGCTGTATAATACTGTGTGACGCTAATACCACAGCTGTATAATACTGTGTGACGCTAATACCACAGCTGTATAATACTGTGTAACGCTACTGCATAGCTCCTGCATAACTACTGCATAACTACTGCATAATACTGTAATTCTGGATGGAATTATAGGTCCCCCGACATAAAAGAAGATGATTCAAAGTTCCTTTCCAAAATTCCTTTTTTTTTTTGAGACGGAGTCTCGCTCTGTCGCCCAGGCTGGAGTGCAGTGGTGGTGCGATCTCTGCTCACTGCAACCTCCGCCTCCCCGGTTCAGCACTTCTGCTGCCTCAGCCTCCCAAGTAGCTGGGATTACAGGCACCTGCCACCACATCCGGCTAATTTTTGTATTTTTAGTAGAGATGGGGTTTTGCCATGGTGGCAGGCTGGTGTTGCACTCCTAACCTCAGGTGATCCACCTGCCTCAGCCACCCAAAGTGCTGGGATTATAGGCATGAGCCACTGCGCCCGGCCCCCTTTCCAAAATTTCTACAATGAACACACTTTGAAAGGTTTAGTTCTCCTGCCTGCACCCTGGAGAACATCCCCTGTTGGGAGCAGGGGCAAGGAGGAGACCCCACCCAGGGGAGGAGCACAGGACACACTGAAAGGCAGGCGGGCAAATGCCAAGAAGTCAGCCATGACCACACCCAGTCCCTCACTAGTCCTCCTCAGACAGGTGGTTTCAGGAGCACCTGTGCCGCCCCAGGATCGGCTCCAAGGAGCAAAAACAAGACCGTGTTGGTGAGGGACAGGCTCAGTCTAGACCTGAAGAGACAGGTGCCCAGCCCTGCGCCAAGGCGTGCACAGGAGATGGAGAGCAGATGTCTTTTCTTCAAGGAGTTCAGTAAGAAGGAAAATGAAAGAGATGAGGAAGTAACTTGAAGATGTGAAAGTGAGGCTCAGAGGGGTGCAGAGAGGAGTGTCCAGGCACCACGAGTGCCTCCATGATGGTGTCAGGCTATGAGGCCAACCAGTGCAGCCGAGATGCCGGGGCTGATGACAGTGAGCCTCAAGCAGGCACCCTAGTCACCAGCTGCCCTGTTGTGGCTCCTGAAGCAGGGTTTACAGGGAGACAACATATATCCCCCCCTTCTGTGTCCAAGCTTGTGAGGCCTGTCAGAAAAAAATCCACTATTTTCATGAATATAGAAAATGTTCTGCTTCTCACTATATGAAGATACTGTGTCTAAAAATCCCAAGTTTTGGCTACCACAGTGGGCTCTATCACTGACACCTGTGCACGCTGTTACCACAAAGGCCTTGTGCACGCTGTTACCACGAAGGCCTTGGGCTGGACTTCTGATCAAGGCTCATGTATCTGTAGCCATCTTGATCAGAATGATCCAGGCAAGGGCAGCCGTGTCTCCACTGCCCGAGAGGTTTGCCAAGAACAAAGTTCTAAGAGCAAGCGTTGAGTCTCCCTGCATTGGCCCTTAGGGATCTGCTTTTATAAAAATCTGAGACTAGGTCAGAGGGCTGGAAATAAACTTTTTTTTTCTTTTTTTTTGAGACGGAGTTTTACTCTTGTTGCCCAGGCTGGAGTGCAGTGGTGCAATCTCAGCTCACTGCAACCTCACCTCCTTGGTTCAAGTGATTCTCCTGCCTCAGGCTCCCAAGTAGCTGGGACTGCAAGTGCATGCCACCACAC
>NW_012103199.1:1356666-1357455 GCF_000951045.1 Mandrillus leucophaeus | reverse complement strand
AAAAAATCAAGTAACCCAGGCCAGGCGTGGTGGCTCACGCCTGTAATCAAATAACTCAAAGGAAGGTAGGAAAGGAACAACCAAAATACAAAAATGAAGGGACAAAAAGGTGACAAAGTAGCAGAGCTACAATAGGAAATACAAATGTGCAAAAGCATATTCCAAAGGCAGGCAGAAAAAACCAAGACCCAACAATTATGTGAAGTCTATAACCGACTATTTTCAAAGACACAGTTAAGCTGAAAGGACCCTCACGAAGGCAGGGCTGGCTACATTAATATCAGAAAAAGTAGCGGTTCCCAACAAAGAGCATTATGAGCGAGAAAGAACAGTTCATCATGATAGCAGGGTCACAGGGTCAATTAGTCACAAAGAGACGACAAACGTAAAGGCATCTACTAAAAGAGTTCAAGGTATCTGAAGCATATATTGACAGAATTAACAGGAGAATTAGAAAATCCATAATCATTTTAACAGCCCTGCATGAACATTTCATAGAAAGATACAGAAGATTTGAACATGCCAAAAATCTTGCTCTAATTAACATGTATGTAGAAAATCAGGCCCAGGGCCGGGCGCGGTGGCTCACACCTGTAATCCCAGCACTTTGGGAGGCCGAGACGGGCGGATCACGAGGTCAGGAGATCAAAACCATCCTGGCTAATACGGTGAAACCCAGTCTCTACTAAAAAAAATACAAAAAACTAGCCGGGCAAGGTGGCGGGCGCCTGTAGTCCCAGCTACTCAGGAGGCTGAGGCAGGAGAATGGCGTGAACCCGGGAGGTGGAG
>NW_012103199.1:1351585-1354056 GCF_000951045.1 Mandrillus leucophaeus | reverse complement strand
TGCCCAGCCTCAAACTTCAACTTTTACTGATTTGAAGCTGTAAAATATGAATCATGACTGAAGAAAGTTACAAATACCTTTTTTTTTTTTTTGGAGACAGGCTCTCACTCTGTCTCCCAGGCTGGAATGCAGTGGCCCGATCACGGCTCACTGCAGTCTTGACCTCCCAAGCATAAAGGAACCTCCCGCCTCAGCCTCTTGAGTAGCTGGGACCACAGGCTTGAGTCACACCTGGCTAATTTTTGTATTTTTTTGTAGAGACGGGGTCACCCTATGTCACCCAGGCTCACAAACACTCTTAAGAGGCCAAATGTGTGTGTGTGTGTGTGCTTTTTTAAATAACACAACTCCTTAGAAGTAAAATTTCATGATCTATGAAGGAAATAAAATCTCCAAAATATTCCTACTAATACCAGTTTTTTTATTTTCTTGGGTATTTTTGGCTTTTCTTTCTTTGGTTTCAACAGACAAATACAGTCAGTGTTAAATCCAGCAACCTTTGACTACCAATGTAAACAGAGGCACTGACTCTGACGGTCATGGGAAGGGGCTGCTCAACACAGAGAACAGCTTTCCAAAAAGGGTGCTGCATCAGAAAGAGTTGTGTGGTTTACAGGGTCGGTATGAGCTGCCTGGCTGGACTGCCAGTGACGGCCAGCGGCTCCCATCCATAGGCATTACCTTCTCACAGAAACAACTATAAGCACTGCATGAAATACAAAAACCAAACACCTGAAAGCAGGCAAACAAGAGCAGGCAAAAACTGGAGGAGTCTCCCCTGGGAGAAAAGAAAGGCAGGGCATGGTTTGTTCTTAAGGAGCTTTCCCTGAGGAGGGGACTGTGATAACCCCAGGGCTACAGCCTCACACACAAGACCTGTGGCCAAGGTCTTCAAGAGCCAGTAGACAAATTACTGGACAATCACAGCCAGAAGGCGAAAGGATAACAATACAAAGAAGAAAGCCACAGAAAGGGAGTCCCAAACTACACACACAGCTGACCAGATATCCCACCCCTGAGGTGCACAGGCATGCAGCCCAGCCAGCGCAGAAAAGCTGAACAGAGGTTTCTGCTGCAGCCACACAAGACAGACAGAGACAGACTGCCTGATAAAACGAAACTAAACATCAGTTAATTCTGGAGAACGTAACCGGACACAAAGTCTCTATGACACAATATTTACAATGTCTAGAATACAATTTGAAATTACTACATGTACTAAAAAATAGCAACATGTCACTCAGACTCCAGAGGAGAGATCCACAAGGACCAACGTCAGGAAAACGAGATGCTGAGATCAGCAGACAAGAACTCCAAAGGCAGCTCTTAAACTCTCCTTGTGGATGCAAAATAAAACATGCTATTATACAAGGACAGGGAATCTCAGCAGGAAAAGGAAACATTTCTAAATAAAAGCAACAGAAATTCCAGAACTGCAGAAGAAATATCTGACATAAAGAATCTGCTGGAGAGCCTTAGTTTATCAGAGGTAACAAGGACATGAACTTGAATGGAAATAAAAAGGTTTAAGCAAGTGAGTGGGGCTAACAACAACAAAAAGGAGCACGTCTGAAGTGGGAAAGTGAGAACAAGCCGCAGCCCCCAGAGCCTCGGGGACAGCACAGACGCATGTGTTACTGCAGCACAGAGGGGCAGGGACTAAGGACAGAGGATGCTTTGAAGACATGGTCTAAAACTTCCCAAATTTGGTGAAAGACAAACTTATAGATTCAAGATGCCAAAGCACAATAAATGCAAAGAAAATCACATCGAGGCACCTACATGCAAACTGCTAAAACCCAAAACAAATCTTTAGATTGCTAAAAAAAGAAAAATAAATGAAAAAAAGAGTCAACCCATAATTCTAGATATCTAGCAAAAATACCCTTCAAGAATAAAGGCAAAATAGAAATCTTAGGGAAATGAACACTAAGTGCTTTTGCCAGCAGCAGACCTGAGACCTGCACTAACCATGACTTGTTCTGGGTAGGGCTTTCGGCCGACAGGACGCCCGCAGAAGGCGCCTCTGCAGGAGAGTGGGAAGGGCACTGGACACGGAAGCTCTCTCCGGAGGGCAGAGTAGATTTATTTCATTCTTTTCTCTCTGAGACGGAGTCTCACTCTGTCACCCAGGCTGGAGTACAGTGGCGTGATCTTAGCTCACTGCAACCTCCGCCTCCTAGGTTCAAGCGATTCTCCTGCTTCAGCCTACCGAGCAGCTGGGACTACAAGTGCGTGCCACCATGCTCGGCTACTTTTTGTATTTTTAGTAGACACAGGGTTTTGCCATGTTGGCCAGGCTGATCTCAAACTCCTGGCCTCAGGTGATCTGCCTGCTCGGCCTCGCAAACTGTTGGGATTACAGGCGTGAGCCACCGTGCCCGGCCTACTTCATGCTTTTCATATTTTTTTTTTTTTTTTTGAGACGGAGTCTCGCTCTGTCGCCCAGGCTGGAGTGCAGTGGCCGGATC
>NW_012103199.1:1345511-1350310 GCF_000951045.1 Mandrillus leucophaeus | reverse complement strand
GAATGGCGTGAACCCGGGAGGTGGAGCTTGCAGTGAGCCGAGATCGCGCCACTGCACTCCAGCCTGGGCGACAGAGCGAGACTCTGTCTCAAAAAAAGAAAAAGAAAAAAAAAGAAAATCAGGCCCAGATACAACAAACACACACATCATTCCCATGTGCACACAGCGCACACACCATGACAAGACCATCAGCTCCATTAAAAATAAGCCTCAAATGTCAAAGGACTGAAATGATACAGAGTGTGTCTTAAAGCACAATGGCATCTAATTAGAAATCAATGATAACTAAGAAAACTTCAGATATATAAAAATTATACATCTAAATAACCCGTAAGTCAAATAAGCACTCACAAGGATATTAAAAAATTTCACATCGAATGATAATTAAAAGACAATATAGGCTGGCAGTGGTGGCTCAAGCCTGCAATCTCAGCACTTTGGGAGGCCAAGACGGGCGGATCACTTGAGGTCAGGAGTTCGAGACCAGCCTGACCAACATGGCAAAATCCTGTCTCTACTAAAAATACAAAAATTGGCCAGGCGTTATGGTGCACATCTGTAATCTACTTGGGAGGCTGAGGCAGGAGAATCACTTGAACCCAGGGGGTGGAGGTTTCAGTGAGCTGAGATCACACCACTGCACTCCAGCCTGGGTGACAGAGGAGGACTCCATCTTAAAAAAAAAAAAAAAAAGACAATATTAAAAATATGTGTGTGATGCAGCTAAAGCCATGCTTAGAGGGAAATTTAAAAATTTAAGTGATTGTATCTGAAAAGGAAGCAAACCAGTGGCCTACAAATCTACTTTAGGCAGCTGGAAAATTAAGAAGGCGGCAACTCCAAAGTAAGCAGAAGGCAGGAAAGAACCAAGAACAGAAATCAACAATAGCAGCATATCTTTCAAAGGACAAGGTTATACTTGTAATCTGGCCAAAATTAACTTATTTATCAGACTGCTTAATAGGCGTCAAAAGCAGTACTAGTGACTCCACGAACTGATTTCTTTGGCTGCATGTGAAGTGGGCGGAGTGTTACCAAAAAGTACTGGGGCCATAACACTTCTGAGAACAGATAATACAGCCAGAGAGGTAAAATATATTAGAATAGGACATCCTCTTTCAGCAAATGTATGCCTTTCATGATGAATTAGTGTCACAAGTAAACAAAATCTTGGTGAGATAATAGACTACCTAGCACTTACAGCCACAGGGCTCTATTCTGCCTCATTTGCAGAGACAGGGTCTCACTTTCACCCAGCCTGGAGTGCAGTAGTGCAATCATAGCTCCCTGCAGCCTCAACCACCCAGGCTTGAGCCATCCTCCCGAGGAGCTGGGACCACAGGTGTGCGCCACTGTGCGTGGCTAAGTTTTTCCTTTTTTGTAGAGAAGGGGTCTAAGTTTTGTTGTCCCAGCTGGTCTCGAACTCCTGGCTCCAAGCTATAGTCCTACCTTGGACTCCCAGAATGTTGTAATTACAGGCATGAGCCACCATGTCCAGCGCAAATCCACAGGTTTCTTACTGGTAAAGGCACATCAGGCCTGTTTTTAGTTTCATTTTCAGAAGACTTCTGGCCATTACTGTGACTTTTATTTGAACCAGTCTCATTAATAATGATTGATAACGCCGGGCGCAGTGGCTGACGCCTATAATCCCGGCACTTTGGAAGGCTAAGGCAGGCGGATCATGAGGTCAGGAGTTCAAAACCAGCTTGGCTAACATGGTGAAACCCCATCTCTACTAAAAATGCAAAAAGAAATTAGACGGGCGTGGTGGCAGGTGCCTGCAGTCCCAGCTACTCAGGAGGCTGAGGCAGGAGAATGGCGTTAACCCGGGAGGCAGAGCTTGCACTGAGCCAAGATCATGCCAATACACTCTAGCCTGGGCGAAAGAGCAAGACTCCACCTCAAAGAAAAAATAATAATAATAATAATTAATTAATAAATGACTGATAAAAGGTGAATATCCAAAGCATATAATGTACTCCAGCTAAACAGCTTGTGTCACTTGAAGGTTATGAACAAGGATGGGTACCTGTGTGTCCTGCCAGCTCACGACTCACGCGCACGTTCCCCTCACGAGTTTTCAGATTGTAAATGGAGCAAATGTTATCCAGGCCACCGCAGGCCACATAGTTCCCAGAAGGGGCGTATGCACAGGTCATGACCCAGGAGGAGCGCAGAGGGATGGCGTGGACCTAATGACAGAAACACAGATGATGCAAACACCTTTATGTTCAAAAACAACACTGACGCTAGGATTATCTCATCTCCAACTTTCATTGCATAGGAGGTAACAGAACAAAATAAGAGCCAAAATTATCTAGAGAGTAATTCCCATGAGTGGCCACTCAGGTGAAGCCTATTAATGAGAAGTCCAGTGCTGCACATGGGATTCAAAATCAATCCACACAATCCAGTTTTACTAAAGTCACCACTTATGATTAGGTGGGGACTTAACAGTCGTGCTGCCTACTCATCAAAACTACTTTATTAGGCAGGGTGCGGTCATTCACACCAGTAATCCCAGCACTTTGGGAGGCTAAATTGGGCAGATCACCTGAAGTCAGGAGTTCAAAACCAGCCTAGCCAACATGATGAAACCCCGTCTCTACTAAATATACCAAAATTAGCCGGGCATGATGGCGCATGCCTGTAGTCCCAGCTATTCGGGTGGCTGAGGCAGGAGAATCACTTGAACCTGGGAGGCAGAGGTTGCAGTGAGCTGAGATCATGTCACTGCACTCCAGCCTGGGCAACAGAGCAAGACTCCGTCTCACAAGAAAACAAACAAGCCGGGCGCGGTGACACACACCTGTAATCCTAGCACTTTGGGAAGCTGAGGCGGGTGGATCACCTGAGGTCAGGAATTTGAGACCAGCCTGGCCTCAAATTGGTGAAACCCCATCTGTGCTAAAATACAAAAATTAGCTGGGTATGGTGGTGGGCGCTTGTAATCCCAGCTACTCAAGGAGGCTGAAGCAGGAGAGTTGCTTGAACCAGGGAGGTGGAGGCTGCAGTGAGCAGAGATCACGCCATTGCACTCTAGCCAGGGCGATAAGAGCAACACTCTGTCTCAAAAAAACAAACAAACAAAAAAAACCCCAAAAAAACCCATACATATTAGAAGGAAAACACTGCATTACCCTGTCAAATGGCTATGAACTTATTTGAAAACAAAACTTTTTTTTTTTCTTTTGAGATGGAGTTTCGCTCTTGTTGCCCAGGTTTGAGTGCAGTGGCGCAATCTAGGCTCACTTGCAACTTCTGCCTCCCGGGTTCAAGTGATTCTCCTGCTTCAGCCCCCTGAGTAGCTGGGATTACAGGCGCCTGCCACCACACCTGGCTAATTTTTTGTATTTTTAGTAGAGAATGAGGTTTCACCATGTTGGCCAGGCTGGTCTCAAACTACTGACCTCAGGTGATCCACCTGCTTCAGCCTCCCAAGTGCTGGAATTACAGGTGTGAGCCACCGCACCCAGCCGAAAACAGAATATTTTTACGGAATAACCAAAATGGACATTCCTATAACCTATCCTGCCACATCTCTCCCAGTGTGTTAGATCTGCTGTAATGAATGTAACCATTTATACACATTTAGTATTCTTTAGTAAACTGAATAACATCTTTTACGTATATGTTTGGACCAATGACAATACTTTTTTTTTTTTGAGACAGAGTCTCGCTCTGTCGCCCAGGCTGGAGGAGTGCAGTGGCACCATCTCAGCTCACTGCAAGCTCCGCCTCCCAGGTTCACGCCATTCTCCTGCCTCAGCCTCCCGAGTAGCTGGGACTACAGGCACCCGCCACCGCGCCCGGCTAATTTGTTGTACTTTTGGTAAAGACAGGGTTTCACTTTGTTAGCCAGGATGGTCTCGATCTACTGACCTTGTGATCTGCCTGCCTCAGCCTCCCAAAGTGCTGGGATTACAGGCATAAGCCACCATACCCAGCCAACAATACTTTTTATTCAAAACAGTACAATTTGGATTAAGTCTTGAAAATAACATACATTACACTTTAAAGTATGATGATCTCTCCTAAAAAACTAATAATTAAATGAAAAGTGATACTTCTGCACTCTATAAATAAAACATGAAACTTCCCAGACTCTGCTAAAACTGGAATTGAGGTCTCCTGGAAACACAGAAGGTCCTTAGCTCCCATCGACTCGGTAAGGAGATAACGGAAAATAGCACAACAGCACCTGGTTCAGAGGAAGAGACTGTCACAGGTGCTGGCATGTGACTCAGCTTGTGTCTCACCTGCACAACCTCACTACTAACAAACAGAGCTTGCCGTTACTGCCTTCCCTATCTTGTATTATGTGATTTAACAAAAAAGACTCCAGAGCTTAAAATACTGTTTCCTAGGTGGGTTTTCCAAGGAAGGGAATTTTCCAGTCCCTACCTTGTTGGTGGTGTAGCTGTCCCAGATGATAAGTTTACCATCCTGCGAGGCACTGACGAGAAGCCTGGAGGGACAGACAAAAGCAAACCTATCAGTACCACATAACACAGAAAGTGTACAAGGGCAACAGACTAAAACCCAGACTCTGGTGACTTAAGTGCTTCTATGTTACATGTGCTTCAGACAAAGCCACTTATTTATAAGAAAAAAAATCTCTGGTCGGGCACAGTGGCTCACGCCTGTAATCCCAACACTTTGGAAGGCCGAGGCAGGCAGATCACGTGAAGTCAGGAGTTCAAGACCAGCCTCGCCAACATGGCAAAACCCTGTCTCTACTAAAAATACAAAAATTAGCTGGGTATGGTAGTGCGCGCCTGTAATCCCAGCTACTC
>NW_012103199.1:1335843-1344261 GCF_000951045.1 Mandrillus leucophaeus | reverse complement strand
TAGCCAGGATGGTCTTGATCTCCTGACCTCGTGATCCGCCCGTCTCGGCCTCCCAAAGTGCTGGGATTACAGGCTTGAGCCACCGCGCCCGGCGTGTTTTTGTTTTTGAGACGGAGTTTTGCTCTTGTTGCCCAGGCTGGAGTGCAATGGCGCGTCGGCTAACCACAACCTCCACTTCCTGGGTTCAAGCAATTCTCCTGCCTCAGTCTCCAAAGTAGCTGGGATTACAGGCATGTGCCACCACGGCCAGCTAATTTTGTATTTTTAGTAGAGACGGGGATTCTCCATGTTGGTCAGGCTGGTCTCTAACTCCTGACCTCAGGTGACCCGCCCACCTCAGCCTCCAAAGTGCTGGTATTACAAGTGTTGAGCCACTGTGCCCAACCATGTATTTTTTCATAATTATTTCCTTGTTCTGGCAACTGTGCTCAGTTTGGAATCCACGTGTTGAAAAGGAGCTCCATACTACAAAGGAAAATATGAATAATGAGCAAAAGAATTTCACCTTAGCAGGCGAGTAAGGTGGATGAAAGTAACTCCTGGGAACCACAGTTGCTCATGAGAAGTCCTAAGGAACTCTGTAGCAGAGAATGCTGTTTTCAATGAAGAGCAAGAGGGTTCTACTGTTTGATGCAGAGATATCTGTCAGTGCGGTAAATGACGGTATAAGGATTTTTACTTTTAAGGATTTTATCAAACGAGGGTTTTGTTTTTGTTTGTGTTTTTTTGAGACAGAGTCTCCCTCTGTCACTCAGGCTGGAGTGCACTGGCGTGATCTCGGCTTACTGCAAACTCTATCTCCTGGGTTCAAGTGATTCTCATGCCTCAGTCTCCCAAGTAGCTGGGATTACAGGCACGTGCCACCACGCCTGGCCAATTTTTGTATTTTCAGTAGAGATGGGCTTTCCCCATGTTAGCCAGGCTGGTCTCCAACTCCTGGCCTCAAGTGATCCGCCTGCCTTGGCCTCCCAAAATGTTGGGATTACAGGCGTAAGCCACGGTGCCTCAAAACGCAGGTTTTAACTATTTCAGCTGTGAACATATGTGACTTCTTAAAGCTGACCCAAAGCTGGAGTAATGCCCTCTCAAGTTTTGTTGATAACTGAGACTTTTAATATCAAACTAGATGTTTTGATACACTAAGTACTAACTTTACAAAGGTGTCAATGAGTTTAACAAATAAAAGCCTTTTCACCTGCAATTTATTACAAAATTTATCACAGAACTAAAAACTAAGTGTAGGCTCCCATCCTATTATTTTTCAGATGCAATTATTATTATTATTATTATTATTATTTTGAGACAGAGTCTCACTCTGTCACTCAGGCTGGAGCAACATGGCACAATCTCAGCTCACTCCAACCTCTGCCTCCCAGGTTGAAGCAATTCTCGTGCGTCAGCCTTCCCAGTAGCTGGAATTACAGATGTGCACCACCATGCCTGGCTAACTTTTTGTATTTTTAGTAGAGACAGGGTTTTGCCATGCTAGTCTCGAACTCCTGAGCTCAGGCAATCTGCCTACCTCAGCCAGGATTACAGGCGTGAGCCACTGCACCCAGCCTTCAGATGCAATTCTTAAAGCAAACTTCTCAATCCAGGTTGTCATCAACATATTAAACACTGAAAATTATTTCTATGTAATGGTATAAGGTTCCCTCTCTAGCTCTATTTCTGCCCAGCCCTTCTGAGACTTTCTGTTGAGTATCAGAGCTGATCTAAAGCAGCTCATCCTCCTAGATTAGGAGGATCACCTTTACAGAGGTCTCCCGGTCAGAGAGCTTAATAACTGCTGACTTCCAGAGGGATTAGGGACATGTAAGCTGTCGACTGATCCTCCAGAAGGTGAGAGAAGACATGCCTCCTAGTCCCGGATTAGAGAGCTGTTGGAGAGCTGGGTTCACGTTGCCTGCCAGTGCCTTTACCTACTCAACAATCAATTATCTGAGGTGCCACTCACCTAGAACATAGAGGCGAGAGCCAGGAAGCAAGCTAAATGGCTCCAGGACCCTGAAAGTAGCTGTCAAAAATCAAAACACCTAATGCCCTTCATTTTACTCAAAGGAGGGAGGGTGGTGGCTCATGTCTGTAACCCCAGCACTTTGGGAAGCTGAGATAAGAGATCGGTAAAGTCTAGGAGTTTGAGACCAACACGGGCAACATAGGGAGACCTGGTCTCTACAAAAAATATTTTTAAAAAATCAGCTGGGCACGGTAATGTGCACCTGTGGTACCAGCTACTCAGGAGGCTGAGGCAGGATTGCTTGAGCACCACAGTTCAAGACTGCAGTGAGCTAGGATCGCACCACTGCATTCTAGCATGGACAACAGAGTGAGACCCAGTCTCAAAAAAAAAAAAAAAAAAAAAAGTCACCTTTTAGTACAAATAAATATATTGATAAACATATTACAAATGTACATCTGATACGTTAATACATACATACATAACAAGTAGTCATTGTGGGCCTCACCTTGCATGTAGTTTTTTTTGTATGTTTTTTTTTTTTGAGACAGAGCCTCACTCTGTCACCCAGGCTGGAGTGCAGTGGTGCAATCTTGGCTCACTGCAACCTCTGCCTCCTGGATTCAAGCGATTCTCCTGCCTCAGCCTCCTGAGTAGTTGGGATTACAGGTGCCCACCACCAATCCGGTTAACTTTTGTACTTTTGGTAGAGACGGGGTTTTACCACATTGGCCAGGCTGGTCTCAAACTCCTGACCTCAGGTGATCCACTCGCCTCAGTCTCCCAAAGTGCTGGGATTACAAGCGTGAACCACGGTGCCTGGCCTTTCATGTAGCTTTGTGTTCTGTTTCGCTTTTTGAGACAGAGTCTCGATCCGTCACCCAGGCGGGAGTGCAATGTGTGCGCGCACGCGCGTGTGTGTGTGTATATATATCTAGATCTATATCTATATATTTTGAGACAGAGTCTCACTCTGTTGCCTAGGCTGGAGTGCAATGGTGCAATCTTGGTTCACTGCAACCTCCACCTTCTGGGTTCAAGTGATTCTCCCACCTCAGCCTCTTGAGTAGCTGAAACTACAGGCGTTCGCCACCACACCTGGCTAATTTTTGTATTTTCAGAAGAGATGGGGTTATACCATGTTGGCCAGGCTGGTCTCAAACTTCTGAACTCAAGGGATCCACCTGACTTGGCCTCCCAAAGTGCTGGGATTACAGGTGTGAGCCACCACGTCTAGCCTCACGTAGTTTTGAAAGACAAACTAGGCCGGGCACGGTGGCTCACACCTGTAATCCCAGCACTTTGGGAGGCCGAGGCAGGCAGATCACGAAGTCAGGAGATCGAGACCATCCTGGCTAACAATGAAACCCTGTCTCTACTAAAAATACAACAAAAAAAATTAGCTGGGCATGGTGGGGGGAGCCTATAGTCCCAGCTACTCAGGAGGCTGAGGCAGGAGAATGGCATGAACCCAGGAAGCAGAGCTTGCAGTAAGTCCAGCTTGCAGTGAGCTGCCACTGCACTCCAGTCTGGGCAACAAGACTTCATCTCAAAAAAAAAAGAAAGAAAGAAAGACAAATTAGTAGTCATTTCTACTGTTTCATAGTGTCCATAAATCAAACAAACACAGTGAAAGAACTGGTATTCATAGGCTGGACACGGTAGCTCACGCCTGTAATCCCAGCACTTTGGGAGGCCGAGGCAGGCAAATCACGAGGTCAGGAAATTGAGACCATCCTGGCTAACATCGTGAAACCCCGTCTCTACTAAAAATACAAAAAAATTAGCCGGGCGTGGCAGCAGGCGCCTGTAGTTCCAGCTATTCAGGAGGCTGAGCTTGCAGTGAGCCAAGATCGCACCACTGCACTCCAGCCTGGGTGACAAAGTGAGACTCTGGCTCAACAACAACAACAAAAAAGAACTGGTATTCATAAATTACAGGTTTAGGTCATGAAAAAAGTCTTAAACAGTAACATTTGTTTATGAAGGCAGGAAATACGAAGATTAAAGAAAATATATACCCTCCACCCTCTGTCATGGGGTGGGCGGCAGGGGGAGGGATAGCATTAGGAGAAATATCTAATGTAAATGACGAGTTAATGGGTGCAGCAAACCAACATGGCACAGGTATACCTACGTAATAAACCTGCACGTTGTGCACAAAAAAAAGAGAGCTTATGGAACAAGGATAGAGACACACACACACACACACACACACACACACACACACACACACACCCACCCTCCCCCCAAAAAAACTCTTTTGGACCTTAAAGAGGCAAACACTAGCCTATCCAGAAACAAACGACTATTTAGAACACGCACTCTCTAGAAGGCTCTGGAAAGCAGAGGTTCTCCATAATATTATTTTGGTTTTCTCATGACTGTGCAATTATACAACAAATGCCATGCACCTAGCACCCTGTCCAAGAACAAGGACCAATGTGGCACCCCAGCCTCCCACAGGCCTCACTGAACACCACCTTGCTCACAGGGTGGCCATGACTCTGAACTTGGTCCTGCTTTGTCAGCCCTTGCTTTTCTTCCTTCTAATCCTGGGGCTTTCAAGACACAAAGTGTGTTTGAGACAGACGGATCATAAAGTCTCCCATCCAGTGATCTGGTGCCCACCCCACCCACCCTGAGCCCGAGCCCCACCTCCACTGCTCAGGTCACACACCCATCTCTTAGGTTCCTGAACAACCTGCCTGCAGGTCACTCTCATCCCTTCCAGACTACCCAGTCCAGAGCCCGGCTGGTGAAGGAGACACATTACTTGGTGGTGCAGTGCTCTGAGTACCTGAACACTGCCCAGCAACAGCACTGTCCACTCCACTAACCTGCCTGATCTGGACACCAGTGTTCCCACACATGGAGGAAAGGCCCCAGAGGTAGCCTATTGTTTTGTTTCGCAACTACTTTTGACAATAAGTTCTAACATAGATAGACTAGTAACAACATTTTTCTTTTTTCTTTTTTTTTTTTTTTGAGTCAGATGTCACTCTGTCACCCAGTGGCGCAATTTCGGCTCACCGTAACTTCTGTGTATCTCAGCCTTCCAAGTAGCTGGGACTACAGCAAGCATGCCCAGCTAATTTTTAAATTTTTAGTAGAGACAGGGTTGTGCCATGTTGGCCAGGAGGCTGGTCTCGAACTCTTGACCTCAAGTGATCCGCCCACCTCGGCCTCCCGAAGTGCTGGGATTACAAGGGTGAGCCACTGCACTCGGCCAGAACATATTTTTTTAATTCTTTTTAATTTTTTTAAAGGAATAACTTTGAATTCACAAAGTATATACTTATTTACTTATTTATTTAGAGACAGGGTCTCACTCTGTCGTGCAGGCTGAAACACAGTGGGGTGATCTCGGCTCACTGCAAGCTCTGCTTCCCTGCCTCCTGGGTTCAAGTGATCCTCCCACCTCAGCCTCCTGAGTAGCTGCGACTCCAGGTGCACATAACAACAGCTAACTCATTTTTGTACTTTTTGTAGAGAAGGGGTCTCGCCATGTGGCCTAGGCTGGTCTTGAAGTCCTGGGCTCAAGCCATCACCTGCCTTGGCCTCCCAAAGTGCTGGGATGAGAGGCATGAGCCAATGTGCCTGGTTACTTATTTACTTTGAATATTTAAAACAATTTTTGACAAATAATGAGATATACATTTATGGAGTACAATGTAGTATTTTCATATATATCCACCTTGCGAAATAAATAAATCAAGCTAATAAACATACCCATCACTTCCCATTTTCTCTGTGGTGGGAACATTTTCTCTGTGGTGGGAACACTTCAAGTCTACTTTACTAACAATTTTGAAACACATGTTATCATGAACTACAGTCTCCGTGCTGTGCAGCAGATTTCTAAAATTTATTCCTAACTAAAACTCTGTACCCTCCGAACATCATTTCCCCACTTCCCCACCCTCCCCCTTCCCATTTTTATTCTTTCTGACTCCTGCCATCATTGGAACCATCATGTGAGCTCTCATTTGCATATGGAATTGTATGGGATACTATATAGAACAAACTAAAGATAGAATCTTTTGTTCTCTAGCTGTTTGTGCTCTAAAGCGGACAATTTCACCAACAAAGAAAAAGCCAAGCAGAAAATTCCACACTAACAACGGAATACAAAGAAATACTACTCAAAGAAGGGTGTGTTAAAAATTGTTATGTCAGGTGCTTGAACGAGCATGTCATAGTTACACAAATCAAATAGTATTTTATTAAATTATTTGGATAGAACAGGCAGCAAGTAAGACTTTGTAATAGCCTCTAAATCAGAGTGCGGGGTCACAGAGGTGAGATGCCTGGTGGAGAAGCAAGGCATATAAAGTACAAAAAATAGACTGGAAGTGGTGGTGGCTCACACCTATAATCTCAGCACTCTGGGAGGCCGAAGTGGAAGGATCACTTAGGGGCCAGGAGTTTGAAACCAGTGTCAGCAACAAAGGGAGACCCTGTCTCTATAAAAAAAACCAAAAATATTAGCCAGGCGTGGTGGCACATGCCTATGGTCTCAGCCACTTGGGAGGCTGAGTATGAAGGGTTGCTGGAGCCTAGGAGGTCGAGGCTGCAGTGAGATATGATCACACCACTGCACTCCAGTATGACTGACAGAGTGAGACCCTGTCTCCAACAACAAAAAAAAAGAGGCTGGCGCGGTGGCTCACGCCTGTAATCCCAGCACTTTGGGAAGCCGGGGGGGTGGATCACAAGGTCAGGAGATCAAGACCATCCTGGCCAACACAGTGAAACCCCGTCTCTACTAAAAATACAAAAAAATTAGCCAGGCATGGTGGCAGGCACCTGTAGTCCCAGCCACTCGGGAGGCTGAGGCAGGAGAATGGCGTGAACCGGGAGGCAGAGCTTGCAGTGAGCCGAGATCGCGCCACGGCACTCCAGCCTGGGCGACAGAGCGAGACTCCGTCTTTAAAAAAAAAAAAAAAGGAAAAGAAAAGAAGAAATAGGAGCCCATGAAGGGAATTATCTCTGGGGATGGTAAACCAAAGGCACGCAGGGCAGACAGGCCAGGTGAGAGAACGGTGAAAACAGCTCATAGTGCGTTCCCGTGTGTCTGCTACAGTAAAGCACACAGAGCACGATGCTGTTCTAAGGCTCAATACACTTAATCTCTCAGGATCCTCGGGGCAGGTTCGGTGATTTCCTGAGCCAGGGCACTGAAATCACAAGAGGGTGAGGGCCAACCAGCCCTGAGAAACAGGCACAGAGAGGTAACTTCCCCAAGTTCCCATAAGTAGGATACAGTAGAACTGGAAGGACAGAGGTCTAGAAACTGAAAGAGATGTGAGAAGGGAGAAAGAAAAATCAGAACTTCTATTAATGTGACTCAGACAGTGAAGGAATGGCAGTGTCCTTTCAGCCCAAGTAAGTGGAAACTGGACAGGGAATATGCATCTGTGAGTGCTGCATGTGGCATACCCAGAGTTCTGATCCAACTTCCTAATATTTTCACTGTGCAACACAGCAAATGGGTTTAGGTTATCTTCCCCTAGGAAAACAGAGCAGCCCCTGAACGTATCAAGCAGCATCCTGCTCATGCCCACGCCTACCTGGAGTCTGTGCCCCAGTGCATGGCGTAGATCTTGGCCAGGTGCCCTCGCAGCGTCCTCCTCGTGCGCATTTGGATTCTTCCCACTGGGTCGATGTTGTTTGTGATCTTGAAAATAAAAACATTTCTGTAACTTTAACATCTGTGATTAAATGACTCTCCTCATCTCCCATCCCTGTCAAGGCTGTTGGCTCACCCACTGTGCCTACCTCTTGCCAGCCTTCCCAGAGTTCTCCAGTGGCTTCCACTGTGGCATTCTGCACTGAACCCCTTCTGCACCTCTTACCGAGTCTTAGTCTGGCTGGTCATCAGGAACCTGTGTGCCCTGCCCTCCAATGCATGCACACGAACACGGCCAGCCTTGAAGTACTTGCTGTGCTCTTCCTGCCTTCTTCCTCCTCTCCCTGTCCATCCAGGACCAGCTCCTCCTAGGTCTCTGAATTATTTGAGAACTCACAACTCTTCTTCCTGACACTACAATTTAATAGCTGGTTCCTATGTCAGGCTATGTGTGGGCCAGGATGACACCTGCTTCTGCACGACCATCACTTGTAGCACTAGCTGTACACACACCAGCTGAGCCCATCCTACATACAGACACTGATGTTAATGAGTTCAGACTGGCAAATGGAGTAAGTGGATCACAACAGCGGGTTTTAAAAAAGGACAGTCCAAAGTGCTTCTCAGAATTGAAATTCAGGTAATTCTATGTAGCCTAATTTTTTTTTCTTTAACTTGCAATTTAACCTCAATAAAGTGCATCCCCTAAAACATCTGGACAATGTAAAAAACTTAATCATCTTCAGAAGTATGAATATAGTTTTCCTTTCACATTTCTGTCCAATTCTTTGGACTTTATTTTTATTATCTTTTTTTTTTTTTTTTT
>NW_012103199.1:1332296-1335278 GCF_000951045.1 Mandrillus leucophaeus | reverse complement strand
TAGAGATGAGATTTCACCATGTTGGTCAGGCTAGTCTTGAACTCCTGACCTCAAGTGATCCACCTGCCTCAGCCTCCCAAAGTGCTGGGATGGACTTCATTCTTTTAATAAGGTAAAGTTCACATAACATCAAGTTAACCATTTTTAAGTATACAGTCCAGTGGCATTTAGTACACTCACAGTGTTGTGCAACCACTGCCACCACCTGGTTCCAAAACATCTTCATCATCCCAAAAGGAGACCCGACATTGATTTAGCAGTCACTCCCTGTTCTTCACTTCCTCTCCCTCTCTTCCCTAGCACCCCTGCTGGCCACTAGTCCACTCTGATTCAATGAATTTTACTATTCTAGATATTTCATATAAATAGAACCACACAACACACAGTCATTTCTATTTGGCTTCTTTCACATATCATAGTATTTAGGGGTTTATCCATGTTGCAGCCTTTGACTGTACTGAGGTCCATTTAATGGCTGATAATACTCCAAGGAACAGACACACCACAATTTGTTTCTCCACTCATTCATTTACGCACATTTTGGTGGTTTCTACATTTTGGCTATTGTGAATGGTGCTGCTACAAACATCTACGCACATGTGTTTGTTTGAAAACCAGTGTTCAATTCTGTTGGGCATATATTTACAGGTAGAACTGCTTAGTCATACAATAATTCTATGTTTAACTTTTTGAAATATTACCAAATTGGATATTAGAAATCAAAGTTCTGAGGCAGATTCTGTTAAGGAGAGGAGCTTCAAAATACCTTATTTTAAGACAATAACAATATTTTACAACTATTACCCTCTGTAACAGGTAAATAATTATAAGGCTTGAGATATCTCCTTTTTATCTCAAAAAGCCCCTCCATTTCCTATGCCTACCATCAGAACGACTTCTTAACAAAAGCACTCCACACAGAGGCTTGGCATCCTCACTGCACAGGAGAGAATCCGAGCAGAGCCCTCCCGAGGCTCCAGGTGTGGGTGCTGTGCCAGCCTCCTCACAGGCAGATGGCTCTGCGTGACTCAGTGGGCTCTTACCTGAGAGAGAGTTGCATCTGCACATGCTTTCCTGGCGTCCTGGGAAGCAAGGACAGTGAGAAATTAGCAACGTTTCAGATACATTCAATCTTAGGTCCACACATACCAAAGTTTCAAAGAGAGCTTTCCTAAGCTGTCAGGAGCGAAAGCAGAATGTGAAAGAATGCCGGAGTCTCCTCGCATCTCAACACCCTATGGTCTACTGCCATCTGTGGACTGTTCAGGCCACGCTGAACAGAGAATCAGTAACACCCAAATCTGTCTAAGGCCTGCAGCACAATATTCCTGGGGCCCCACAGCTGTGGTCAGCACCAAGGAAACCAAACTGCAAGCTGGGGCAGCACCCGAACACCCTGGGACCTGGTGCTGCCTGTGCCCTCAGTGCTGCACAGGTTGGCACACACGTCTTGCTCTTTTTACAAAGCCCATCCAGGGTCAGGAAGGTTGTGGCCCAAAGAAAAAGTATAAAAAGGACCAGATATCCAGCCCAAAAACCTTTTCTTCAGATCACATTAACTAAGTACTTTGTTTTCAAGAGAAACAATCATTTAATTCTAAATTCTATGGAGGGCGCGGTCTCACGTCTGTAATCCCAGCACTTTAGGAAGCTGAGGCAGGAGGATGGCTTGAGCCCAGGAGTTCAAGACTAGCCTGGGCAACAAAGTGAGACCTTGTCTCTACTGAAAATAACATTTAAACATTTAAGGAAAACAGGCTGGACGCGATAACTCACACTTATAATCCCAGCACTTTGGGAGGCCGAGGTGGGTGGATCACCTGAGGTCAGGAGTCCGAGACCAGCCTGGCTAACATGGTGAAACCCCGTTTCTTCTAAAAATACAAAAATTAGCCGGGTGTGGTGGCGCACGCCTGTAATCCCAGCTACTCAAGAGGCTGAGGCAGAAGAATCGCTTGAACCCAGGAGGCGGAGGTTGCAGGGAGCCGAGACCTCACCACAGCACTCCAGTCTGGGCAATAGAGCAAGACTCCATCTCAAAAAAGAACTATGTATTTATTTATTTTTATGACAGAATCTGGCTTTGTTGCCCAGCCTGGAGTGCAGTGATGCCATCACTGCTCACTGCAGCCTCAACCTCCTGGGCTCAGGTGACCCTCCCACCTCAGCCTCCTGAATAGCTGGGACTACAAGCATGCATCACTATGGCCGGCTAATTTTTATTTATTTAGTTAGGTTTTTTTTTTTTTTTTTTTGAGACGGAGTCTCGCTCTGTCGCCCAGGCTGGGGTGCAGTGGCCGGATCTCAGCTCACTGCAAGCTCCGCCTCCCAAGTTTACGTCATTCTCCTGCCTCAGCCTCCCAAGTAGCTGGGACTACAGGCACCCGCTACCTCGCCCGGCTAGTTTTTTGTATTTTTTAGTAGAGACGGGGTTTCACCGTGTTAGCCAGGATGGTCTCGATCTCCTGACCGTGATCCACCCGTCTCGGCCTCCCAAAGTGCTGGAATTACAGGCTTGAGCCACCGCGCCCGGCCTTATTTTTGTAGAGATGGGGATCTTGCCATGTTGCCTGTGGCTGGTCTTGAACTCCTGGGCTCAAACGATCCTTCCCCCTTGGCCTCCCAAAGTGCTGGGATTATAGGCGAGAGCTACCACGCCCAGCTGACACTTTTTAGTAAGAAAAATGTGTTTATATGCTGTCATCTGACCACCTACTTTCAAAATGGCAAATGGCATGTGCAGCCTTTACAGGCGTGCATCCAAGTGCCCCACACGGGGGAGGTGGAGGACGAGTTCCCAGTGGTTCAGGTTTTTGGGGCAAACTGCTCACTGCAAATGATTTCTACTTTAGGAAGCTTGTGGGAATATTTATAAACTGATAATATGGGCCGGGCGCGGTGGCTCAAGCCTGTAATCCCAGCACTTTGGGAGGCCGAGGCAGGTGGATCACGAGGTCAGGAGATCGAGACTATCCTGGCTAA
>NW_012103199.1:1316250-1332111 GCF_000951045.1 Mandrillus leucophaeus | reverse complement strand
AAAAAAAAAAAACAAAAAAACAAACTGATAATATGGAAATATATTGGTCAGGCGCAGTGGCTTATGCCTGTATTCCCAACACTTTAGGGGGCCAAGGTGGATGGATCACCTGAGGTCAGGAGTTCAAGCCTGGCCAACATGGTGAAACCCCATCCCTACTAAAAATACAAAAATTAACCAGGCATGGTGGCTGGCACCTGTAATCGTAGCTATTTGGGGAGGCTGAGGCAGGAGAATCACTTGAACCCGGGAGGTGGAGGTTGCAGTGAGCTGAGATCACACCATTGTACTCCAGCCCGGGTGACAGAGCCAGACTCTGTTTCAAAAAAAAAAAGGAAATACATTGAGATTATTATAAATATACAAATTTATACATTCCAAATTCATCTTTAGTTAAGCTCTTATTGGTTATTCTGCTTATAATTAAGACACACAAAAAATCGAGTATTTCTATGCAAGCAGTAACATTTGGAGTAAGGGGGATGAAAAATACTTAGAGCAGCAAAAGCCTTTTTGTCAATGAATGTTACCTGGTAAGTACCGAGTTTAATATTTGTTTTTGAATACCATTCTTGTTGATGTTATAGCCTTTGATTTTAAAACATCATAAGAAAATTTAAAACGGAGAAAATAAAACATGAGATTTAAGCAACCTCCCCCTGGTTAGTGTTCAAAGACTAAAATGAGTTTCTTAAGGTACAGTGTAACAGACTGTGGTGATGCTACTGTTAAACAGAAGGAAAAACTACTGTAAAAACAAAATACAGATAACTTCAATTTAGTCTTTATTTTAGCCAATAACCAGCTTATGTAACTGAGTGCAGCACTCTGGAGAACAGACACCTTCAACTTTTAAAACTGTAGGAAGAAGTCTTTCAATGGAAACAAGCTCTGTAACTGCTTAACAAAGAATAAAATCTTCAGGTTCTTTCAGATTAATTTCCAGTTTAATGGACTCCTGCAGATACATATTATGATGTCCACTTAAACCAGAGATGAACATATCCAAGCCATTTATCAGTTGATTTCTCATCCTTTTTGGATTTATGTCAAATGACACAGTAACACACTTACTTTGGGGTTTCATCCTAAATTAAAGCCTGGGCCCTGCTCAGCGTGGAGTCGCTGAATGTTTTGGACCAGGCATCCAGTGCAGCTGCGTCTCACATGAATGGACCCTGCTCCCTCGCACTGGCTGGCATGCCGCTCCAGAACACATCTACACCTGTGCATCCTGCGGAGCTTTTCTTACTCCATCAGCTACTCTGTGTATTTTAAGGCACATCATGTTTTACTCAGCATCCCTTTGAGAGCCTGTGATTCCTCAATAATAATCAAAAGGAGCATGCAAGATCCTTTAAGGGTCTCTTGACTGAAAAACGAATCTAAGAAAGAAAACAACCCCTTTTAGAATCATCTACAATTTCTTGTTTGATTCACTATGCTCTGCATTCTTCAACAAGCGTGTATTCTTTGGGCAATCAGGAAAAAATGTTCTACATTTTAAAAATAAGTCTTCCTTTACCATTTGGGGTAAAACGACTTCACCAGCTGCTGCTGTCCCTGTCTTGTGCAAAGGAACTAACACAGCGTGGTTCCTGGTTCCTGGCACTTCAGAGACAAAGCAGCTAGGCGCCTCTTCTAGTGAATGTCCCGCTACGGGGGCCATGAGCTGCATGTGGCTGCTGAGCACAGGAAATGGAACCAGAAAAATTGGGAGAAAAACTCTGTCAAATATTTCAATTAAAATGTATTAATTACATATTGAATAATAATATTTTAGATATATTGCCTTAGATAAAATTTGTTGGGTCAGGCGTGGTGGTTCACACCTGCCAGCACTTTGGGACACCGAGGCAGGAAGATCCCTTGAGCCCAGGAGTTCAAGACCAGCCTGGGCAACATGGTGGACTCTGTCTCTACAAAAATAAAAAAAATCAGCCAGGTGTGGCAGCATGCTCCTGTAGTCCCAGCTACTCGGGAGACTGTAGTGAGCTGTAATCGCACCACTGCTCTCCAGCTTGGATGACTGACAGAGACCCTGTCTCAAAACACACAAACAAAAAACCAAAAAAACCTTGTTAGGGTTAATTCCACCTGTTTCTGTTTCCTTTCTTTTTATTCTTTTTAAAGAGACAGGGTCTTCCTACCTTACACAGGATCGTCTCAAACTTTTGGGCTCATGCAATCCTCTTGTCTTGGCCTCCCAAAGTACTGGAATTAAAGGCATGAGTCACGGTGCACGGCCATATCTCCTTTTACTTTTTTTTTTTTTTTTTGAGACGGAGTCTTGCTCTGTCTCCCAGACTGCAGTGTGCAGTGGCGCAATCTTGGCTCACTGCAAGCTCCACTTCCCAGGTTCACGCTATTCCCTGCCTCAGCCTCCCAAGTAGTTGGGACTATAGGCGCCCACCACCACCACGCCTGGCTAATTTTTCTTTTAGTAGAGACGGGGTTTCACTGTGTTAGCCAGGATCGTCTTGATCTCCTGACCTCGTGATCTACCTGCCTCAGCCTCCCAAAGTGCTGGGATTACAGGCGTGAGCCACCGTGCCCGGCCTCTTTTTACATTTTTTATGTGGCAACAAGAGCATGTGGGGAATGTCACGTGACATTCGTGCCAGCCCAAGAGGGAGCCCCCTGTGCAAGAAGGCCTTGGGGAATTCACAATGTGACAGGGCCCAAACCTCGGGAGGAGGTGCAACAGCTCCTTTTGGCCTTAATTTTAAAAATTTGGGTGTCTTGCACCTGTGCCATACAAGCTCTTTCCATCTGCTATGAATAGATCCAAGTCCACTATTTGTGAACAACTTACTGCTGTCAGAAAAATGAAATATCTTCAAATAGGCCAAATCACACTACTATTTAAGACATTTTCAGGATAAACTTTAAAATTCTGATTTCTAGGCCATGCATGGTGGCTCACGCCTATAATCCCAGCACTTTGGGAGGCTGAGGCGGGCGGATCGCAAGGTCAGGAGATCGAGACCATCCTGGCTAATGTGGTGAAACCACATCTCTACTAAAAGTACAAAAAATTAGCCGGGTGTGGTGGCGGGCGCCTATAGTCCCAGCTCCTCAGGAGGCCAAGGCAGGAGAATGGCGTGAACCCGGGAGGCGGAGCTTGCAGTGAGTTGAGATCACGCCACTGCACTCCAGCCTGGGCGACAGCGAAACTCCGTCTCAAAAAATAAATAAATAAATAAATAAAAAGAATAAGAGAAAGCTCTTACATCAAATGGACAAAACCTAAAAACATACTGAAGACCTGGTTTTTCCTGAGAAGTCTGCCTCTTTTTCTCTTACTCTTCACATCAGCGGTTTCAGAAAGGAAATATATACTTGCATTAATTGTTTCTCTATAAAATATTTACTAGAAGTACTGCTTCACAAAAGTAGGAGCAGAAGGAATTCCATTTAGACCTACTGTTCCTCACTTTTCAGAAAGTTATGAGGCAAGAGAATTGTTTGAACCCAGGAGGCAGAGGTTGCAGTGAGAAGAGATAGCGCCACTGCACTCCAGCCTGGGCACAACAGAGCAAAACTCTCTCAAAAAAAAGTTTATGAACTCTGCAACTTAACATCCTGTATCAATCACAGACTGAAATTTAATGTTTCAGAATTCTGTGAAAGGTATTCTTTTCACAGTGCAGTTGATTTACACATGGTTGTTTTTATCTTCAATTTTTGTTATTTTTCAGCGTCTTGCTCTGTCGCCCAGGCTGGAGTGCAGTGGCGCCATCGACTCACTGGCACCTCCGCTTCCCGGGTTCAAGTGGTTCTCTGACCTCGGCCTCCCGAGGAGCTGGGACCACAGGCCACACCGCCACACCCGGCTGATGTTTATATTTCTTGTAGAGATGGGGTTTCACTATGTTGCCCCAGCTGGTCTCAAACTCCCGACCTCAAGTGATCTGCCCGCCTAAGGCTCCCAAACCACTGGGATTCCAGGCGTGAGCCCCTGTACCCAGCCGCTATCTTGGATTTAGATATATCTGCTCCATCTAGTAGTCTATCAGAAGCTGTAGATTCCAATCATCACCGCTAGGGAAGATCTGCTTTCAAAATTAGGAAAAAAATACATCAGATATACCTGAAATACTTTTTTTTTATTGTCGTTAATACTCTTATTTTTAAGCAAGATTTCTGCTGTCAATAGTCCCAATATTCAGGAGAGGGAGGCAGATACCACAGACTGATCAGTGGCCCAGAGTATAACAAACAAATTTTCAAGGTTATGATAAAAAATGCAAAAGACACTTATAAATTCTATAGAGACATCTGGTGTATATTCAAATAACAAACTGTATACAGAAAGCAAAATCCCGAAAACAATGTACTAGGCCAAGTATCTAGATCTATAATTAGTACATCCCGGGCCAACTAAGATTCAATTTCAATATAAAACACAGAACAAGTCATCCTGTAAATCATTTTTCCTAAAACAAGTAACAGCTAACCTAAAACTCAAACGATTAATAAAACCAAGCACACACAACTACATACTCGAATCTGGTTCTTAAGTTGCTCGGCCTCCTGCCGTAACTGGTCAAGCTCACTCATCTTCTGATCTTAGTGCTCTTCGATGCCACCTCCAAGAATGTGAGATCTGAAACAGAAAGACAAGCACAAACAATAAACAACTGTTGAATAATTTAAGGAAGCAGGTTAGAAAAGTAAATTGAAAGTTTAAGGTGGGCACGGTGGCTCAAGCCTATAATCCCAGCACTTTGAGAGGCTGAGGCGGGCAGTTCATGAGGTCAGGAGTTCGAGACCATCCTGGCTAGCACGGTGAAACCCTGTCTCCACTAAAAATACGAAAATTAGCTGGGCGTGGTGGTGCACTTGGGAGGCAGAGGTAGAAGAATTGTTTGAACATGGGAGGCAGAGGTTGCAGTGAGCCAAGATCACACCACTGCATTCCGGTCTTGGTGACAGAGCGAGACTTCATCTCAAAATAAAAAAAATAAAACCTGATATTTAGGATAGCTATCACATGAAGACCTAGAGGAAGTTACTTCATGGAATGGGGGTCAGTGGCAACCTGGCAACCAAGAATCTCAAAGCCACCTCATCTCAGTAATCATGAACCGCTACTGGTCAAAAGCTGTCAGGATGCTCGCATGGCAAACCTAAGAGCACACAGGGTGGCGTCCAGCAGTTTTTTGGCTCAGGGACAACCCACTCTCCCACCCAGGTGAGCCGTGGGGTCCCAGGAGGCTCAGAAACAACACCTTAATCCTTACAGGTACAGGCTAAATCAGGCTCAGTGCAAGCCGCCCTGCCTGTTCGCCCTAGTCATGTTAGACAATATTCCTGAAATCAGAGTAAAAACTAACTCACCTTGTTAAACAACAGACTTATTTTCCCAAGAGAATGTCATAAATGGAGGCTGTGTTTCTGACCAAGATCTTGGCTGTTAATCGTTAAGTATGACTGAAGTATAACAAAGCTGAGGATACAGTTGCTAATGTCTTTAATCCCTTACAATTAGCTCTCATATGCAAGTACTGCTTATGCAAGCACTTCAATTTCCTACATAAATTACACAGAGGATCAATTTTACCATTATAACTTTTGTGTAAAAGTCAAAAGGTTAATATAATATACATCAAAATTTAATTGACAGCAGTTATTTTCTTGAGATTAAAACCCACCTGTGGGAAATTATCCGATGACCTAAGAAGTTCAGCCGTCACAGTTTCCAGTTTAAACTTTCCTAGTGTGCATAAAGGAATTCGAATGACCTACGGTATAGATACTTGATGTCTACAATCCACGAACAAGAAAGGCCTGCAAGGCAAGCACCATGACATGAGCATGCAGACCAGGCGTCCTGCTGCCACCGCTCTCTGGGGAGGCAGGGTGCACAGCAACACAGTGTCAGAAAGATTTCTGACCAAACAGGTGTTTCTAAAGGCATTATTTTAAACTGATGTTTTAATCACGAGGAAAACTTCACTAAGGGAAAATACCTTAGTCTTCCCTGCACACATGGAGCATCACTGGAATTAGGTATGGACAAGGTCACACCTCAAGGGCAGTTTATTCTTAAGTGATAAGACTGGTTAATTCTCTCCCTGATTTTCACATATAAATTCTAAGGACTACAACTTATGAATGTTAATGTGTGGAACAGTAAGAGTGCCAGGACAATATGAGTAGCGTCTCAAATGGATTCTGTTTGGATGCCTTCTGCCTTGCATTCTTTCTGCATGCCCTGACACTACTCACTTGTATTTCACACATGATCATGTTATATTATGTACACAATTTTACAGAATTCCTTCCAAAATCAACATGAAGAAAACAAGTTAACGTTATGAAGTACCCTGAATTAAACTGCTTTAGTTAACACACAGTTTCTGATCCTACTTTAAACACTAAAAAGTAAAGCTAATTTTTATATATGGGTCTAAAAACAACAAACTCCTGGGATCTGGGGAAACAGAAAAGCATGTTCTGAGATGCCTCAAAAATGATGTTCCGGCTGGGGGCGGTAGCTCACGCCTGTAATCCCAGCACTTTGGGAGGCTGCGGAGGGTGGATCATCTGAGGTCAGGAGTTTGAGACCAGCATGGTTAACGTGGCGAAACCCCATCTCTACTAAAAATACAAAAATTAGCCGGGTGTGGTGGTGCATTCCTGTAATCCCAGCTACTCGAGATGCTGAGGCAGGAGAATCGCTTGAACCTGGGAGGTGGAGGTTGCAGTGAGCCGAGATCTCGCCATTGCACTCCAGCCTGGGCAACAACAACAAAACTCTGTCGCAAAAAAAAAAAAAGATGTTCCTTGTGGCTGGAGGGTGGTGGGTGGGGGTTTAAAGGCCCAAATTCCATCATTAGGTGGGATAACTCCTGAAATCTTATATACTGCTTTTAATTAGATGTTCTTTTCACGTATTATACAAGAATATGTACACAACCATCACCCAGCTATGTGTCTTGAGACTAGAGAAACAAATTTACCAAAAATCTAAGTATCTTTAAAATGAACTCAATATAACTTTGTGACCTCACAAAATTTCAGTAGTAACACCAAAACCTGCTAACTTTAATCTTTAGTCCCATGAAAAGAGAACACAACCAGATGGACTTCTTTTTCACAGTTAATAGCAGAAATTATTATACTCTCTCCTGTGCCGACATTTGAGTTTCAATTAAGAGACTCAAAACCTATGTTTGTCAATTTTTTTAAAAAAGTGTATTCCTGGCTGGGCATGGTGACCTATAATCCCAAGACTTTAGCAGGTCAAGTTGGGAGGACTGCTTGAACCCAGCAGTTTGCGACCAGCCTGGGCAATATGGCAAAACGCTGTACACACACACGCACGCACGCGCACACACACTCTCCTATTTTTGTTAGCAATAAAAATAAATTTCCTGGTAAGATCCTCTTCAATCCACATACAGAAGTGATAAGAGAAATCTATTGTCAGGCATTTCAATTTTTCTCTTAAATTACATTCTCTAGTCTCCAGGATAAAGATATATATTTTCTTTTCTTTTTTGAGATGGAGTTTTGCTCTTATCACCCAGGCTGGAGTGCAGCAGTGACGCAATCTCGGCCCACTGCAACCTCTGCCTCCCAGGTTCAAGTGATTATTTTGCCTCAGCCTCCCTAGTAGCTGGAATTACGGGTGCATGCTACCACGCTCGCCTAATTTTTGTATTTTTAGTAGAGCCGGGGTTTCACCACGTTGGCCAGGCTGGTAAGGAACTCCTGACCTCAGGCGATCTGCCCGCCTCGGCCTCTCAAATGCTGGGGTTATAGGTATGAGTCACCATGCCCAGCCTAAAAATGTATTTTCTAAAATCAAATTAAAAAAAAATTTTGGAGATAAACTCAATGATCAGTACCATCTTTTTGTAATGTGGACACGCCCCACGGACACCCTGTGCAGCAGTTCAGGCACAGTGAATGGCTGATGGGATAAGGCAGGAGAGATGAGAAAGCGTGGCCACCACATTCCCCATGGGCTGCAAGAGCACCAGGTGCCAGGAAGAGAGAACTTAAGGGAAGCAACCTTCTGATTCACATAAACTAACAGCCTTCCCAGTGGCTCTTAGTTCATCTTTACCATGAAGACAGTGAACGAAACAAAAATGGAACAAGAATACAAAGCATGATGCTTTTGTGTGAACAAAAAGGACAAACACCAATGCCAGAGCAAGCCAACCTTTTTTTTTTTTTTTTTTCTGAGATGGAATTTCATTCTTGTTGCTCAGGCTACAGTGCGGTGGCGCAGTGCTGGCTCACTGTAACCTCCGCCTCCTGAGTTCAAGCGATTCATCTCCTGCCTCAGCCTCCCGAGTAGCTGGGATTACAGGCATGCGCCACCACGCCTGGCTAATTTTTTGCATTTTTAGTAGAGACGGGGTTTCATCATGTTGGCCAGGCTGGTCTCGAACTCCTGGCCTCAGGTGATACACCCGCCTTGGCCTCCCAAAGTGCTGGGATTACAGGCGTGAGCTACCACACCCGGCCCGCTATCTTTTTTCTAGACACATCAGATGTGGTGTTTTTGGAGACAGAGAAACAGGTGAGCAGCTTTTATTCTTCTCATTATTCTTCAAATACAGTTTGCTTACTAACCCCCCTACACACCAACACACAAAGTTAACAGAGGCTAATCTGGGGTCTTAGAATCAAGAAAGATTAAAAAAAATTTTTTTTTATACTCTTCAGTTTAAATAAAATAAGTTAAAGTAACATCTTTAAAAAAATGCCTGTGAGGGTCTCACACTGTTGCCCAGGCTGGAGTGAGTGGCACAATCATAGCTCACTGAAGTTCAAGCCATCCTTCTACCTTAGCCTCCAGAGTAGCCAGGACTAGAAGCAGACACCACCCATTACACCCAGCTATTTTTGAAATTTTTGGTAGAGACAAGGCCTTGCTATGTTGCCTGGGCTGGTCTCAAACTCTTGGCTTCAAGGCATCCTCCTGCCTAGGCCACCCAAAGTGCTAGACTCTAATCTAATGCTTGAGCTACCACACCCAGCCTAAAGTTAACTTTTTAAAGTTACTTGATGCAGCCAGGTGCAATGGCTCATACCTGTAATCCCAGCACTTTGAGAGGCTCAGGCAGGTGGATCACCTGAGGTTAGGAGTTCGAGACCAGCCTGGCCAACGTGGCAAAACCCCATTTCTACTAAAAAATACAAAAATTAGCCAGGTGTGGTGACGTGTGCCTGTAATCCCAGCTACTCGGGAGGCTGAGGTGGGAGAATGACTTGAACCCGGAGGCGGAGGCTGCAGTGAGTGGAGATCATGCTACTGCACTCCAGCCTGGGTGACAGAGTGAGGCTTCATCTCAAACAGAAAGTTACTTGATGCAATTAGCTGGGTATGGTGGAACGTGCCTGTAGTCCTACCTAGTTGGGAGGCTGAGGTGGGAAGATCGCTTGAGCCCAGGAGTTCAAGGCTGCAGTGAGCTATGATAGCACCACTGCACTCCAATCTGGGCAACACAGCAAGATCTTGTCTCTAAATAGTTACTGGAAGAACTGTAACATATCGCTAAGAACAATAATGGAGAGAGTAATAATTTGGGAAAACGCTTACTATATACTAAGTGAAAAACAATATAAATTTGCATATAGTTATTTTATTTGAGACTGAGTCTAGCTCTGTGGCCCAGGCTGGAGTGAAATGGCGCGATCTCAGCTCACTGCAACCTCCGCCTCCTGGGTTCAAGCGATTCTCCTACCTCAGCTTCCCAAGTAGCTGGGATTACAAGCATGCACCACCACACCTGCCTAATTTTTGTATTTTTAGTAGAGACAGGGTTTCGCCATGTTGGCCAGGCTGGTCTTGAACTCCTGACCTCAAGTGATCTGCCTGCCTCGGCCTCCCAAAGTGCTGGGATTACAGGCATAAGCACCGCACCCAGTCGCAGGTAGTAATTTTAGCTGCTTTATTAGAATTAAAATAGGTCTGGGCGCGGTGGCTCATGCCTATAGTCCCAGCACTTTGGGAGGCTGAGGCTGGCAGATAGCTTGAGCCCAGGAGTTCAAGACCAGAGTAGGCAACAACATGGCGAAAACCTGGCCTCTACTAAAAATACAAAAAATTAGCTGGCGTAGTGGCACACGCCTATAGTCCCAGCTACTTGGGAGGCTAAAGTGGGAGAACCCACTCGAGTCCGGGAAACTGAGGCTACAAGCGAGCCGTGACTGCGCCACTATGCTCCAGTCTGGGCAAATGGAGTGAGACCTTGCCTAAAAAAAAAAAAAAAAAAACAAGAAAAGAAAAATATACTTACTTTAAAGAAAGACAGTTAAAAAGACTAACAGCATTTTTATTATTAGTCACGTTTTTCTACTAAACTTCCTAATGTTGACGCAGCTTCCTTTGAAAATTAAAAAATAAATGTAAATTTTAAAAGTCGTACTTACATTTTATTGCTTTTGCTTTTCTCTTCACTATCCTTAGTCCCCCAAACCTTCTAGAACACCCACCATCAGGTTTACCTGGCTTGGGCTCCTCTCCTCCAGTGCCAATGTCACGGCTAAGCTCTGGCTGTGCTGACTCCAAGAACTTGCCCATCTAATCCACTAAGACAGGGTCTGCTGAGGTCTCATGTCTATCCTTCCCGATGACCCATATCTGCCATTGGCTTTTATTTAGAATTTCAGTTTTGGAAATCCTTTTCAGAGAGATTTAAATAACTTAAAAGCAAGTAGGTGAAGGGATCTGCCCCTACTTTAGAACAACATCTTTGTGAGTCAAGTGTTAGTTAGCATGATTTTTAAAGTCAGAATATTTCACATTTGCATTGCAATGTGCTCCGTGTAATGCCTCTACTTTCATGGCAATGCAGCAGCCCAGGCCTCTCATCCGGGCCCCTGAGAGTCTAGCGGTGCCCGCAGGACCCCAAATTACACAGTCAGCAATAACGACATTCAGGCTGCAAGTTTGCCAATGACAAAATAGGGTACAGATATTGAAAAATAATTTCAATTTCTGGTTCTGCGACATACAAAGAATAATGCTTTAAATTGTTTTTTACTCTGATCTGCTTAATTCAAAATAGGAATGGTGTTACCTACATGACAGGGCTAAAATGAAGATTAAATCAGACAACCAATCTGAAAGTGCTCTGTCAGCCTTACAGTGATTAAACTTCCGAAGTCCAAACTGGCCCCAGTGTCTTACACAGGGGCAGGAAATTTGCTAATTTGACCAGCCACACAAGGATCACAGCTCACCTCCAAGATGAAGCAGTATTTTGAGAGAGAGGAGTCTGCATGAGGAATTTAAACCAATTTCACTCACTTTTCCATTTTTCTTTCATTCCCAAGTCCAGGTCAATCTCCAAAATTAAGACTGTGGCAATTCAAAGGGCAACAGAAAGTCCTCAGGCCCTGCTCCCTTTATGCACCGCTCCGAACAATACTGTGAAGAATAAGGGGAGCAGGGCACCACCACAACTGATAAAAGGACACGACCACTAACACAACTGCAGAGCAGCGCATGTGCAGACCCTCCCTTCAAAACGACAGGCACCGTGGCGCCTCGGCACAGTGCTGAGCAGCATGAACCAGGCTGGCTGCTAGTCTGAGGGAGACAGATGACTAACAGGTAACCACGTGGAGCATACACAGGCACCAAACGGGTGAAGTGTGCCAGGGAGGGCAGGGAGGATGCTGCTTTGCATGGTTGTTAGACATGACCTTGCTAATAAGGGCCAAGAATTGAGCAGAAGACAGATGGGTAAAAATAACACAACTGTTCTTGTTTGAGGTGCTATTTTTTGCAATGGTAACAATTTTTAAAATCATACCTTCAGGATTTTGCCTGTGCCTATAAAGTAATCTTACCAAAAAAGTGAATGTGACCAAAGCTCCAGAACCTGCAGACAGGGGAGCGTGTTCAATGACCCCACACGGAGGCAATGGTGCTACACAACGGCCTGGGAAACACTCCAGCACAGACAACCAGGCAGGTTGGTTAGTCTGTCTTTAACAAATAAACTTCAAGGGAAAAAGGAGACAAAGCAAGCAATGGAAGGAGGATTTCTGGACTAAGTTAAGAGACTCCCTAGGATCATCTCCTTCATGCCCCAGTCACAAGTGAGCTCACTCACCCACCAGACACTGGCAACCGGGGGAAGAGCAGGAACTACGGTGTGCGGTCACAAAGTCCTCAGAAGGCAATTCTCCGGGGAGGAGATCTAATAGCCAGGGGTGAGCCAGTGAGGCACAGCTAAGAGCTTACCTCCGACCCCTGGAACTCCGAAATCCCAGGAGGTGGTTACTGACACTCCCGAATACTTATTATTTCTCATGCATCACAAAAAACATTTGGTCTCCCATTTTGCTCTCCCTTTTCTAACCCTGTTAGCCTATGGCCTCTTTTTGCTTTTAGGGCAGAGCACAAAATCTAGCACATACAAGGACAATTGGAAATCATTCAATAGATACACATCTTCAAACATGTTGAGGCCAAACAGGAAGTACCCCTGTGATTGTTTCAAAGCCAAACTTTATATGTAACGGATGGAGTCTCATGAAATGAATGGCATCCATCCACCAGGCAGATCTAACAGGGAAAGGTGGTGGGAAACTGACAATCACGCAGCGCACACAACAGAGGCGGCTAAACTCCAAGCACCTTTTTTTTTTTTGAGACAGAGTCTCGCTCTGTCCCCCAGGCTGGAGTGCAGTGGCGTGATCTCAGCTCACTGCAACCTCCGCCTCCTGGGTTCACGTCATTCTTCTGCCTCAGCTTCCTGAGTAGCTGGGACTACAGGCGCCCGCCACTACGCCCTGCAAATTTTTTGTATTTTTATTAGAAATAGGGTTTCACCGTGTTAGCCAGGATGGTCTCAACCTCCTGACCTCATGATTGGCCCACCTCAGCCTCCCAAAGTGCTGGGATTACAGGCGTGAGCCACCACACCCGGCCTCCAAGCACCTTTCATAAGGGGCCTGGAAATCCTCAGGTTTGGGGAAAGACTACTGTGTGCCATGTCATTTGCACTCCAGTATATAAAAATAATATTTGTTTTTACATTTACTATTGCAAACTACAATGAATTCTATTTGCTATTCCAACAGCAAATGGGGGGTGGGGGTTAGAATTCTGTTCCTAGAAAAACCTCCATGTTTTTATTGGCATTTGCATGTCCAACCCACTTAAGCAGGACCAATAATGTCTGACAGCCCTGCTGGCTGGAAGCAGAGTGATGCTTCACGGCGGGAAAGTTGGAAGCCCCAGGTTCTAACCCAGACTCTATCTCTTCTCACCAGGTGGCCTCCAGTAGGTTTCCTAACTTCTCTCTGCCTACATTTTTTGGTATGAAAGTGGGGACAGTCCCCACAGCTCATGCTATGACAATTCCATTAGAATCCATGCAAGGCCCTTAGAACCATGACTGACACAGTAAATACTTACTAAACATATGACTTGCTATGAAAGCAGGTATAAAAGTGTTGCCCTGAAAAAATGTAATGGCCAGAAGACTACCTCCTGCCTCACCTGCCCATTTTCTATTCAGTCAGTGAAGTAGGCCCTTTGCAGAAATCAAAAATACGGGTAGCAGTGGCAACCAGTGTAACAGAGGAGCTAATCAGATAGATGTGATGCTTTGACATCTGTGCATGTTGCTGCATGTACAAGTCTGTATGAGAACATCTGCTTTCATTTCTCTTGGGCAGACTCCTAGGAGTGGAATGGCTGGATCGTACTACAGGTGTGTGCTGAACATTTCAAGAAAATGCCACTGCAGTGGCTCATGACTATAATCTGAGCACTTTCAGGGGCAAGGCAGGACAATCACCTGAGCCCAGGAATTGAAGACCAGCCTGGGCAACATAGTGAGACCCTGTCTCTACAACAATAAAAAAAAAAAAAATTAGCCAGGCGTGGTAGTGCATGCCTATAGTCCCAACTACTTAGGAAGCTGAGGCCAGAGGATCACTTGAGCCCAGGAGGTCATGGATGCAGTGAGCTATGATCACACCACTGTACTCCAGCCTAAGAGACAGAGTGAGATCCTATTTCGAGAAAACTAAAAACAAATTCAAAACAAAACAAACAAAAAAAACAACTCTTTTCAAAATGGTTATGCTGGGTCACATTCCCAACATCCTGTCAGCAATGTGGAGAGTCCCAGCTCCTCAAACCCCCACAACGTTAGGTATCACAGCCATTCGAATGGGGGCTTTGGCTGTGGTTTTAATCTGCATCTCGCTGATGGCTAAACTTTTCAGGTACTTAATTGCTGTCTATACATTTTTCTGGTAAAGTGTCTGTTCAAGTCACTTGCCTCTTTTTGATTGGGTTACCTGTTTTCTTAATATTGTTTTTTGGTTCTTGGTTTTTTTTTTTTTTTTTTTTTTTTTTTTTTTTTTTTTTTTCTGACATAGGGTCTCGCTCCGTTCTCCAGGCTGGAGTACAGTGGTGTGATCGTGACTCACTATAGCCTCAACATCCTGGGCTCAAGTGATCCTCCCACCTCAGCCCCCCAAGTAGCTGGTACTACAGACACACAACACCATACCTGGCTAAATTTTTTTTTTTTGGAGACAATCTCACTCAGCCGCCCAGGCTGGAGTGCAGTGGTGCAATTTGGGCTCACTGCAACCTCCACCTCAAGTGATTCTCATGCCTCAGTCTCCCAAGTGGCCGGGATTACAGGCATAAGCCACTACAGTTGGCTAATTTTTGTATTTTTAGTAGAGATGGGGTTTCGCCATGTTGGCCAGGTTGGTCTCGAACTCCTGACCTCAGGTGATCCGCCTGCCTGGGCCTCCCAAAGTGCTGGGATTACAGATGTGAGCCACTGTGCCTGGACACTAAGTTTTTTTGTTTTTGTTTTTGTTTTTGTTTTTGTTGAAGAGACAGGGGTCTCACTTTATTGCCCAGGATTACTGAACGACTGGCTTCAAGCAATCCTCCTCCCAAAGTGCTGGGATTACAGGTGTGAGCCATAGCACCCAGCCAAAATTGAGTTTTGAGAGTTCTTTACCTATTCTGGATACATGTCACCTAAAAGACATTTGCTAATATTTTCTGCCGGACTGGTTTGTCTTTCATTCTCTGTGTTTTCTAAAGAGCAGAAGTTTTAAATTTTGATCAAATCTAATTTATAAATGTTTTCTTTTATGCATTTTATCTTTGATCTCATATCTAAAAGCTGTTTGCTTAATTCAAAGTCTCAACAATTTTTCTAATTTTTGGTTTTATGTTTAGGTATATGATCCAATGAGGTTTTTTTTTTTTTTGAGACGGAGTCTCGCTCTTGTCGCCTTGCTCCAGTGCAATGGCGCAATCTCAGCTCACTGCAACCTCCATCTCCTGGGTTCAAGCAATTCCCCTAATTCCCCTGCCTCAGCCTGCTGAGTAGCTGGGCCACAGGGGCATGCCATCACACCTGGCTAAAATTTTTTTTTTTTTTGGCATTTTAGTAGCGATGGGGTTTCACCATGTTGCCCAGGATGGTCTGGATCTCCAGACCTGGTGATCTGCCCACCTTGGCCTCCCAAAATCCTGGGATTACAGGAGTAAGCCACCTCGCCTGGCCTGAGTTAATTTCTGTACATGACATCAAGTTCTCCTCTTGCATAAGAATATCCGATTGACTAGCCAGGCGCGGTGGCTCACACCTGTAATCCCACAATTTTGGGAGGTCAAGGCGAGTGGATCACCTGAGGTCAGGAGTTTGAGACCAGCCTGACCAACATGGTGAAACCCCGTCTCTATTAAAAATACAAAAATTAGGGCCAGGCGCGGTGGCTCAAGCCTGTAATCTCAGCACTTTGTGAGGCTGAGACAGGCGGATCACGAGGTCAGGAGATCGAGACCATCCTGGCTAACACGGTGAAACCCCGTCTCTACTAAAAAACACAAAAAAA
>NW_012103199.1:1313142-1314365 GCF_000951045.1 Mandrillus leucophaeus | reverse complement strand
AGATGGGGTTTCACCAGGTTAGCCAGGATGGTCTCGATCTCCTGACCTCGTGATCCGCCCGTCTCGGCCTCCCAAAGTGCTGGGATTACAGGCTTGACCCACCGCGCCCGGCCAAATTTGAAGCCGCGCCCAACATGGGGCACGAATCTTTTTTTTTTTTTGAGACAGAGTCTTGCTCTGTCCCCCAGGCTACAGTGCAGTGGCACGATCTCGGCTCACTGCAAGCTCCGCCTCCCAGGTTCACGTCATTCTCCTGCCTCAGCCTCCCAAAAAGCTGGGACTACAGGAGCCTGCCACCACACCCAGCTAATTTTTCATATTTTTAGTAGAGATAGGGTTTCACCGTGTTAGCCAGGACGGTCTCGATCTCCTGACCTCGTGATCCACCTGACTTGGCCTCCCAAAGTGCTGGGGTTATAAGTGTGAGCCACCACACCCGGCCATATATTGGTATTTCAACTAAGATTTGATTTGAAAAAAGGGCTCTCCTGCTTTCTAATGAAAAAAGCTAGAGAAGTACCGCTCTCATTCAGAATATAAATCCTCATCACTGGGACCCTAAGCTTTCTTGCTCAACACTAAATGGAAGGTTTTTTTGAGGATCAAATTGTTTTGAAAACCATCTTTGGCTTAAAGAGATAGACAAAAACTGTAACAAAAACCAGGGTATTGGCCAGGCATGCTGGCATATGTCTATAGCCTCAGCTACTCAGGAGGCTGAGGTTAAGAGAACCCCTTGACCCCCAGAGTTAGAATCCAGTCTGAGCAACATGGCAAAACCCTGTCTCTTTAAAAACAAACAAACAAAACCACCAGCTATTTTAAAAAAACAAACTCTGAAGAAATTTATATATTGTCTTTCTAAAACTGAAAAGGATCAAATATATCAAAATTACCTTAATTCAGAAGGGCTTCTGGTCTGGTCTCCAATACATGTAAACTTGTCTGAAACAAACAGAAAAGGTTGTATTTGTATTGCATTCAGGTTGTGAATAAAATATTCTATTTTGCTAGTAGTTACATTTTGTACAACAGCACATAATTTTGACCCTTCCCTATTACTATTTCTCCCCCAAAATTGTTTTATTTAGCACTACTGTCATATTTTGTTTTTCAGTGTGGGAACAAAATAAGAAATCAGATCTCAGTTTCTTTAAGAATCCTTAGGGCCGGGCGCGGTGGCTCAAGCCTGTAATCCCAGCACTTTGGGAGGCCGAGGCGGG
>NW_012103199.1:1307107-1311791 GCF_000951045.1 Mandrillus leucophaeus | reverse complement strand
GTGGATCACAAGGTCAAGAGTTCGAGACCAGCCTGGCCAATATGGTGAAACCCCGTCTCTACTAAAAATACAAAAAAATTTGCTGAGCGTGGTGGCGGCGCCTGTAGTCCCAGCTACTCAGGAAGCTGAGGCAGGAGAATTGCTTGAACTTGGGAGGCGGAGATTGCAGTGAGTCAAGATTGTGCTACTGCACTACAGACTGGGCGACAGAGCGAGATTCCATCTTAAAACAACCACCACACACACACACACAGAGAAAACACTAGTACAATTCAACAAATTCTGAAGATTAATTTAATCCAGACTTTGCCTGTTGGGCATGACAGTGGAAAGCATTTCATCTGAATCTCAAGGAAGCCACTAAATAACTACTTCCTGAGTCCTGGCAAGTCTATGTTGGGACACTTCCAATCCCCCTCTCTGTCCCTCTCCTGCTGACATGGTCCTATCCAGTGCCTGGCCCTGGTGCCCAGAAAGGTGGCTTGAATGGTGACAGAGATCACAAGAGAGGTTTCTGACTCCTCTTGACACACTTCTGGTGGAATGAAAATATGTCCAATTCTAGATTTCTTCTGATTTCAGAACATTTATTTTATTATTTTTGAGACAGCAGTCTCGCTCTGTCACCAGGCTGAAGTGCAATGGCATGGTTTCAGTTCACTGCAACCTCCGACTCACTGGTTCAAGCGATTCTCCTGCCTCAGCCTCCTGAGTAGCTGCGATTATAGGCACACGCCACCAAACGCAGCCAATTTTTGTATTTTTAGTAGAGACGGGGCTTCACCACGTTGGTCAGTATGGTCTCAATCTCCTGACCTTGTGATCTGCCCGCCTCGGCCTCCCAAAGTGCTGGGATTACAGGCCTAAGCCACTGCGCCTCGCCTGATTTCAGAACATTTAAAGATGCTTTTGTAATCGCTCCCTCAAATTAAACTATGTGAAAAGACCACTTGTGGAGGCTTCACAGGTCACCACCTGCCTATTAATTCAGTGTCTTGTGAGGCTGCAAACTAACATGCACACATCTAGTCTGGAGTCAGGAGATGAATCAACAAATTGAAATGTCTCCCAGTTGAACTGTGAATTCTAATTCATGTGCTTAAAGTAGTTTCGTTTTGCAATTATGCTGCTTATGTACAAAAAAGCACATACTTTTCTGGCAGTAAAAGTGAGTGTGGAAGGAAAACAGTTTGGCAGTTCCTCAAAAAATTAAACACAGAATTACCCCATAACCCAGGAATTCTACTTCTAGGTATATTCCCAAAAGAACTGAAAGCAGGGACTCAATGCATGTATACATTATGTTCTTAGCAGCAGTACTCAGTAGCCAGAAGAAGGCGGAGACAGGCCAAATACCCACTGAGCATGAATGGATAAAATAAAATGTGGTTGTCCAAACAATGGAATATTATTCAGCTATAAAGATAGAACAGGCCAGGCGTGGTGGCTCACGCCTGTAATCCCAGCACTTTGGGAACGTGAGGCGGGTGGATCACCTATGGTCAGGAGTTCGAGACCAATCTGGCCACCCTGTCTCTATTAAAAATACAAAAATTGCCAGGTGTGGTGGCTCATGAGGTCAACAGATTGAAAACATCCTGGCTAACACGGTGAAACCCATCTCTACTAAATATACAAAAAATTAGCCAGGCATGGTGGCGGGCGCCTGTAGTCCCAGCTACCCGGGAGGCTGAGGCAGGAGAATGGCATGGCGTGAACCCGGGAGGCGGAGCTTGCAGTAAGCCAAGGTCGTGCCACTGCACTCTAGGATGGGCGACAGAGCAAGCCTCCGTTCTAAAAAAAAAAAAAGAGAGAATCCTGGTCCTGTCTCTGTTAGAACACGGACAAACCTCAGGAATACGCTAAGTGACAGGTGCCATATACAAAAGGCCACATATACGACCCCATTTATGTGAAATATCCAGAACACACAAATCCAAAGAGACAGAATGCAGTGGTTGCCAGGGGCTGCGTGTGTGTGTGTGTGTGTGTGCGTGCACATGTGTGTGCAGTAGACAACTGCAGGGTTTCCTTTTGGGGTGATGAAAATGTCGTGGAATTAGGTAGAGACGGTGGTTGCAATACATTGTAAATGTACTAAATGGCACCGAATCATTCACTTTAAAATGGTTTAATTTTATGTTATGTGAATTCTACCTCAGAAAAAAAAGTTGGGTGTGAAAGTTGGGGCACACAGGTAAACAATGAATGATGCAAACATACCCCATGAAGCGAAGCCTCGCTCCAGGGCAAGGTCCCATAAGCACACCTGAAAGGTGCCATCAAATCATCAAGTTTCAAAGCATGGGTCTCAACCTCAGCACAACGAACATTTTAGGCAGGAGTGTGTGTCCCCGTAGGATATTTGGCAGCATGCCAGCAGCGCCCCTTTCCCCAGCTGTAATAGCCATCTGGTGTCCAAGGGGCAATACTGACCCCAGTTGAGAACTCTTTAACTGTCACAATTATCTCAATCACTAAATATAAATCTTTTCAAAGTACTTTCCAGATCAAGGGACAGGTAGGAAAAGAAATACTATTCAAAAAAATATATACATAATCTGCTCTATTTTATCATTACTAATTAATTTTTTTGAGACAGGATCACCCTCTGTCATCCAGGATGGAGTGCAGTGGCACAATCATGGCTCATTGCGGCTTCGACCTCCTGGGCTAAGGTGATCCTCCTGCCTCAGCCTCCTGAGTAGCTGGGACCACAGGCATGCGCCACCATGCCCAGCTAATTAAAAAAAAAATTATTTGTAGACATGGGGTCTCGCCATACTGCGCAGGCTGTCTTCAACTCCTGGGCTCAAACGATCCTCGCAGGTCAGCCTTCCAAGGTGCTGGGATGGCAGGCATGAAGCACCGCACCCAGCTGCTCTATTTTAATGCCTAGATTGCCCTGTGGCTCAAATCATGACTCAAGATTGGAGTAAGGATGCTAAAAGTGCTATCAAATCACCTTAGCCTGGACTCACATGGAGAGCTGTCTGGACCCATTTCTGGCTAAAAACAAGATGACCCAAATGTATGCTCTTTTTTTGACTTATCCAGCTCACAGAACCCCACACTAAGGACAGGACGACTGGTCCCACAATAATGTAACCCTAAACCAGTAGCACTACCCTTAAAGAAAACCAGGAGCTGGGCCCACACCTGTAATTCCACCATTTTGGGAGGCCGAGGTGGGTGGATCACCTGAGGTCAGGAGTTCGAGACCAGCCTGGCCAACATGATGAAATCCCGTTTCTACTAAAAATACAAAAATTAGCCGGGCACAGTGGCATGCACCTGTAGTCCCAGCTACTCAGGAGGCTGAGGCAGGAGAATCACCTGATCCTGAGAGGCGGAGGCTGTAGTGAGCCAAGATGGCATCTCTGCACTCCAGCCTGGGTGGCAGAACAAGACTCCATCTCCAAAAAAAAAAAAAAAAGATTGGGCACTTTTTCAAGGCTCTTGATAAAATCAACGGACTCTATAAAGCTAATTTAGCAGTATTAAATATTAATATGACTTCTTTGTACATATATCCTAGTATTCATACTTTTATTTCAACATTTTTCAAAATCTAAGAGCTGAATCCTTGAGACATACCTAGAGAATTTCTCTACAGGCTGCATTAATATTTTGAATCAAGGGGATGATTTCTTCTCTATCAACATCACCCTACGATGGGAAGCACACACAAGTGCACCACTGGTTATCTACAATTCTGAGATTCCCAAACCGGAACAGGACACACGGGCATCAGCCAGACTTTCTCACATTCAGTGTGAGCAGTCTTATGTTTACTACAGGCTCTGGGGTATCTGATAAAAGCCTTGCTCTAAGTGTGGTGCACTTAGAGCAAGTACCACTGCATCTTTCTCAACCCTGAAAAAGTCTGAATTCCGGAACACATCCAGCCCCAAGAGTTTTGCATAAAGGCCTGGGGGCTTGTAAGAAACAAAGTAAACTCCCTTCTGAATAATTCTTTAATTCAGAAACACATTGAACAACTAGAATGTGAAATAATACTGAACTTACTGACAACTCTGTATCATAATCTTCAACTATCTATGATTAAACTAATAAACAGGATAAAAACAAACTAGAAATGCCTTCTTTCAAACAAAAATTAGAGTTCAGTACCAATAAAAAGATGACAATACCTGTGAAACACAACCAACCAACCAACCAAAAAAAGGTCTAAAGACATCACGTTAATTTAGGGTACTCTAACTGTACAAACATGGGGGCATATTCTAAGGGCAAAGAGAGTAACAAAAAGTTCTGAAATTTAGGTACCACATTGGTGGCATAATGCTTAAAATATTAATATGGATATGCATGCCAGAGCAAAATGAGCGAAGATATGGTTGTTATTTGGGGAACAAGGTTTACACTGGAGGAGGAAGGCACAACATGGACTATCTGAAAGCAAGGAAGGGCCCCCTGGTGTTCAATCTGAATTTGGAGACAACGGTACAAATTCTCTATACATTTATTCCTCTGTAGAATCATTTGTGTGTGTTAAGTCCATATACACACACACACACACACACACACACAGACACACGTATATGTCCTATCTCTTGTCAACTAAAAGGTCTGGAAGCAACGACCACTCCACACACAAAGCCCAAATCTAGCCGGGCGCGGTGGCTCACACCTGTAATCCCAGCACTTTGGGAGGCCGAGA
>NW_012103199.1:1304815-1306847 GCF_000951045.1 Mandrillus leucophaeus | reverse complement strand
AAAAAAAAAAAAAAAACAAAGCCCAAATCTTGGTTTTACAAAAATGATTCCCTTTAAAAGGAGCTTCAGTGTTCCCTTGAGAAATCACTCCCTCAAGGTCTGACACAGGGAACTGTCTTGCTATGGCAGAAAGGAAGGGCTCCAAAACTAAAAAGAACATGTCAAAAACACACCAGCTTGAAGGAAGTCCATGGCCAAATTTAGGACAATCTGAGGGTCAACATGACTAACAATGGTAATGGAATATACCTTACTGGATCCAAAGAGAACACACAAGCACACGATAACATATAAATAAAACAGAAAACAAACAAACAAACAAAAAACAGAGGAAAAGCGAAGCTCTTCTTAATGCCAATACATATAGAAGGAGTAAGATTTAGCCGGGTGCAGTGGCTCACGCCTGTAATCCCAGCACTTTGGGAGGCCAAGACGGGTGGATCACCTAAGCTCAGGAGTTTGAAACAGGCCAGGTCAACATGGTGAAACACCATCTCTGCTAAAAAAAAAAAAAAAAAAAAAAATACAAAAATTAGTCAGGCGTGGTGGCCAGCGCCTGTAATCCCAGCTACTCGGGAGGCTAACACAGGAGAATCGCTTGAACCCAGGAGATGGAGGTTGCAGTGAGCAGAGATCACGCCACTGCACTCTAGGCTGGGAGACAAAGTGAGACTTAATCCATCAATCAATCAGAGTCTCACTTGGGTGACAGCTTTGAACAGCTGACTGCAGCCTTGAACTCCTAGGCACAAGCCATCCTCTTGCCTCAGCCCCCTAAGTAGCAAGGATTCAGGCATGTGCCACACTGCACCTAAATTTTTTGTTTCTTTGTTTATGGAGAGAGGGTCTCGCTATGTGGCCCAGGCTGGTCTTGAACTCCTGGTCTCAAGCAATCCTCTTCTCTTGGCCTCCCAAAGTGCTCGGATTATAGGCATGAGCCAGCAGTGCAGCTGAAAGTGACGGACTTAAAGCCAGAGAATTCAATGCCAGCAAAGGGTGGCTGGATCAGTTTAGAAAGAGGGTTGGTTTAAAAAATGTTAAGATACCAGGAGAAGCAGTTTCTGCCAACCAACAGGCATTAAGGTTACCAGATGCCATGAAGAAAATCATTGAGGAAAAGAAAATCTGCCTGAATAGGTTTTTAATGCAGACAAAAGTGCCCTATTCTGGAAAAAACTGCCACAAAGGACACTTATTAGTGAGGAAGAAAAGGGAGCCCCAGCACTGAAGGCAGCAGGGAGAGGCCAACTCTACTGCTTTGTGCAAATGCAGCCGGGTTTATGAACAGGACTGCTCTTATCTACAAAGCTGCTAACCCCTGAGCCTTGAAGGGGAAGAGATAAACACCAGTTGCCAGTCTCTTGGTTGTGGAACAAGACTGGGACAACAAAATCCCTTTTTCTGGATTGGTTCCATCGATGTTCTTTAGAGTCAGGAAGTACCCTGCCAGTAAGGGATTGCCTTTTAAAGTTCTTTAGATATTGGACAATGCCCCTGGCCACTCAGAACCCCATGAGTTCAATACTGAAGGCACTGAAGTGGTCTACTTGCCCCCAAACACAGCACTCTCCTTCAGCCTCTAGATTAGGGGGTCCTAAGGACCTTTAAGGCCCATGACACACAGTACTCTATGGAAAGAACTGTCAATGCTATGGAAGAGAATCCCAATAGACAGAACACATCGTGTAAGCCTGGAAGGATTATCCCACTGAAGATGCCAAGATTGTTACCAAAAAAGCTGTGAAGGCCATGAAGCCTGAAACAACCAATTCCTGCTGGAGAGGACGACGTCCAGATGCTGCACCTGACCTCACAGGGCTTATGAGAGCCAATCGAGGAAATCATGAAAAGACTGTGGATATGCTTTTAAAAGGGTAGGGGTGGTGGCCGGGTGCGGTGGCTCACGCCTGTAATCCCAGCACTTTGGGAGGCTGAGGCGGGTGGATCACAAGGTCAGGAGATTGAGACCATCCTGGCTAACACGGTGAAACCCCGTCTCTACTAAAAATAAAAAAAATTAGCCGGGCGCGGT
>NW_012103199.1:1301257-1303495 GCF_000951045.1 Mandrillus leucophaeus | reverse complement strand
GCTCACACCTGTAATCCCAGCACTTTGGGAGGCCAAGGTGGGCAGATCACGAGGTCAGGAGATCGAGACCATCCTGGCTAACATGGTGAAACCCCTTCTCTAATAAAAATACAAAAAAAATTAGCCGGGCATGGTGGCGGCTCCTATAGTCCCAGCTATTCGGGAGTCTGAGGAAGGAGACTGGTGTGAACCCGGGAGGCGGAGCTTGCAGTGAGTCAAGATCACGCCACTGCACTCCAGCCTGGGCAACAGTGTCTCGAAGGAAGGAAAAAAAAAGGTTTTGGGAGTCAAGTGATACAAGAATTTTGACTGCACAGCAGGTGAGCACCCCTAACCCCTGTGTTAAGGGTCATGATATTTCTTCCCCTTCACTCTTTGTAACACAATTGTCTAGCATTTTACTTCTACATGTTTTTTGAAGATTCTATCTGGTCTTTGTTCTCAGTTCCTCAGAAGGAGCTTCAAAACCTATTGGATGTCCTTTGTTATTCATGAGCCTCCACGTTTGTGCTAAGAGATGAGCTGACTCAAGATAGAGGCTAGTCACTAGAAAGACCAACCATGGATTAGACAGTTGGGGTCTGAAACCATTCTGATGGGGTGGGAGAGGGGCTAGAGATTGTGCTCGATCAACTGTGCCCAAGTAACAAAGTCCCAATAAAAACTCTCAACACCAAGGCTCAAGGGAGCTTCCTGGTTAGAAGCTCGTTGACCCTGATTTGTCAGGAGAGACCCCATGGGAGAGGGCTTGGAGAATATGTGTTGAGACTCTCCTAGGCCTTGCTGTATGTCTCTTCATTTGCCCGGCCTGATCTGTATTAAACTAGATATAGCACCAGAAGAGAATTGCAGTGTGAAGGGACACACTTCTGCCTGAAGAACTTCCTCCATCTCACTGGGCAGATCTACTGGCAACAAACCCCACAACGTTTGTCTGAGGAAGTCTTTCGTGGGACTAGGTCTCACTCTGTCACCCAGACTACCATGCAGTGGCACGATCTTGGCTCACTGCAGCCTCAACCACCCAGACTCAAGCGATCCTCCGACTTCAGTCTCCTGAGTAGCTGAGACCACAGGTGCCGCCAGAACACCTGGATAATTTTTTTTTTCGTAGAGATGAAGTCTCACTATGTTGCCCAGGCTGTTCTCAAACTCCTGGGCTCAAGTGAGTCTCCCACTCAGTCTCCCAAAGTGCTGGGATTTACAGGCATGACCCACCATGCCTGGCCTGTATGAAATATTTTTTTTCTGGCTACATTCAAAACTTTCTCTTTGACTTTCAGCAGTTTGACTCTAATATGCCTAGGTGTTGAGGGCTTTTTGTTTCTATTTATGGTGCTTGGAGTTCTCTGAACTTCACAGACCTCTCGTTTGCTGTCTTTTACTAATGAAAAAATTCTCAACCATTAGCTCTTTGAATATTTCTTCTGCCCCATTTTCTTCCCAGGACTCCAATTATATGTATATTAGACAGTCTGTTATTGTCTCACAACTACTGAACACTTTTTTTTGAGATGGAGTCCCTCCATCTCACCCAGGCTGAAGTACAATGGCACAATCTCAGCTCATTGCAATCTCCGCTTCCCAGGTTCAAGTGATTCTCCTGCCTCAGCCTGAGTAGCTGGGATTACAGGCCCCTGCCACCACAGCCAGCTAATTTTTTTTTTTTTTTTTCAGATGGAATTTCTCTCTTGTTGCCCAGGCTGGAGTGTAATGGTGGGATCTTGGCTCACCACAACCTCCGCCTCCCAGGTTCAAGCGATTCTCCTGCCTCAGCCTCTCGAAGTAGCTGGGATTCCAGGAATGAGCCACCACACCCCGCTAATTTTTTGTATTTTTAGTAGACACGGGGTTTCTCTGTTTTAGTCAGGCTGGTCTCGAACTCCCCACCTCAGGTGATCCACCCGTCTCGGCCTCCACAAAGTGCTGGGATTACAGGTGTGAGCCACCGCACCCAGCCTAAATGCTGTTTTTGTTCTGGTGTATTTTTTTCTGCTTATTTCATTTTGGATTTCTATTGACCTATCTTCAGTTTCACTGATTCTTTCCTATTTGCTGACAAACTCACTGAAGAAATTATTCACCTATGATGTTTTGTTTTGTTTTGGTTTTGAGACGGAGTCTCGCTCTGTCGCCCAGGCTGGAGTGTAGTGGCCGGATCTCAGCTCACTGCAAGCTCCGCCTCCTGGGTTCACGCCATTCTCCTGCCTCAGCCTCCCGAGTAGCTGGGACTACAGG
>NW_012103199.1:1296048-1297119 GCF_000951045.1 Mandrillus leucophaeus | reverse complement strand
AAAAAAAAAAAAAAAAAAAGGGTAGGGGTGGGTAAGGACTTCAACATATGGATCTTAGAGATATTCAACAGTTATTAGACACCACACCAGAGGAAGTAACAGAAGACACCTTGACAGATGTCAGTGCTTCCAAAGTGGAGACAGACCGCGAGGAAGCAGCAGTGCCGAAAACACATGGACACTGGGCAATCTGGCCAAAGGTCCCCACCACCCAAGACTGCACTTGACTTCTTTAGGACACAGACCTTTTATGGCACAGGAACTAAAACTAAAGCATACAATAGAAGGTTGGTATTATACAAAAACTTTTTCAGAGTAATGAAACAGCAGGCTGGGTGCGGTGGCTCAAGCCTGTACTCCCAGCACTTTGGGAGGCCGAAGCGGGCGGATCACAAGGTCAGATGTTCCAGACCAGCCTGGCCAACATAGTGAAACCCCATTTCTACTAAAAATACAAAACATTAGCCAGGTGTGGTGGTGGGCACCTGTAATCCCAGCTAATTGGAAGGCTGAAGCAGGAAAACTGCTTGAACCCAGGAGGTGGAGGCTGCAGTGGGCCGAGACTGCACCATTGCACTCCAGCCCAAGCGACAGTGCAAGACTCCGTCTCAAAAAAAAGAAAAAAGAAAAAGAAAAAAGTCAGAAATTATGTATTTCACTGAAGTTCCACCAAGTATGCCCATCTCTCCTACCACCCCTTTCACCTCCTCCACCCAAGTGAGCAAGACCAAGCCCATCTCTTCCTCCTCCTCAGCCTCAACCTGAAGATGAGAAGGAAGATCTTCCACTTCCACTCATTAAATAGTAAATATATTTTTCTCTCCCTTATGATTTTCTTAACGTTTTCTCCAGCTCGCTTTATCGCAAGAATATATAATATATAAAACATACAAAATATCTGTTGACTGCTATCGGTAAGGCTTCCAGTCAATAGCAGGCTATCAGGAGTTAAGGTTTTGGGAGTCGGCCGGGCGCAGTGGCTCACACCTGTAATCCCAGCACTTTGGGAGGCCAAGGTGGGCAGATCACGAGGTCAGGAGATCGAGACCATCCTGGCTAACATGGTGAAAC
>NW_012103199.1:1276674-1290295 GCF_000951045.1 Mandrillus leucophaeus | reverse complement strand
AATCTCTAACATTTCAATTTAACTTTTTCTAGAGTTTCTGCATCCTGAAATTCTCGATCTTTTCACAATGCATGCTGTACACCTTTCTCCCTCAATCTTTTACCACATCCATTCCAGTCATTTGAAGTCTCTGGCAGTTCCAGCATCTGGGTCATCTCTGAGTTGGCTTCCCTTTATTTCTCTCTCAACCAGAAATCACTTTTTAGTGTATCTCATAATTTTGTATTGAATATCAGACGATAACAGAAAACTGAATTAAACAGTACCTGCAACCAGAATTGGGTACACCTCTTTTACTGAGTCACTAGTGTGTGTGGGGATGAGGGGTTAATTCAATCTAGTCTTTAGTTGGGTTTGGATTTTATAATCCTCAGGACGGGGCTGCCTTAAACTTTGTGGCACCATATTTTTCTCAAAAAATATTGGCCGGCCAGGCACAGTGGCTCATGCCTATAATCCCAGCACTTTGGGAGGCCAAGGCGGGCAGATCACAAGGTCAGGAGTTTGAGACCAGCCTGACCAAGATGGTAAAACCCCGTCTCTACTAAAAACACAAAAATTAGCAGGGTGTGGTGGTGCATGCCTGTAATCCCAGCGACTCAGGAGGCTGAGACAGGAGAATCTCTTGAACCCAGAGGCAGAAGTTGCAGTGAGCCGAGATCATGCCACCACACTCCAGCCTTGGCGACAGAGCAAGACTCCGTCTCAAAAATGAACAAATAAATTTATTAATTAAATTTAATTTAAAAAAATATTGGCCAAAGAGGAAACTTCACTACTCACACCTAGTGGAGGACAGAACAAAGGCAGAAAAGCAAGCCATACAACTTCTTCTGAAAGTTCAGATTCACATGAAGATGTGAACAGTCTTGCAGGCTGCCATGAGGACAAGCCTTCACTTTATTTTGGCAGTAGAGTGAATGCCTGTTAAAGAGACATTCAGCCAGGCACAGTGGCTCACGCCTGTAATCCCAGCACTTTGGAAGGCTGAGGCAGGCAGATCACTTGAGGTCAGGAGTTGGAGACCAGCCTGACCAACATGGAGAAACCCTGTCTCTACTAAAAATACGAAATTAGCCAGGTGTGGTGGTGCATGCCTGTAATCCCAGCTACTCAGGAGGCTGAGGCAGGAGAATTGCTTGAACCCAGGAGGCGGAGATTGTGGTGAGTCGAGATTGTGCCACTGCACTCCAGCCTGGGCAACAAGAACAAAACTCCGTCTCAAAAAACATAAATATAGAGACATTCGCTTTACTGGGGGGAAAAAAAAAACATTGTGATTGAATATATAAAAAGAGATGCCAAACGTTAGGAGCCAGACGTGGTGGCTCATGCCTGTAATACCAGGGGAGGATTACTTGAGGCCAGGAGTTTGAGACCAGCCTGGGCAACACAGCAAGATTCCGCCTCTCAAAAAATTTTTTTGAGACAAGAGTCTCGCTCTGTCGCCCAGGCTGGAGTGCAGTGACGCCATCTCGGCTCACTGCAAACTCTGCCTCCCGGGTTCACGCCATTCTCCTGCCTCAGCCTCCTGAGTAGCTGGGACTACAGGTGCCCACCACCACGCCTGGTTTAGTAGAGACGGGGTTTCACCATGTTAGCCAGGATGGTCTCGATCTCCTGACCTTGTGATCCACCTGCCTCGGCCTCCCAAAGTGCTGGGATTACAGGCTTGAGCCACCATGCCTGGCCTCAAAATATATACATATTTTTTTTAATTGGCATGGTGGTGCGGCCGGGCGCAGGTGGCTCACGCCTGTAATCCCAGCACTTTGGGAGGCCCAGACAGGCAGATCACGAGGTCAGGACATCGAGACCATCCTGGCTAACATGGTGAAAGCCTGTCTCTACTAAAAGATACAAAAAAAACTAGCCGGGCGTGGTGGCGGGCGCCTGTAGTCCCAGCCACTTGGGAGGCTGAGGCAGGAGAATGGTGTGAACCCAGGAGGCGGAGCTTGTAATGAGTCAAGATCACGCCACTGCACTCCAGCCCGGGCGACAGAGCGAGACTCCGTCTCAAAAAGAAAAAAAAAAAAAAATTGGCATGGTGGTACATACTTATAGTCCTAGCCACTCCAGAGGCCTGGTGGTACATACCTGTAGTCCTAGCTACTCCAGAGGCTAAGACAGGAGGATTGGTTGAGCCCAGGAGTTCAAGGCAGGACCGAGCCACTGCATGTCAGCCTGGGCAACAGAGTGAGACTCTGTCTCTTAAGGAAAAAAATATATATAATGAATGTCTTGTGTGCCTTGCTATGTACACAGGTTCTCAGCCCCTGAGTGGAGTGCAACTTACGGGCCTACCCTATGCTCATGGGGCCAGCAACAGCCCCTCATCTTGCTCTCACCAACCCAGCTCCACATCTGCCACACCCGGTCACGCCCAGTTCTGAACCCTCGACTGGTTCTTTTGTGGTTCTTCTCCCAAGTCGAGGATCCACTCCTTATTCCCTTTCCCTGAATGTACCCCAGTTCCCAGAAAGCTCTATGCACTGCAGAGCTCTGAGGGTTCAATCCTTTCAGATTCCACCAGTGTAAAGCAAGCCTCAGCACCACTTTCCTTTCCAAACCCACTGGCAGTCCCTCCCAGCTCTCCTGTGGCACAGATTCCAGCCTCTGCTCCATCCCTTTCCCCTCCTGCCCCTGTGCTCCACTCCCACTGCTTCAGCCTCCTGACAGCTCACCATCTTTGCCTGGCCCATTACTAATCTGCTTCTCTATCCCACCTCTTTTCCACTTCAATCCATCCTAAACAGCACTGCCTGATTTATCTTTCTGAAGGACAGCTCTGACATGCGACTCCTCCGCTCAAAAGTCTTCAAATACTCCTCCTACGGAAAAAAATCAAACTTTTTAGCCTGGCCTAATTTAAAGCTCTTACCGACTGTATTCCCAGGTACTCCTCCCCAGGGAGTCAAGTAAGCCTAGAGAAGGTCAAACACATGGGCACAAACACCCCAGACGACTTTGGTGGTCTCTGCCGAACTCTGACCACTAGTCTCTTAAAGAGAAATCCTAGAAACATGAACATATTTTTGCCTTAAAGAATGAGAGCCAATTTTTAAAGGTAAAATATCTCCCCACCAGGAAAGAAAAAAGACATGCTTCCAAAACTTAGCTTATTTCCTGCAAAAATTACAAAACATAGAAAGTATTCTGAGTTGGAAATGTTTTTATAACCCATATTCTAAATCATCTGTGATTTAGAAAGAGAACTGGAAGGAAACAGGAATAATAGAAACTATGTCTTCAGGCTATTTAGAATGACACAGTGCTCTGTAAAGCTCAGCTAATGTCTAGGTTTGTTATGTGGTCACTGTGAGAAAAGCATTCTGTGAGCCTACTCTGGTGCCAGGCACCAGTTTAGGTCAGAGTAAAATAAGCACAAATATTTACTTGGAGTCTGAGTACATATATAACCATATTATATAACAACATGAAAATAGGATAAAAGTTTCAATTGTTGATAAAACATTTAACAATAAAGTGGCCTCAATATCTGGGTTCGTATTTGTATGGCTTCATTCATTCACTTAACAACGACCTGACCATCTCCAGTCATGTGCCAGGCACCACAGCTCAGGGGAGTCCGTAAGAAACAAGACACAGCACTTGCTGTGCCAGAACTTGCTTGCTGGTCGAGGAAGGCATTAAGCGAACAGTGCAAGTCTTTATTTTGATACATCAACTGCTATCCATTGCTAAGGAAACATAAAACTGCATAAGAAGGGGAGACAGGTGAGATGGGGAAGTCTCTCTCAGAAGGTGGCCAGAGAAGGCCACTCTGGTGTGGAGAAATCTGAGCAGGGTCCCAAGGAGAGGGTGAGCAGGTATAAAGAGTCCCCGAGATTCCGACTTATTCCTACTAGCCAAGATTTCTCACCTGCTGAAACACTGACAAAGCCTGCCATTTCTACCTCTGCATGTCAGAGGCAAATTAACTTTATTGTCTCTCTCCTGGAATGTTCAGTCCAACTGCTATCCTTCTCTTAAACTCTGACAGTACAAAAAAGCTCAGTCATAAAAAAAGGTAGAGGAAGGGGACCACAATGAGGCAGCAGAAACACAGAAAGAGGGACTCACTATAAAACCTGTTTTTGTTTGTTTGTTTGTTTGAGACTAAGTATCACTCTGTCGCCCAGGCTGTAATGCAGTGGCGAGATCTCGGCTCACTGCAAGCTCCGCCTGCTGGGTTCATGCCATTCTCCTGCCTCAGCCTCCCAAGGAGCTGGAACTACAGTCGCCCACCACCACGCCCAGCTAATTTTTTGTATTTTTTTTTTTTAGTAGAGACGGGGTTTCACCATGTTAACCAGGATGGTCTCGACCTCCTGACCTCGTGATCCCCCGCCTCGGCCTCCCGAAGTGCTGGGATTACAGGCGTGAGCCACTTCGCCCGGCCTATAAAACCTGTTTTAAGGAAGACAGATACATCTATTAGTCCCAGACATTCCGTCCTAAGTAAGCTTCTAAGTTGGGCGCACTGGCTCATGCCTGTAATTCCAACTACTTGGGAGGCTGAGGAAGGAGGATTGCTTAAGCCCAGGAGTTGGAGGCCAGCCTGGATAATATAGTAAGACATCATGTCTTTAAAAAGTTAAAAAGTGTGGTGGCTCTCGCCTGTAATCCCAGCACTTTGGGAGGCTGAGGCAGGCGGATCACCTGAAGCCAGGAGTTCAAGACCAGCCTGGCCAACATGGTGAAACCCCATCTCTACTAAAAATACAGCCAGGCGTGGTGACTCACACCTGTAATCCCAGCACTTTGGGAGGCCAAGGCGGGTGGATCACAAGGTCAGGAGCTCAAGACCAGCCTGGCCAAGATGGTGAAACCCCGTCTCTACTAAAAATATAAAACAGCCAGACACGGTGGCAGGCACCTGTACTCCCAGCTACCTGGGAGGCTGAGGCAGGAGAATTGCCTGAACCCCAGAGGCAAAGGTTACAGTGAGCCAAGATTGCTCCACTGCACTCCAGCCTGGGCGACAGAGCAAGACTCCGTCTCAAAAATAATAATAATAACAATTAGCTGGGTGTGGTGGTGGGTACCTGTAATCCCAGTCACTTGAACCCAGGAGGTGGAGGCTGCAGTGAGCTGAGATCGCCCCCACTGCACTCCAGCCTGGGTGACACAGCAAGACTCTGTGTCACAAAAAAAAAAGAAAAGGCCGGGCACGGTGGCTCAAGCCTGTAACCTCAGCACTTTGGGAGGCCGAGACGGGTGGATCACGAGGTCAGGAGATCGAGACCATCCTGGCTAACACAGTGAAACCCCGTCTCTACTAAAAAAATACAAAAAACTAGCCAGGCGAGGTGGCGGGCGCCTGTAGTCCCAGCTACTCGGGAGGCTGAGGCAGGAGAATGGCGTAAACCCAGGAGGCGGAGCTTGCAGTGAGCTGAGATCCGGCCACTGCACTCCAGCCTGGGCGACAGAGCGAGACTCCGTCTCAACAAAAAAAAAAAAAGAAAAAAGAAAAAAGAAAAAAGAAAAAAGAACCCAAATTCCATCCAAGTTAACCAGCAATGACTAAAAAGCAAGCAAAACAATAACTCCCAAAAGAATAAAAAACACTAAGTCACTGTTTTCCAGTAAGGAAAGCACATCACAGTAACCTGGGGCAATAGAGACACCTGGTGTTTGCTTCCTTGGCTATTTCAAGGAGAAGGAGGCAATACAGTGTCTACAGAACTAGATGCTATGACCTTCTTACTCTAAGAGTGAAGTGACAGCACTGATTTGGGGAAGGTGATAAGCAGGGAGCTCAGGGCAGGGCCCTCTACCTTTTCACCACTGTGTTCTCAGGACTGATGGCGTAAAGCAGCCTCCCCATTTCTTTTTTTAATCAATGGACTTTCTTCTTCTTCTCCTTTTTTAAGAGATGGGGTTCTTGCTCTGTGACCCAGGCTAGAGTGCAGTGGCACCATCATAGCTCACTGCAGCCTCAAATTCCTGGGCTCAAGCATCCTCCCATCTCAGTCTCCTGAGTAGCTGGGACTAAATGCATGTGCCATCACACCTGGCTAATTTTTATATTTTCAGAGATGGGTCTTGCTATGTTGCCCAGGCTGTTTTCAAACTCTCAGCCTCAAGTGATCCTCCTGCCACAACCTCCTGAATAGGGCTTTTTTAAAATTAGAGATGGGGTCTTGCTATGTTGCCCAGGCAGATCTCCAACTCCTGGGCTCAAGCTCCCACCTTGGTCTCCCAAAGTGCTGGAATTGCAGGCATGAGCCACTCCACTGGGTCATAATTTATTTATTTCTTTTTTTGAGACAGAGTCTCGCTCTGTCACCAGGTTGGAGTGCAGTGGCGTGATCTCAGCTCACTGCAACCTCCACCTCCTGAGTTCAGGTGATTCTCCTGGGCCTCAGCCTCTTGAGTAGCTGGGACTACAGGCACGCACCACCACGCCCAGCTAACTTTTGTATTTTCAGTATAGATGGGTGTTGGCCAGGACAGTCTTGATCTCTTGACCTTGTGATCCGCCCGCCTCGGCCTCCCAAAGTGCTGGGATTACAGGCGTGAGCCACCGCACCCAGCCTAGAATTTCTTAATGTTCCTCTCCCCCTCCACAATCCCACCTAATGTGGCAATTAACAGTTGGGACAACCAAGAATGTAATTTCTGACAACAGTTGATATTTCATTTAAAACCAAAAATATTATTAATTCAGAAGGCCCAAGAAAAAGGCTCTTGTACTGTTCACTCTTCTGAGGGAAGTATCCTAGAAAACAGTAATCCAGTAAAGACATTCAGGAGAGCCCGGGTACATAGAGAGCATACTCTGATTTTAATCACTTCAGATATTTTCACCAGGTAATTAAATTCGCTGTCCAATCATCTGTCTCAAAATCCTGCTTTATTAATGAGAACCCTTAATGGGAAAAGAAATTTGGTATTAACTACATCGTTTGCGAAATCGTTAATTCTAGAAATGGAAAATTAAAACTACTCCTGACTTCCCTTTAACCCCACTTCAAAAGTCTACCTGGTCTAGCCAAGGTTCTCACTGGGAAGTGAAGAGAGGAGGAATGTGAGAGGTGCCAGGGAAAATAAACCGGAAACGAGAAAGTGGAAAAAGGAACCAAGAACCCAGTCTGGGGTGGCTCTTGGGGCTGGCTGGCTCCTCTCTCTCTCCTTTCGCTGTGCTCTCTCTGCTTCTCCGCGAATCTCTCTCTTAACCAACCACCGTCATCTCGTACAGGGTCCAACACAGCCTAGGATTCTACATCACAGCAATCATCAAACGTCAGTCGTGTCTCTGTCTCCAGAGAGTCTCCTCTGCAACAACTCCCTCCCTCACTGTCTTCAGGCCAGGTGGCTGGTGCACCGTGGAACTGGGGAGGACACAGCAAGTCCTGTGGGCAGCTGCCATTGACACAGGGACAATGGGTGGGGTGCCTGAGAAGGGAACATGAGGAGGCCAAGCAATGATGATGTCTTTAACATGGGAACAAACTTCTCTACATGTGCACTTAGAGCACTACCCCCATATCTGAGAAGGACATGCTCCAAGACCCCCAGGGGATGCCTGAAACTGTGGATAGTACCACGCTTTATATAGACTACATTTTTTTCCTTTATGCTCTATTTTTTCCTATACACATGGTAGGAACTTAATCCTATAACAGTTTTATTTATAAATTAGGTACAGTAATAAATTAACAATAACTAATAATCAAGCAGAACCACCATAGCAACATACCGTAATAAAAGTTATGGGAATGTGGTCTCTCTCATACTGTCCCATATTTCATGGTGCCATACCTCAAAAGACAAGGCCATGGGTACAGGGGCTACTGCAATTCTTCGCTCTGGCACTGCACTAGCTGAGGACATGCCACAAAGCGGCACACGTGGATTCATAATGGAGAATCCAGAACAATTCCAGTCCCCCAAACACACAAAATAAAAACACAACAGAACAGTCTCTGGTGTTTTTTCTTTCCTTTAAAAGCATTCATGAATATCCCCACAGTCTTATCTGCCCACTGTGTCAAAAACAGGAGAGAAGGCCATGGCCAGAATCATGGAACATCTAACAAACGCAGTCACTTGTTATTTTGACAAGTCATTTGCTTTCAGTTCACCTGTCGCGTCTGTCAAGAAAAACATAGGCTGTCTTCTAAATGTCTGTTTTTAACTATTTTTTTTTTTTTTTTGAATGACAAATTCCACTTGTACCACAGAAGCCATATTATGCATGCTGGAGAGGCCCCTTTGTGGTCCCCCATCCCTGGGTTCTTCCTGGGCATCTTACGGCCTCCCCTCTGGTGACAGGTAGCACCCCGAAGACTTATTTTGATTCTTAAAAAGGGACAGATCCCTCCTTCCAGGTACTTCCAGAGGGTGGGTCCCCTTCTCACGGGAACATACTACTCCCACTCACCAGACCACAGTGGTGAGTCCAGCCCAGACTGTGAGTCATGAAAGCCTCAGCTCCCAAAACAAATGACAAGATGCCAGGGACACTGCAGTCATCTCAGAGGACACCGAAAGACATCCGAGGGAAGCAGAGCAAAACAGCAGCTGCTGGACACCAAGGGAGCCACAGCTCAAGGGGGTTCGTGCTCTAACAGCAGATGGCACTACACCCTTCCCGATGACGTCACATCCTAATAAAGCCCGGTCTGCAGTGGCTGCTGTGATAAAAAAGCAAGCGCTGCATGAAATCAACATGGAACAGGAAACAGGGGTGGGGTGGGGCGGAGTCCAATCTGATTCCGAAGTTTGAGAAGCTGTATAACCCATTAGTAATTGTGGCTATTTAAAAATAAAATATAGTTTCCTTCAATTTATGGGTATTCATTTTCTTTTCTTTTTTTCTTTTGGAGGCAGAGTTTCACTCGCTGCCCAGGCTGGAATGCAACAGCGTGATCTCGGCTCACTGCAACCTCCACCTCCCAGGTTCAAGCTTCCTGTGTCAGCCTCCCAAGTAGCCAGGATTAGAGGTGTGCACCACTACGCCCGGCTAATTTTTGTATTAGTAGAGACGGGGTTTCACAAGGTTGGCCAGGCTGGTCTCGAACTCCTGGGCCTCCCAAAGTGCTGGGATTATGGGCGTGAGCCACCACGCCCCCAACAACAGGTATTAGTTTTCAAATGGCTACCCTAACTTCCTAGGACATAAAGAGTTAAGCTGTTTAGATGGAAAGATTCAATAAAGGGCCGGGCGTGGTGGATCACTTGAGCCTATAATCCTGGCACTTTGAGACCAGCCTGGGCAACATAGGGAGATCCTGTCTCTTAAAACAAAAAAATTCAATAAAGGGAATGTCAGATATATATCGGGGCCTAAGGGCATTGTGAATACCCTGAGACATAAAGATGCCATGAATCTGCCCTCAGGGATGAGACGCCAACAGAGACTGACTGGCAGAGGTGGGGGAGGAAAGAAAATGGAAAGGAAGGGGGAGCAGGGCAAACTAAAGGAGAGAAAAGGAGACAGGAAGGAGAAGTGAGGTGGGGGAGAGGGATGGGAAAGAAGAGGGAGGCAGGCCGGGTGTGGTGGCTCACGCCTGTAATCCCAGCACTTTGGGAGGCCGAGGTGGGTGGATCACGAGGTCAGGAGATCAAGACCATCCTGGCCAACACGGTGAAACCCCATCTCTACTAAAACTACAAAAAAAAAAAAAATTAGCCAGTCGTGGTGGCAGGCGCTTGTAGTCCCGGCTACTTGGGAGGCTGAGGCAGGAGAATCCCTTGAACCTGGGAGGCAGAGGTTGCAGTAAGCTGAGATGCTGCCACTGCACTCTAGCCTGGGCCACAGAGAGAGACTCCATCTCACAAAAAAAAAAAAAAAAAAAAAAGGGAACTGACTTCCTAATCTTTGTGTTTCAGAACAAAATCCAGCACAGCTGGGCACAGTGGCTCACGCCTATAATCCCAACATTGTGGGAGGCTGAGGCAGGGAGACTGCTGGAAGCCAGGACTTGGAGTCCAGCCTGGGCAACATAAAGAGTCCTCATCTCCCCCCACACACACACACAAAATTTTTTTTAAATTAACTGGGCATGGTGGTGCATGTCTGTAGCTGAGGCAGGAGGATCACTGACCCTCAGAGGTCAAGGCTACAGCAAGCTATGACCCCACCGCTGCACTCCCGCCTGAGTGACAGAGTAAGACCCTGTGTACTGTCTTTAAAAAAAAAAAAAGGCCAGCAGGAACTCAGTAACTGCTTATTGAAAGGCATCCCCCAAGAGAAGAAGAATTGGCAAGCAGCCTTGAGGACAGAGGCATCTCAGAGATTTTATATACTCAGGGGGTTGGGGGTTGGTGGTGGGGGAGGAGTGAAGGAGTGGCAGGAAAAGATGTAAGTAAGACACAGGCCAGAGCTGGAAGCAGCCCTGAAGGAGGCTTCAATCTGTGGCTAAAGCAGAGAGCTGGTGCTGAGGCTCCAGTAAGAGCTCAAACTAGACCCTCCAAGCAACACAGACAGCACTGGAAACATTCACCAGAGAAGCCCCAGGATACATCTCTGGGGTATTCAGCTCAAAATGCAAAACCTGAATCCCGCCATGAGGCAGCCACCAGACCCAAAGTGAGGGTTGTCCTACAGGATAACTGGCCTGTACTCTTTAAAACCTCAATGGAGGCCGGGCACAGTGGCTCACGCCTGTAATCTCAGCTACTCAGGAGGCTGAGTATCAAGAGAATCGCTTGAGCCCCGAGGGGCGGAGGTTGCAGTGAGCCAAGATCGCACTTCTGCACTCCAGCCTGGGTAACAGAGTAAAACCTTGTCAAATAAATAAATAAATAAATAAAGTGCGTGTGTTAGGAGAGCAATGTGGCAGTCCCATGTGCAATGAATCGGAGTATGAAGAGCCAGTAACTTACTCCCGGGACCTCCTCTTCAGAGGCTTGTCAGGTCAATTAGGAGATGATTACAACAGTCTGAGTGAGAAGTAGTCCACCCATTAACTTCTCCCCACTCTGAGTGAGCCACACAATCAGTTTCCTAAGTCTGTTTTCCGGTAAAGTACTTCATTTATTTTTTATTTTATTTATTTATTTATTTATTTTTTTGAGAAAGTGTCTCGTTCAGTTGCCCAGGCTGGAATGCAGTGGCACAATTACAGCTCATTGCAGACCTGACCTCCTGGGCTCGAGCAATCCTGCCACCTCAGCATCCCAAGTAGCTGGGACTACAAGCTGTGCTCTGATGCCCCCCTAATTTTTGTATTTTTTATAGAGACAGGGTCTCCCTATGTTGCCTAGGCTGCTCTCCAGCTCCTGGGCTCAAGCAATCTGCCTGCCTTGACCTTCCAAATTGTTGGGACTACAGGCACAATCCACTGCACCTGGCCAGTACTTCATTTGTATGGAAGCAGAACCAATACACCCAACAGAAAAGGAAGGAAGCTGAGGAGGGCTCCTCGGTAAGGTATTACACGTAGGCATCACCCCTTGGAGACTCTTAGAAAACACCACGGAGGAGGCAAGGTGGCTGAATTTGAACTGCAGTGCTGAAGTCCACACAAGTAACAGCCATAAACACACAAGAGGGAAAACCAAACCTCATTCAGCCCCACGCCGGGCCACATCCCTCTACCTAACAGTACGGTACTAGACCCCAGGCTGAATGTATCTGACTCTCTCAGTACTGTGGACACTGGGGCCATCCTGGGTGCTGCAGGGTGCTGAACAGCATCCCTGGTGTCTGTTCATCAGATGAACGAATCCTTGGTCACTGCCCCTCTTCAGCCACCAGTCTACAAATGAACTGTAGAGGTTTTCCAACCAATCAAATGAGTAACAGAGGTTCAGATGGGCAAGTTGCGAGGTGGTGCTGGCTAGAATGGAAGCAGTGAGGGCCCCAGAGAAATAAAGAAAATAAGTGACAACACCCAGTCATGTAAGTTATACAATTTATAGCCAACCTGAGTAATATCTGAGATAATTTGACTGATTTTAGAGCTTTATCTCCCAAAGAAACTTGGCCAATTCAGAAAAGCACGGCCGTCCCTTGCCCACCGTGGCTGCTGCCACCGGAGGGGGTTGGGAGTGGGACAAACACACCCCAGACGTTGCAAAGTGTCAACAAAGCCCTTTACTGAAATGTCTACCTAGGAGACCTAACTGCCTTTCTATGGCTAAACCTACAGTGTTCAGGCTCCACCACCTGCCACACACTGTTACTCTGTTAAATATAAAAGAACGTAAAAAACAAAAACCGACAGGACTCACTCTTCATCCACAAACAGCTCATTTTGAGACCTTCTTCAGCATACCACCACAGAGGAATTCTCCTTCCAAGGTCCTTTTAGTGAGCAAACACCCAAATTTCAGATGTCACACACAGTAAGAATCCAAAGGAGATCTAAGTTGGAAAAATTCAGAAAACCTACCTATGCTTAAGCACAGAATCCCCACTCTCAGTGTAGTATATGGTAGCACACAGTATATGGTAGCACATAACTGATAACAGAAATTTTTTTAAAGAATAGGACAGAGCAATATTTCTCTGGGAGGTGATGTTGCACAGCGACTGAAAACAAGAGGGTCTGGGCCAGGTACACTGGTTCACGCCTGTAATCCTAAAATTTTGGAAGGCCAAGGCAGGTGGATCCAGTTTGCGCAACACAGTAGGACCCTGTCTCTACAAAACAAAATTTAAAAAATTAGCCAGGCAGCCAGGCGTGGTGGCTCATGAGTTCAGGAGTTCAAGATCAGCCTGGTCAAGATGGTGAAACCCTGTCTCTACTAAAAATACAAAAAAATTAGCCAGGCGTGGTGGCAGGCACCTGTAATCCCAGCAACTCGGGAGGCTGAGGCAGAGAATTGCTTGGGAGGCGGAGGTTGCAGTGAGCCAAGATCACATCCCTGCACTCCAGCCTGGGTGACAGAGTAAGACTCTGTCTCAAAAAAAAAAAAAAAAAAACAAAAACAAAAAAAAACGATTCTTAGCTTGTGAGCCATAGAAAGATAAGGCAAGCTGTAGCGTGGCAACTTCTGGCTCATAGCATAGGGTCTAGCACACAGCGGGTAGTTAAAACAGCTGCAATGATATTGGCTTCTCCCACTATCATCACAAGTTATTCCTTCCGGCTGACCCATCCTATTGATTACCACCTGGCCTACAGGTTAACTTCAGGTAGCCAATTCTGTGCCATGAAAAGCATGCTCCCACCTAAGAGAAACCTGACATTCCTGCACCCCAAGAAGTACATTTTTGAGTCTTTAAATCAAACTATGTAATCTTCCCAAAGAACTCTGAAAAACCCAGTATACAAAAGGCTTTTTCCACAAGTTTGTACTCTGAGTAAAATTCTATGTTCTGCAATTTATAACTAAGAGGTTATATTTTAGTTGCTCATCTCCCAACACCTTTTCCTCACTGCATCTCAGAGTGCTCACTTACAGCTGCTCATGCACGTCTCCTCTTCCACAAGACATGAAGGTTTCATCAGCGACAATTAGCTTAACCAATTACATTTTACTTGGCCTTTGGTTTTGCCTGATTGCCTTGTACAGAGTTATGAAGAGTATTGCTATTTAACATCTGTTATAAAAACTACCAGGCTGGCCGGGCGCGGTGGCTCAAGCCTGTAATCCCAGCACTTTGGGAGGCCGAGACGGGCGGATCACAAGGTCAGGAGATCGAGACCATCCTGGCTAACAC
>NW_012103199.1:1273796-1276519 GCF_000951045.1 Mandrillus leucophaeus | reverse complement strand
AAAAAAAAAAAAAAAAAAAAAACTACCAGGCCACGCACTGTGGCTCAATGCCTGTAATCCCAGCAGTCTGGGAGGCCAAGGTGGCCGGATCACAAGGTCAGGAGATCGAGACCATCCTGGCTAACACGGTGAAACCACGTCTCTACTAAAAATACAATTAATTGGCCAGGCATGGTAGCACATGCCTGTAGGCCCAGCTACTTAGGAGGCTGAGGCAGGAGAATCGCTTGAACCCAGGAGGCAGAGGTGGCAGTGAGCCAAGATTGCACCACCGCACTTCAGCCTGGGCAAGAGAGCGAGACTCCGTCTCAAAAAGAACTACCAGATTACAGTTCTGTTGACAATAACAGCATCCAAAAACCAGTGACAGAATACAGAAAGAAACATGACTACAAGGTCTATGAAAGAGCAGACTATAGTAACCTAAAGGCAGATTTAAACAAATTCCTGTAATGTGCTAATTGCAGTCATGCCAACTTTGAGAAAGTTTTTAAAACTTTTAAATGTAAATAATCCACTTTCACATTTCTTCCCAAATGAAAAATATCTCCTTTTTTCTGTCACTGACTTTGGCAAATTTTCCAAAAACTAAAGACAAAACAGTATTTTTTTTTTTTTTTGAGATAGAGTTTCACTCTTGTTGCCCAGGCTGGAGTACAATGGTGTAATGTTGGCTCATTGCAACTTCTGCCTCCCAGGTTCAACTGATTCTCCTGCCTTGGCCTCCCAAGTAGCTGGGATTACAGGCATGCACCACCACAGCCAGATAATTTTTTCTATTTAGTAGAGAGACAGGGATTCACCATCTTGGTCAGGCTGGTCTCAAACTCCTGACCTCAGGTGATCCACCTGCCTTGGTCTCTCAAAGTGCTGGGATTACAGGTGTGCGCCACTGCACCTGGCCAGAAAACAGTATCTTAAAACAGTATGTTCCTTTTCCCCATTCACCCCATGAGACGTGACGTTTCACAGGGATGTATATTTCTTTCAGATTTTGATACATATGTGCATAATTTTTCACAAATCAATCAAATGATACCATATTTCCAAAACTATACATATTCAAAATGCCCAACCACTTACTGTATTGTGGTCATCTCTTCATGCCAATAAAGAAAGGCCACCTTAAATCTTTTTGACAACTGCACAGTATGCCATTCCAAGTCTGCCTTAGTTTGACCAATCTCTATTGATGGGCATTTAGATTAATCCAGGGGTGTCCAACCTTTTGGCTTCCCTGGGCCACACTGAAGGATCTGTCTTGGGCCACACATAAAATATACTAAGTAGTGATAGCTGATGAGCTTTAAAAAATAATAATAATAATAATAATAATCGCTACAAAAAATCTCAATGCTAGGCCGGGTGCGGCAGCTCATGTCTGCAATCCCAGGGCTTTGGGAGGCCGAGGTGGGCAGATCGCCTGAGGTCAGGAGTTCAAGACCAGCCTGGACAACATGGCGAAACCCCGTCTCTACTAAAAATACAAAACTTAGCCAAGCGTGGTGGTGGGCGCCTATAATCCCAGGTACTTGGGAGGCTGAGTTAGGAGAATTGCTTGAACCTGGGAGGCAGAGGTTGCAGTAACCTGAGATCAGGGCACTTCACCCCATCCTGAGCAAAAGCAAAACTCCACAAAAACAAAAAACAAAAAAAAAAAACTCAACATTTTAAGAAAGTTTACAAATTTGTGTTGGGCTGCAATGCGGCCCACAGGCCTCAGGTTGGACAAGCATGACTAGGCATTCATACAGCAAATATTTATTGAGACCTACTATGTACCAGGCACTGTCAGAGGATATATCAGTAAATAAAACAAGAAGTTCTCTACCCTCATGGAGCTTACATTATAGTGACTATTGACAATTTTTGCTTTTATACCAAAAATTCTAGCTGGGAGTTTTTGAGCATTGACTGTCTTAAATATTCTGCTTTTATAACTAATTTTATAATAAGCATTATCTTATTTCTTCCTTTGAATAAATTTCTAAAAACAGACTTGCTGAAACAATTTACTTTAGAAATGCTACTTTTATACTCAAAATAATAACCTTTTATCATATATATTCCTAACATTTTTCTCTAATTTGCCTGCCTTTGAACTACAGTTCAAAGGTCCCCAAACAGGCATCTTTTGCTGTAGATACGTTCTGAATGCTTAAGCAGTTACCTTTTCTACCTTTTCATGGTTTACAGCCTTACCGTCATACTAAGAAACTCTTTACCTACAGCTGGATTGCCAGTTGATCCAATACCTTCTACATGACAAACCATCCATTCCCAACTCATTATAAATGCTACATTAATAATACGTTTCCATTAACTTATACATCAGTATCTAGACTGCTTTGTTCCACTTACCTACAGTACTTATAAAAAAAAATCTACTAGGAAACATTCCCCCTTTTCTTTCTTTAGAACCCCCCTCAAATATTTACTTCTCCAAATCAAGTGACATCTTGAAAATATTCAAGCACACACGTATAGGAATACTGCATTCAAGCTCTGTATTTATGTCTATCTACTCAAGTTCTCTTTCACCCCTTCAATAATGAATCTAAAGGTTCCTTCACATAATTTTTGAGATGGAGTTTCGCTCTTTTTGCCCAGGTTGGAGTGCAATGGTGGGATCTCGGCTCACTGCAACCTCCGCCTCCCGGGTTCAAGCGATTCTCCTGCCTCAGCTTCCTGAGTAGCTGGGACTACAGGCATGCACCACCACA
>NW_012103199.1:1272874-1273746 GCF_000951045.1 Mandrillus leucophaeus | reverse complement strand
ATCTCGGCTCACTGCAACCTCCGCCTCCCGGGTTCAAGCCATTCTCCTGCCTCAGGCTCCCGAGTAGCTGGGACTGCAGGCCCACGCCACCTCGCCCAGCTAGTTTTTTGTATTTTTTTTTTTTAGTAGAGACAGGGTTTCACCGTGTTAGCCAGGATGGTCTCGATCTGCTGACCTTGTGACCCGCCCGTCTCGGCATCCCAAAGTGCTGGGATTACAGGCTTGAGCCACGGCGCCCGGTCCCGGCCATATAGTTCTTGTAACTAACTTAAACATGTTTTCCCTTTTATTTTATTCATTTATGTTTTTGGAGACGGAGTCTTACTCTGTCACCCAGGCTGGAGTGCAGTAGCGTGATCTCAGCTCGCTGCAGCCTCTGCCTCCCAGGTTCAAGCAATTTTTCTGCCTCAGCCTCCCGAGTAGCTGGGATCACAGGCGTGCACCACCACATCCAACTAATTTTTGTATTTTTTAGTAGAGACGGGGTTTCACCACGTTGACCAGGCTGGTCTCAAACTCCTGGCCTCAAGTGATTGCCCCGCCTCCGCCTCCCAAAGTGCTGGGATTACAAGCATGAGATACCGTGCCCGGCCATGCTTTCCCTTTTTAAAAAGTGAAAAAGTTGGCCGGGCACAGTGGCTCACGTCTGTAATTCCAGCACTTTGGGAGGCTGAGGTGGGTGAATCACGAGGCCAGAAATTCAAGACTCTACTAAAAATACAAAAAAATTACCCAGGCGTGGTGGCGGGCACCTGTAATCCCAGCTACTCAGGAGGCTGAGGCAGAGAATTGCTTGAACCTGGGAGGCGGAGGCTGCAGTGAGCTGAGATTGTACAACTGCACTCCAGCCTGAGTGACAGAGCGAGACTCCA
>NW_012103199.1:1255938-1267714 GCF_000951045.1 Mandrillus leucophaeus | reverse complement strand
GGGGCAATAGAGTGAGACTCCCTCTCAAAAAAAAACAAAAAAACAAAAAAACAAAAAAATTAGCCCATGTGGTGGCGGGCACCTGTAGTCCCAGCTACTCGGGAAGCTGAGGCAGGAGAACGGTGTGAACCCAGGAGACGGAGCTTGCAGTGAGCGAAGATCGCGCCACTGCACTCCAGCCTGGGCGACAGAGCAAGTATCCTTCTCAAAAAAAAAAAAAAAGAATAAGTTATTTACAAAAAAGAAAAGCAAACTTACAAAGACCAGAGGCTCTGGTCAGTCCAATGCTCCTTTATGTTAGCCGACCAATCACTATCTCAGACACTTATTACTGACTTCTATAAGAATCCAAAAAACAGAATTTCACTCAAAGGACAATCTGTTTCAGCTAACCATTCATGCCCAAGAGGATTATGAGGGTTAATTCATTATCGGTTAATTAATTACAGGGTTAATTAACGGTTAATTAATTACAGGGCAGACCTCAGCCCGCACCTTAGTGTCTCTAAGGTGGGTGGGATGTAGTCAGAGAAAAGGTGGTGCAGTAACAGCAACACAGGTCCATCAGGAACTGGAGCTTTTCCTACTGTCCCTGCTTCCTCCTCCAGTGAATCCCAACAATCACAGCCACAGAAATAGTAAGCAGGAAAAAACGAGGAGGTGGCAATAGAGGAGCCTATTTGTCTTATCACTTATCACAGTTATTCATCAAGTAGCTGGTTCCTCTTTTCTGCCTCTTCTTCCAGATGATCCAATGACCCTCAAACTGCCCTCCCAACCCCGAAAGAAAGTCTCTGATTTTTGTAATGGGTCAATATACACAAAAACTTCAGAGCTATTTATATTCAATTTATCAAGGACTACCTACGCTAACACGCTTGTACAACACAACTTGTAATGCTGCTTTGTTATGTCTTCAGATTCAGAAACAAACACAATCTTTTTTGTGTGTGTGTGTGTGAGACAGTGTCTCACTGTGTCGCCCAGGCTAGAGTGTAGTGGTACAATCTAGACTCACTGCAACCTCCACCTCCTGGGTTCAAGAGATTCTCCGGCCTCAGCCTCCCGAGTAGCTGGAATTATAGGCGGCCTGTCACCACGCTCAGCTAATTTTTGTTTTTAGTAGAGAAGGGTTTTCACCACGTTGGCCAGGCTGGTCTCGAACTCTTGACCTCAAGTGATCTGCCCGCCTTGGCCTCCCAAAGTGCTAGGATTACAGGTATGAGCCACCGCACCGGCCCAAAGACAATCTTTTGTTTTTGTTTGTGGGGTTTTGTTTTTGCTTTTTTGAGACAAGGTCTCACTCTGGCACCCAGACTGGAGTACAGTGGCATGATCATAATTCACTGTAACCTCAAACTCCTGCCTCAGCCATCCCAGTAGGTAGGACTACAGGCACCATGCCCAGCTAATTTTGTTTTTTTTAACTTTTTGCAGAGACGGGGTCTCACTACATTGCCTAGGCTGGTCTCAAATTCCTGGCTCAAGGGATCCTGGCAACTCAACCTCCCCAGATCCTGAGATTACAGGGATTATAGTTATGAGCAACTGCAACCAATCCGTTTTGTTTAAAAATCAAATTCCTTCCCTATCAAACTCAGCTTTCTGAATCGCAGTTTGTCTTTTCCAAAACCTAATATTCTGAGCTTAGCAGACACTTCTTTATGCACTGTCATGCACGTTAGTGTTGCTGGAATTACAGTAAGATATAATCATCTGCTAAGAGCCAGCCAGTTCAACCTATTTCTGATATAAGAAGCAATTTGAGCACTTTGGGAGGCAGAGGTAAGTGAATTACCTGAGGTCAGGAGTTCAAGACCAGCCTGGCCAACATGGTGAAACCCCATCTCTACTAAAAATACAAAAATTAGCCAAGCATGGTGGCACATGCCTGTGGTCCCAGCTACTTGGGAGGCTGAGGTAGGATAATCTCTTGAACCCCGAAGGCAGAGGCTACAGTGAGCCAAGATCACGCCACTGCACTCCAGCCTAGACTCCGTCCCAAAAAAAAAAAAAAAAGGCAATTTTATGCTAATTCAAACTGCAGTCTAACCTCGTAAGAGTTAATAAAAATAGCTCTATCACGTGCTTCATGTCACAGCCAAATTGCTAACTGGACAGAGCTGCATACTGAGTAGAACAAATTTTTAAGCCACAAAAATCGGCTGACAGAAAAGGTCACGTGACCATTTAAATTTTATCCTAATAGCTGGCAGCAACGATGAGCCAGGCCTGTGAGTAGAAAGATAGAGAGAACCCCCAAGCCATCCACTTCCTCTGCCAGCTGATTCCCACCAACATCAAGCACACTTGGTCTCACCCTATGGTCATGGAACAGCAACAGCAGCAGTACCTGCAAGCTCCTTACAGCTGCTTTTTTGAGACAGAGTCTTGCTCCATCGCCCAGGCTGGAGTGCAGTGGCACAATCTTGGCTCACTGAAATCTCCACCTCCCAAGTTTAAGCGATTCTCCTGCCTCAGCCTCCCGAGTAGTTGGGATTACAGGTGTCCGCCATCACACTCAGCTAATTTTTGTATTTTTAGTAGAGATGGGATTACACCATGTTAGCCAGGCTGGTCTCAAACTCCTGGCCTCAAGCGATCCACCTGCCTCGGCCTCCCAAAGTGCTGGGATTACAAGCATGAGACACCGCACCTGGTCATGTTTTCCCCTTTTAAAAAGCGAAAAAGTTGGCAGGGCACAGTGGCTCACGTCTGTAATCCCAGCACTTTGGGAGGCCAAGGCAGGCAGATCATGAGGTCAGGAGTTCAAGACCAGCCTGACCAACAGAGTGAAACCCGTCTCTACTAAACATACAAAAAAAATTACCTGGGCCTGGTGGCATGCACCTGTAATCCCAGCTACTCAGGAGGCTGAGGCAGGAGAATCGCTTGAAACCGGGAGGTGGAGGTTGCAGTGAGCCAAGATTTCACCACTGTACTCTAGCCTAGGCAACAGAGACTCCATCTCAAAAAAATAAAAAATAAAATAAAAACAGAACTCTCCACTGTTCCCCACATCACCCTCCAACTACTGAGCTCCTTCTCTGAGCCCTCTAGAGCAACCTTCTTGAAGTCGTGTCTACACAGGTGGTCTCCTCTTCCATCTCCTATGTTTCAACTGACTCCAATCTGGCTTTCACTCCTTACCGTGACACCAAAAAGGTTGACCACGTAGTACCTGCAGTCCTTAAATTTAATGAACCCTTGGCCAGGTGCAATGGCTCACACCTGTAATCCCAGCATTTTGGCTAACATTAAGGCTGAGGCAGGTGGATCACTTAAGGCCAGGAGTTAGAGACCAGCCTGACCAACATGGTGAAATCCGGTGTCTATTAAAAATACAAAAAGTAGCCAGGTGTGGCGGTGCACACCTGTAATCTCAGCTACTCAGGAGGCTCAGGCAGGAGTATTGCTTGAACCCGGGAGGCGGAGGTTGTGGTGAGCCCAGATCGCACTACTACACTCCAGCCAGGGTAACAGAGTGAGACTCTGTCTCAAAACAAAACAAAACAAAAAAATTAAGGAACCCTTTCCCCACCCCCATTCACCTGACTCCTCAACAGCACCCTACACTGTCACATCCCACCTCTCCATATCTCCTCGATCTAACCTCTAATAGCTGGGCACCCCACCTCTCCTCTTAACCCCCCTACCAACCATCACAAGAACAGAAAGACCAAGACTTCCAGACGGGACTCCAGGCCAACAGGCTGTTAGCCAGCAGTTGGCACTTAGTTGCCCTATACCCGTTTTGAGCTTCAGATGTTCAAGGCATGGCTCTGCACAGCCAACAGACTTGCCTCCCCTCAGTGCTCGACATCACCACCCTCTAAATGTGCAAAGCAAACACAGAAATCATCCTGGCTTCCTTCCTTTCCCTACTCCCCTACACCGGGGTCCATCAGCAACCTGGCTGACTCTACTACCCATTTCTTCCCATTTCCTTAGTCCCCATCCTCAGCCAAACCACGCCATTTCTCATCAACAGTCTCCTTAAAATGACCTATGTCTCAATCTGTGCCCCCGACAATCCATTTTTCATTCAGCAATCTGAACAATCTTTTTTATTTTCTTTTTTTTTTTGAGACAGGGTCTCGCTCTGTTGCCCAGGCTCCAGTACAGTTGCGTGATCATAGCTCACTCACTGCAAACTCCAATTCCTGGGCTCAAGTGATGCTCCCTCCTCAACCTCGCCAGTAGCTGGAACTACAGGTACATGCCACGATACCCAGCTAATTTTTTCTTTTAAGTAGAGACAGGGTCTTGAACTCCTGGGCTCAAGCAATCCTCCTGCCTCAACCTCCCAAACTGTTAGGACTACAGGCACGAGCCACGGCACCCAGCCTTAACAAGCTTTTAAAATTCACCTTTTGTCACTTGGTGCTTAAAATCTTTCAACGGCTTCCCACTGCATCAAGGAAAACATCCAAGCTCTTCTCCAGTGTGGAAACTGTAGAAAATGCATCATCTGCACCAGGACACTCACTCACTGGGTGTAAATCAAGACTGTCCTGGGCAAACTGGGCCTCTGGCACCTGCCTGAGGCTGTGTGGCCAAGGCCTGACTTCCACCCCTACCTCTGCCCTACAGATTTGCTCCTCTGAGCTGAGTTTCTGCCTGCTGTCCCTGCCGTGGGGCCTCTGCAATCACTGCCCTCTCCACCTGAAGCATGGAGGCTCCTTGCCTACCTGGTTCCTTCTCATCCTTCAGGCCTTCCCTAAAGACCCTAAACCAAGTGCCCTCTCCACCCAACAGCTCACAGCACCTACCATAGGCCTGAACTTCGCTTCTTCAAGTTCGCCATCTCCCCACAGAGAATGAACTATCAATTCCAACTTCTCAGTACTCAATCATTACCAAGCACAGTGTCTTGCTCGAAGTAAGTACTCGGTAAATATTTGTTAAAGAGTTCACTCCATCCCACAGATACCATTATTAACTGGGCCTCCTAAAGCAGGCAGTTCTCGAGGTCACACAGTATAGGAAAAGCTGTGATGAAAAATGACCATGGTTTCTACAGGTCCCACCATCAAGGACCAGAGTCTATCTCCTACTCTCCAAGCCTGTGCTAAGCTTTGCTTTTTTTTGTTTTCTTCCTTTATTTCTTGTAGAGATGGGGTCTCACTATGTTATCCAGGCTGGTTTCAAACTCCTGGCCTCAAGCCATTCTCTTACCTTGGCCTCCCAAAGCGTTGGGATTACAGGCATGAGCCAGTGCTCCCGGCCTGTGCTAGGCCTTATAACTTGCATTAAGCAAGGGAATACAGCAGAGGTGACACCGTGACTTCTAAACATGTCCTCAAGTAGCCTGTCAAACTGTGCTCCTGCCCTCATGGAATTCAGCCACTATGGGAGGAAGCCTGAGCTACACTGTTGGAGGGGCAGGCTGAAGAGATCAGAGGCACCCTGGCTGAACGCCCACGTGGGTGAGGCCAATGGGAAGCACAACCCAGCTTACCTGCCAACCAACTGTAAACTGCCCTTGCTAGCGTGGCCAGCACAGTGAACAGAGACGAGCCCAGCCCACATCCATATACCCCCACATGATGATGAACAAGAAGTTACTGTTTTAAGTCACTTCATTTTGGGGTAGTTTGTTAACCAGCAATATATAACTGATACAAGGCCATGGCAATATGCTCTTTTTAAACTTGGCACCGAGGCCGGGTGCGGTGGCTCACACCTGTAATCCCAGCACTTTGGGAGGCCGAGGTGGGTGGATCACCTGAGGTCAGGAGTTTGAGACCAGCCTGGCCAACATGGTGAAGCCCCGTCTCTACTAAAAATACAAAAATCAGCCAGGCGTGGTGGCTCACACCTATAATCCCAGCTACTCAGGAGGCTGAGGTAGAACTGCTTGAACCCGGGAGGCGGAGGTTGCAGGGAGCCAAGATGGTGCCACTGCACTCCAGCCTGGGCGACAGAGCAAGACTCCGTCTTACATAAATAAACTTGGCACTGAGAGTGCTGGACTGGACAATCCTCCATGGTGGAGCAGGATCACTGTGGCACACCCCAGCTGTGACAACCACCAAAGTATACAGGCAGGCAGCGTGGGGACTAAATACAAGAGGGAACACAAACCTGCCTCTAGGGGACTCAGCGCCTTCACAGGGAAGGAAAGAGTCCCTGCTTTGGGGGCATTCTTTATGTCTTCTCACTGACTTCTGATCTAGATTACTGGTCCCCAAGAACAGTCAGTGGGACAAATACTGGCAACAGCCTCAATCCATCCCTGTGGAAGCTACCAAGGACAACACTCTTCAGTTCCCACAAAAGAAAGACGACTAGCAAAGCATGAACACAACGCACCCCCTGTCCAGGTGCAGGGACTCACGCCTGCAATCCCAGCACTCTGGGAGGTCAAGACGGGCAGATCATATGAGGTCAGGAATTCAAGAACAGTCTGGTCAACATGGCAAAACTCTGTCTCTACTAAAAATACAAAAACTAGGCCGGGCTTGGTGGCTCATGTCTGTCTGTAATCCTAGCACTTTGGGAAACTGAGGCGGGCAGATTGCCTGAGCTGAGGAATCGGAGACCAGCCTGGGCAACACAGTGAAACCTCGTCTCTACTAAAGCACCGGGAAAGCCAGGCGTGGTGGCATGCACCTGTAGTCCCAGTTACTTGGGAGGCTGCGGCAGGAGAACTGCCTGAACCTGGGAGGCAGAGGTTGCAGTGAGATGAGATTTCACCACTGCACTCCAGCCTAGGCGACAGAGCAAGACTCCATCTCTAAAAAAAAAAAAAAAAAAAAAAAATTAGCTGGACGTGCTGGCACACGCCTGTAGTCCTAGCTACTTGGGAGGCTGAGACAGGAGAATTGCTTGAGCCTGTGTGGCGGAGGTTGCAGTGAGCTGAGATGGCGCCACTGCAGTCCAGCCTGGGGGACAAAGAGTGAGACCCTGTCTAAAAATAAAAAAGTGCCTCCTGCATTTCGTTCTGTGAAGCATTCAGAATCCTCATAGCAGCAGTCCCCAACCTTTTTGACACCAGGGACTGTTTTTGTGAAGGACAATTTTTCCACAGCGGGGATGGTTTCAGGATGAAACTGTTCCATCTCAGATCATCAAGCATTAGATTCTCATAAGGAGCACACTGCCTACATCCCTCACGTGTGCAGCTCACCACGGGGTTCACGCTCCTGTGAGAATCTAACACTGCCACTGATCTGACAGGAGGTGGAGGTCAGGCGGGAATGCTCGCGTGCCCACCTCTCACCTGCTGTGCAGCCCGGCTCCTAACTGACCACGCAGGAGGAGTTGGGGGCCCATGCTTATAAGACATTTTCTCTTTTTCTGTTTTTTTGAGACAAAGTCTCGCTCTGCCTCCCAGTCTGGAGTGTAGTGGTGTGATCTCAGCTCACTGCAACCTCAACTTCTCCAGTTCAAGTGATTCTCATACCTCAGTCTTCTGAGTAGCTGGGTCCACAGGTGCACGCCACCACACTCTATTAATCTTTCGTATTTTTAGCAGAGACAGGGTTTTGGCATGTTGGCCAGGCTGGTCTCAAACTCCTGGCCTCAAGCAATCCACTTGCCTTGGCCTCCCAAAGTGCTGGGATTACAGGCATGAGCCATCACACCTGGCCAAGGACACTTTACCTTTTTCTATTTTGTTTTGTTTTAGAGGCAGGGTCTTGCTATGTCACCAAGGTTGGAGTGCAGTGACACAATCACAGCTTACTGCAGCTATGAACTCCTGGGCTCAAGTGATCCTCTCATCTTGGCCTCCCAAAATGCTAAGATGACAGGCGTGAGCCACTGCATCCAGCCCCTTTTTCTATTTAAATTCTCTTACAAGTTTCTTCAACCTCCAACGGAGACTTCATTTCACAAGCCTGGCCACAGGGGGAATGGGAAGACATGGGAGACAGCTAGAAACACAAGGGGTGAAGGATGAAGCTCCAGGAACTGTCGCAGGTTCAACAGTGTCTCCCCCAAAATTCACGTCTACCTGGAACGTGGGAATGTGACTTTATTTGGAGCGTCTTTCCAGGTATGATTAGTTAAGTTAAAACGAGGTCATACTGAATTAGGGTGGCCCTAATCTAATAACTATGTCCTTATAAGGAGAATAGCGACACCGAGAAAAGCCCACAGAAAACAGAGGTAGAGAGCGGCTCCTCTACAAGCCACACTGCTGGCACGCGCCAGAAGCCAGAAAGAGGAAAAGAAGGGTCTTCCCTTGGAGCCTTCAGAGGCACTGGGGCCAACACCCTGATTTCAGACTTCTGTCCTCCAGAACTGAGGGAATCAATCCATTCTGAGCCATCCAACTTGTGATGATTTGCTACAGCAGCCACAGGAAACTAACACTGTGTAATTTCTGAAGACCTTTACTAAGCCAGAACCACAAGGATAGAAATCAAGTGCACAGATCAGCTTGGAGAAGGACTTTTTTCCTTTTTCTTTGAATAGAGACAGGGCTGGAGTGCAGTCGAACAATCAGATCACTGCAGCCTCGAACTCCTGGGTTCAAACGATCTTCCCACCTTAGCCTCCTAGACAGCTAGCTGGGACTACAGGTGTATGCCAACAGGCCCAGTTAACAAAAAGAGAGCGCAAGAGAGAAGACGCACATGCGCGCACAAGAGACACAGAGAGAGAGAGAGAAAAGAAAGAGCGAGAGCAAGCGTGCACATGCACGAACCAGTGGGCAAGTGCGCACATGTGCAAAAATGGGGTCTCACTATGTTGCCTAGGTTGGTCTCAATCTTCCCTCCTCAGTCTTCCAAAGTGATAAGGGTCATAGGCATGAGGCAACACACCTGGTCAATGGAGAAGCATTTCAGGAATGAAGGCAAGGAGTCAAACAGCATCAGTAGTAGCGATACTGGAAGCTAACACTTTGAGGTCCTGCTTGGCTTGAAGCTAAGAATTTTATGTGTAGCATGTCATTCAGCCCTCACAACAATCCTGTAAGACAAGAAAACTGAGGTAGAGATGTTCAATAGCCTGCTCCAGACCTCAAATCTGAGATGGCAGAACCAGGATGTCCAGCATATGGATACAGGTACAAAAAATACCACTGATATCTACATAATTACTAGTCACGTTTTCCAAGATGAATGACATTTGGAAACAATTACAAAGTAGAAAAATCATAATTTTAAGAATCTATATATACAGGCTCATGCCTGTAATCTCAGCACTTCAGGAGGCCAACGTGGGCGGCTCACTTGAGGTCAGGAGTTTGAGACCAGCCTGGCCAACATGGTGAAATCTCGTCTCTAATAAAAATACAAAATTAGCCAGGCATAGCGGCGCATGCCTGTAATCCCAGCTACTCAGGAGGCTGACGCACGAGAATCGCCTGAGCTGGGGAGGTGGAGGTTTCAGTGAGCCGAGATCGTGCCTCTGCACTCCAGCCTGGGCAATAAAGTGAGCCTCTGTCTCAAAAAAAAAAAAAACACACACACACACACACACACAGAGTGGGACCCCCAATCCGAGGAAAAACATCTCCACACACATGCATGAGAAATACAGAACACTAGAAGAAACATAATAATCGTACGTGGTTACTTCCTGATCGAGAGATTACAGATTTTTGCTGTATGTTCCTAATTTCTCTCTTTTATAAAATTTTATTTATTTAAAAAAAAACAGAGACAGGGACTAGCTGTGTTGCCCAGGCTGGTCTCAAACTCCTGGCCTCAAGTGATTCTGCCTCAGCCTCCCAAAGTGTTAAGATTACAGGCATGAGCCACTATGCCCAACCCCCAATTTACTACAATGAACATCTTAGACATTTTTATTAGCAAAATGAAAAAGTTGAAAATAAAAATGAGACAACACGAACAAGATCTCCAGAGAAAGAGGACAGGATAGATGGTGGAGGCAGTGGAAACAGACTGGGAAGTTTAAAAAGAGAAAAACAATAAGAGTGGCTAGAACAGATACCAAGATTAACTGGGTGTTGAGTTATATAAGATTTAGGTATGTTTGAAAGTATAATAGAAGGAGCCCCTGACAAGATAAAACTGTTAGTAACTGTTTTCCAGTGGAAAAATGTTCCTTTTGCTAACATAGGAAGAGGCAAATGGCAGACACAGAAGTCTTCTCAGATGAATGGGGAGAAAGAGCTCATGTCGGCAGGTCTATACTGCACAGGCTCCAGGAGCAATGACCCAAGAACTGAGTTCATGCATGGGTTCCACTGTCACCACGGCCAGCTGCCTGATCTCCTTGTACATCCAGTCATCTGTAAGATGGAGCTATTAACAGCACCTATCAGAGCTGATGTGAGGACCACGCAGTAACAGCATAGTTTTCAGCATGGCGCCTGATGCAAGGAAGGTACCCAACAAATACAAGCTAATGGCACAGGCATCTTCAACAGGGCAAAACTCAAGTGTGCCAACTGCCATGGGAGTGTCAGGCAGAGGGACTGGAAGGCCAAGGTTGTAGGGACTTTATTTCAACAGGAAAACCTTCAAGTACCTCTCCCAACACATAATCACATAATATGTATGCCAAGTGGGGATTAACCAATTTTCCAGGACTTATTTCAATTCCAAGTCCAAGCACAGCCCTGACTTGGGGCTTCTCCTGCCTGGAACCCTCTTTTCCCAGATGTCTGTCTGGTCTGTCTTCTCACCTCCTCCTACTCTCTCCTCAAATGTTTTCACCATCCTTTTCAACATGGAAGCACCAGCAATGCCTAGAGCCCTACAACAGACTCATCCGCCATCTTTTTCAGCACACAGCCTTTCCCACTGTCTCACAGGTGACGTGTCTCTCATCAAAGCAAGTTAGCATATCTTATTCACTGCCCATCACCTGCCCCTCCTTGACACATCTTCGGCCCTGAATATGTATTTTACCAAAGATCTCTCCCCTTTCCCTTTATGGGCGCCGCCCTGTCAGTATTCCCATCTAAAATCCGTGCAGACAGAGCCTCCCCTAGCCCCACACTTGTCTCTCCGACTACTTTCCTACAAGACTCTCCTCACCCCACTGGAACTCACTGGCCCTCAGCAATCTCTACCACTGATGAATCCAGCTCCAACTTCAGACCATTCCCTCTGCTCTCAGAATACCTTCTGTAGGCTCCATGACACTAGTGCTGGGTCTCCCAACGTCTGGTCACTCCTTTATGTGTTTCTCTTCCTCTGTACATCCCTAATACAAGGGCCTCTTCTCACGCTACACCAATGGGTCTTCACTGCTGACAAATCTCGGTTCTCCTCCCCAGGAAAAGGCACAATCCTATAGTACTGCACATGGGGGCAGGGACAGGGTGCCTGCCTCCAGCTGAGAACTTCTCTGGTCCCCACAGGTGCCCTGGGCCTGGCCCACTCTCTAAACCAGCGCTGCTCAGATATTTCAGCTCAGGCCCCCCTACATCCTCAACTATTAAGGACCCCAGGGGCTTTTGTTTATGAGGGTTTGATCTATCAATATTTACTATGCTATAAATTAAAACTGAGATGTTCTAAAATTGTTTATTAAATGATTTGAAAATAAGCCCACTGCATGTTACCATACATAACATTTTTATAAAGAATAACTATTCTCTTGGCTGGGCGCAGTGGCTCGCCTGTAATCCCAGCACTTTGGGAAGTGGGCAGATCAGGAGGTCAGGAGATCAAGACCATCCTGGCTAACACGGTGAAACACTATCTCTACTAAAAACACAAAAAATTAGCCAGGTGCCTGTAGTCCCAGCTACTTGGGAGGCTGAGGCAGGAGAACGGTGTGAACCCAGGAGGCAGACCTTGCAGTGAGCCAAGATCATGCCACTGCACTCCAGCCCAGGGGACAGAGC
>NW_012103199.1:1248446-1250813 GCF_000951045.1 Mandrillus leucophaeus | reverse complement strand
GCCTCCCAAAGTGCTGGGATTACAGGCAATGTAGGAAAATGTAGGTTCACTGAATTAAGCAGATCTTCCAAATACTGACACATTTCATTACATATTTTTAAAATTTCATTAGTATCATCACCTAGCTTATAAGAAAAGTCTATCAATACTGGGAAGATGTCAAGCTCATGGTAGCAGAACCAAGTTTTCCAAAATGTTCCTTTGAAAGCTCAAATTTTATTACTGGCAACAATAGTGTTAGTTATTTTCCTTGAAGTATCTCGTTCACTTCATTCATTTTCAAGATAGTATCTGCCAAATATCCACATCTAATCTAAACAGCCGTTGTTTTCTGTCCGCCATTCTTTCAACTCAATTACACAACTCCTCCTGGAGACAGCTATTGTATTTCACTGTGCTTTATACCTACTTCCATTTTATCACACAAAATACTACAACGACAGATTTTCAAAGGATAAGGTTTAATACAGTCAATTTTTATTGCTTCACCAAGGACATTAGATTAACAGGGTTTTCTTTCACGGCGGGTTCATGGCGGTGAAGAGCACTGTGAGTGCCGTGACAGTGGCTGCTGAGACTAGTTTGGTACCACAGCCTTGAGTTGTGCTAAGGAGCCAGGAGTTTTATCCTCCACTGCTTCTGCAGCATCAATGAAATGTCAACACAATGAAAAGTTAAATAACATCTTAATATGATTATGAAAATAGTTCTGACCGGGCCGAGCACGGTGGCTCAAGCCTGTCATCCCAGCACTTTGGGAGGCCGAGGCGGGCAGATCACAAGGTCAGGAGATTGAGACCATCCTGGCTAACACAGTGAAACCCCGTCTCTACTAAAAAATACAAAAACTAGCCGGGCGCGGTTGTGGGCGCCTGTAGTCCCAGCTACTCCGGAGGCTGAGGCAGGAGAATGGCGGGAACCCAGGAGGCGGAGGTTGCAGTGAGCCGAGATCACGCCATTGCACTCCAGCCTGGGCAACAGGGCAAGACTCCGTCTCAAAAAAAAAAAAAAAAAAAATAGGACAAAAACTTACCAGTTTTCAAAATGAGGCATAGTTCAAGATTAGTCTGCAAAGGTAAAGGAAAGCCTTTAAGACCAGGGTGCTGTGGCTCACATCTATAATCCCAACACTTTGGGAGGCTAAGGCAGGAGAATCACTTGAACCCAGGAGTTGGAGACCAACCTGTCCCTGTCTCTACAATTTTAAAAAATTAGCTAGGCAAGGTGGCATGTGCCTGTGGTCCCAGTTGCTTGTGAGACTGAGACAGGAAGATTGTATGAGCCCCGGAGGTCCAGGTTGCAGTGAGCCATGATCATACCATCACATTCCGCACTCCAGCCTGGGTGACACAACAAAACCCTGTCTCAAAAAAAAAAATGAAATAAAAAGAAACAAAACCTTTCAAGAAAAGACAAGGATGTGAGAGAAGATTTAGTAGAAAGTAAGGCACTAAAGGCTGGGCACAGTGGCTCACGCCTGTAATCCTAGTATTTTGGGAGGCCAAGATGGGTGGATCACAAGGTCAGGAGATCGAGACCATCCTGGCTCACATGGTGAAACTCCATCTCTACTAAAAATACAAAAAAGTAGCCGGGCATGGTGGCGGACACCTGTAGTCCCAGTTACTCGGGAGGCAGGAGAATGGCGTGAACCCAGGAGGCGGAGCTTGCAGGGAGCTGAGATAGCGCCATTACACTCCAGCCTGGGCTACAGAGTGAGATTCCGTCTCAAAAAAAGAAAAAAAAAGAAAGTGAGGCAGTAAATAAGTGATAAGGATTTGCAAAGATAGCTAATATGTGTGTTCCACACCCTGAATTAATATTCTTCTGGAACCATGGAGAAAGAAAGAAAAATCTCAGTACATTGTCATCTTATAACAACATTTTTTAACCTTGCCATAAAAGAAATTTTTACAAAGGCCATCAGCAACAGAAATGGCTAACCCTTGCACAGCTCTGTTATCAGTGCCCGCATCCAGACTCACTCAGTCCTCACAATGACCCCATGAAGGCGGCTCTCGGATGCCTGTTTCACAGATGAGGACAGACACAGAAGTCCTAACACTGCAGGTGACCTAAATTAAGGCAGGCTCAGGGAGAACAGAAAGCTCCTGTGGAAAGGCAGAAGTTGGCTTGATCTTGATTTTCAGTGCGAATAAAAGTCCTAACACTGCAAATCAGCCAGTGAGGTGACAGAGCTGAGCTGGGCTCTAACTTAGTGCCAATCCTTTTGGAAACCACTGAATTTATCTCCCTCCCTAGAATTTAGGAACTATTTTAAAATTCCTATGACAAACTTCTGAAACCTACTGTAGACTCTTTGACATGCTCATCTAATTAGAAAGGGTCCAGAATTTTTTTTTTTTT
>NW_012103199.1:1239149-1243756 GCF_000951045.1 Mandrillus leucophaeus | reverse complement strand
AAAAAAAAAAAAAAAGAATTGCCTTAGATAATCTTAATTTGGTCTTTTTAATCAGTTAACTTTTAAAAAACGGGTCTTTCTCAGAATTCTAATCTAAGAAGACATAGATAAGGAAATACTTTCACTTAATCTTAAAAAAAAGAAAGCAAGCAACATTGCTCTATAAAACAGAAAGCTTTTCTACCACTGAAAGCCAGGAGTAATTTCCACTGATTACCATGGCACCCAATGGTAGGCACTGCCACAAGAACAAGAGGCTAAAAGGTTAAAAAAAAAAAACTTTCAGCATTCCAGCAGGACGCAGTGGTTCACGCCTGTAATCCTAGCACTTTGGGAGGCTGAGACGGGCGGATCACCTGAGGTCAGGAGTTCAAGACCAGCCTGGTCAACATGGTGAAACCCTGTCTCTACTAAAATAAAATTTTAAAAAATTATCTGGGCTTGACAGCGGGTGCCTATAATCCCAGCTACTCGGGAGGCTGAGACTGGAGAATCACCTGAACCTGGGAGACGGTGGTTGCAGTGAGCTGAGACTGCGCCACTACACTCCAGCCTGGGCGGCTGAGTGAGACTCTGTCTCAAAACAAAAAAAGCTTTCAGCATTCCACTAATCCACTAGCAAACTCAAATGTCTATATATTGTCTATATTTCTTCAATCAAAATTCTGGAACAAAATACACAGCTTTGAAAGAGGCAGTGCTCCCTCCCTCTCCCAGAGTAGCTGATGTGATGTTGTATTTCTCTTTCTCTTCATACACACTCCCATATATGTTTGTCCTGCTTTTTCTTTCAGTAACGTTGAACACTGCAGTTTCATCAACTATTTCTGATAGTTTCCATTTTAAATCTATTTTATCTCCTCATTCTATGTTCCTAAACCAAACACTTAACTGAATTGCCTACTTCATAATCTCTCCAACCACTCTTAACAAACGCAAACCTGAAATCAGAATTTAAACACCGGTTTAAAATTTTTTTTTTTTGAGACGGAGTCACACTGTGTCGCCCAGGCTGGAGTGCACTGGCGCGATCTCGGCTCACTGCAACCTCTGCCTCCCGGGTCACGCCATTCTCCTGCCTCAGCCTCCCAAGTAGCTAGGATTACACGTGCCCGCCACCACACTAAGCTAATTTTTTGTATTTTTAGTAGAGACGGGGTTTCACCGTGTCAGCCAGGGTAGTCTCAATTTCCTGACCTCATGATCCACCTGCCTCGGCCTCCCAAAGTGCTGGAATTACAGGTATGAGCCACCACGCCCAGCCAAACCAGTTTAAAATTTTCTAAAAATTTGTGTTCCATGTCTTATGAGACTTACACTAAATAGGGGTTTCAAAATAACATGGCCTGCCATATGGTCAAGCCAGATTTAAAAATTGAGAATATCTATTACCAATCCACTAATGCTAAAGCCAAAGTCCCAGACAGTAAGAATGTAATCCAATTTAGAGACCAACATGAGCCAAATCTTTTGGGCAGAGACAAACAATCCAACGACAAAACTACAATAAATGCCAACACTGCACTTCTAAAATAAAATCAACGTTATTCATTAAAGTATTAGCTACAAAAAGTCAACTGATGGTAGATGAGTCTACAGATGCCCTGAAGACCTTTTTCATCCTTTAATCAAAGCGGTATTTAGCTACAAAGCTACAACTTTTCCAGTGGACCAACACACACAGAAAATGAACCAAAAGACACAGAAAATTTTTAACAAAGCAAAGGGAAGAGAACAAAGCTCTGGTACTTTTGCAGGTAGTACAACACCTCCTTTGAGAAATAAATTAACTCCTCAAATTATATTTCTCAAGTGATCAATATAAATCTACCTACATGATACAAGCTTTGAAACCGAAGTCATTGGGCATAAAAAAGATTTACAGAGGTTTAACTCTTTTGAGACAGTCTCACTCTGTCACCCAGGCTGGAGTGCAGTGGCGCAATCTCGGCTCACCGCAATCCCTGCCTCCCGGGTTCAAGCGATTCCCCTGCCTAAGCCTCCTGAGTAGCTGGGATTACAGGTGCCCACCACCACGCCCGGCTTTTTGTTTGTTTGTTTGTTTGAGACGAGTCTGGATCAGTTTCCCAGGCTAGAGTGCAGTGCCGCGATCTTGGATCACTGCAAGCTCCACCTCCCGGGTTCACACCATTCTCCTGCCTCAGCCTCCCAAGTAGCTGGGACCACAGGCACCCGCCACCACGCCTGGCTAATTTTTTCTATTTTTAGTAGAGACGGGGTTTCACCGTGTTAGCCAGGATGGTCTCCATCTCCTGACCTCGTGATCCACCCGCCTCAGCCGCCCAAAGTGCTGGGATTACAGGCGTGAGCTACCGCGTCCCGCCAATTTTTATATTTTTAGTAGATACAGGGTCTCACCATATTGGCCAGACTGGCCTCAAACTCCTGGCCTCATGTGATCCGCCCCACCTCCCAAAGTGCTGGGATTACAGGCGTGAGCCACCACACCCAGTGGGTTTTAAGCTTAAAAACAAACGACAACAAAAAACACACTATTCTGCAGCCTCTGGAATCTTCTAAGATCAAAATTAAACCTGAGAAAATTTACTTCAACTCTCCCACCCCCCCAAAAACACAATTAACTGAAGATATCGAAGAAAAATAAAAACATTTTAAAGGTATCACTGAAGAGCACTGTCAGTACTTGTCTGATGAGATAACTATGGCTGTGTCATAAATTCAGATTATGCGAGAGAAATAGCTTTTGTCCAGGGGATGTGCTCTTTTGAGAAAGTCAATTCTGAGCTGAAATTTAATGTTGGAACAGTTTCCTCTATAAAACTCATCTTGAAAGGTTCCAGCAAAAGATGAAATGTCATCCTCACACTGGGCCTGGGCAGTGCGTGCTTAACTGGGAGGGGGCACAGGCACCTCAGAACTTAACTGGTTTTCCAACTCTCAATGTCTGAAAGAAAAAAAAAAAGGGACTTTCAGTGTTGACGAAACCGAACGCTCCTAACCTGGGACCACCGGCAGTCCAGCCTTCCCCTAGGATTGACAGGATGAGCCTGTAGACCTTGCAGTTGCAGTTCATTTCTGCGCAGCTCTCTGTCAGAAAGTTCCACCTTAACCATCGGGCGCGGTGGCTCACACCTGTAATCCCAGCACTTTGGGAGACCAAGGTGGGTGAATCACCTGAGGTCTGGAGTTCAAGACCAGTGTGGCCAACATAGTGAAACCCCATCTCTACTAAAAATACAAAAAATTAGCTGGGTGTGGTGGCAGTAGCTGTAATCCCAGCTACTCGGGAGGCTGAGGCAGGAGAATCACTTGAACCTGGGGGGCAGAGGTTGCAATGAGCTGAGATCGCACCATTGCACTCCAGCCTGGGCAACAAGAGCGAAACTCCATCTCAAAAAATAATAATAATAATAAAGTTCTGCCTCACCATAAACCAAGCCAAAACCTACCACTCAGTCCTACCCTGGGGAGGCTCTCAGACCTGTCTCCATGTCAGTGGCACCAGCTTCATCCCCAGCCACGCACCCAGCGTTAGCAAAGAAAGAAGGAACCGCCTATTCACTTTCTTGATATATATACCTTCCCAAAGAATCCAGAATAAACTATATATCTCAATAGCATCAAAATTAAAACCTTACATTCAATAAACAGCTCCTCCCTCTCCCAAAAGACTATCACTTCAAATTAGAAAATAACTTATGCAGAAACCTTATCGATAACAATGCTTGCTCCAAAGGCCTTATTCAGTATGCATGGTTCACTGGGACCTTTCACAAAACTAATACATCCATTTGCTAATCATGAAAAATAATCTTCATATTTTCTTAATTAATAATCTCACCAGCAACTGCTTAATCACCTAATACTATTTGAGACTACTGTTATCAGATAGATAGCAACCTGAAAATACAATGAACCAATGCTCCCCAAACGAAAACCGTAGGTTAAGATTTCTACACTGTTTATCCATAAGTCGAGTACTGTACACCCTAACTGTAAATGCACACCAACTCCCTTTTCAAAACACAAATTTTAACATCGGCGTTTTCCTTCAATAAATGCATTTCACAATCCTAACAAAAACCTTTCATGAAGACAGGATGGACATGGTGGCTCAGGCCTCTAATTCTAGCACTTTGGGAGGCTGAGGAGGGAGGATCGCTTGAGCCCCAAAGTTCGAGACCAGCCTGGTTAACAGGATCTCTTTTACACAGAGATCCCATCTCTATTATTAAAAAAAAAAAAAAAAAAAAAAAAAAGGCTTCCATGCAATGAATTTAGCAAACAAAACTGATACTGCTTCTGCATGCTAACCATGTAATTTAAAAGACACAAGAAATGTTAAAATACCATTTGAACCAACTATCGATTGACAAGGAAAAATATAGGAGGTTCTCAAAAGTCAAAAGCCTCAGCCGGCAGCCGTGTGGAATTTTCAGCTCCCCACTCCCCACCCCCACCCAGCTTCCAGCCGAAAAGCCGATCCAGGCAGGAGGAAGACACCCAGCCTTTGTGCTATTTCCTGTCCTCTCCTCCACCTTCGGGCCTTCGGAATATCGCAAACCGGGCCCCGAAACTCGGAGCGGCGGCGGCCGCCCCACAAAGGCACCGCCGGGAGCGCCATC
>NW_012103199.1:1223445-1236939 GCF_000951045.1 Mandrillus leucophaeus | reverse complement strand
GCACCAGCACAGTGGAAAGGGAGAAAGACCCAGCCTCATCCCCTGGGCCTCCCCTCAACCAGGGCCCCAACCTCAAGGGGCCACGCCACCCCACCCCCAACGCCTATTTCCCACCTACTCTCTCCACTCCCTGGGATACCACCCGCCTCTCTCAACTGGCGTTTTCCTTCTCGTTTTGTGTGCATGGCGCTTGTGTGAGAAAGCGGGCACACAGTAAGTGCGGCTTCTGGATGCGTCCGCCGCCTGCCCTCCCTGCCACGCGCTTCCCCTCCCTGGGGAGCCTCCACCAGACAGGGAACCCATGCCTTCCCACCCTTCTGTCCCCCTCCCACTTCACTTGTCCGCGGCATTCCCGGAGGCCTTTATTTCTGGCACTAGATGCTCCAGGGTCCTGTTGTATTCTCCCTGCCCCAGCCTGAACCCGGCTATTTCTGCTGGCAACCTGGTTCATTGTGGGAGAATGTCATGCAGAGCCCAGGATGGGGTCCCGGGCGTGCTCATTGCTGCTGGGGTGTCCTTGCAGCTGGTGGAGCAAGGGAGCACATCTATGTACATGCTCCCACACATACGTATACACACAGTTTCATGGGTGTTTTTGTCTATGATTTTCTTGGGCGCCACACATTTACTCTGATGCCAGGCCGACACTGCAGGGCTCAACCTGTTCTGAATGAGGGGCATCCTGCTTTGAGAGTGAGGAACCCGGCTCTGATTATCTCCTGTGTAACCAGTCTCTCATCCTCTCTTCCACCCCACTGTATGCTACCCACTCCTCACCCTGTGTGGCCTCTGACCTCCACTGGGCCACCGAGGTGCCATCCCCACAGGGGCACCTGCCTACCTAGCACAGTTGAGCAAGGACTGAATTCCCAGTGAAATTTTTTGAATTTTTATTTTATTTATTTATTTTTGGGGTTTTTTGGGAGTTTTTTTTTTGGTGTTTTTTTTTTTTTTGAGGTGAGGGTCTCCCTGTGTTGCTCAGGCTGGTCTCAAACTCCTGGGCTCAAGCAGTCCTCCCACCTCAGCCTTCCAAAGGGCTGGGATCACAGGCAGGAGCCACTGCGCACACGGGCTGAATTGTCAATCATATCACTGAAAGCATTGACAGTTCCCATCACCCACTCTCTCCGCAGGGTCCAGGCCCCTCCTCCCCTCCCCACTGTCCAGACGCTGGCTCCTCGATGCTCCCTGACACCACCGAATTCCACGCTCCAGCCTTTGGCCCAGTCGCTCTATCTGCCTGGGACAGTCTCCCCATAACCTCGTGTAGTTCAGGCCTTTGCGGGTGTCACCTCCATGGAGATGTCTCCCCAGCCCTGACCATCCCTCCCAGCTACCTTGCTGGTTTCTCCTGTGGTTTCTTCCTGGCTGCCTTCTCTGGGCCCTCCCCCTGTTGCCGTGTGAGCCCTGTGAAGCCCACTCTTACCGCTGCTCCACCAGCCCAGCGTGGTGCCAGGCACACGGGGTCATCAGAGAACAGCTGGTGTGGCTGATGCTCTGAGTTCTGAGTGAGGAAGATGCAAGCCAGCACAGGGACCACAGCCCGGAGCAAGAGATCAGGAGGGGCAGAACCATCACCTGGGCCAGAACAAGGGCAGGGCGCGGGGAACCTGAGTGGTTGGACGTCAGGAGAGCCGGGCCCCGCAGGAAGGCTTCTCTGCTTGGACACTCGAGAGGCGGGTGGAGCATGGGGCACATCAAGGGCCGAGGGACGATGCAAAGTCAGTCGGCGGACGGTGTTCTGCACATTGGCAGGTGAGGGGTTAGAGGCGGCCCTCAGAATCTGGCAGGCCTAATGCCAGCCTTCAGTGCCCACCTGAGTTAAAAGTGGAACTAGGCCGGGCGCGGTGGCTCACGCCTGTAATCACAACACTTTGGTAGGCCGAGGCGGGCGGATCACAAGGTCAGGAGATGGAGAGCACGGTGAAACCCCGTCTCTACTAAAAATACAAAAAACTAGCCGGGGGAGGTGGCGGGCACCTGTAGTCCCAGCTCCTCAGGAAGCTGAGGCAGGAGAATGGCGGGAACCCAGGAGGCGAAGCTTTCAGAGAGTTGAGATCGCGCCACTGCACTCCAGCCAGGGGGACAGAGCGAGGGTCCGTCTCAAAAAAAAAAGAAAAGTGGAACTGAGGAGCAGGGAGAGGAGGCTAAGGCGGTAGCCGTTTGTCACCAGAGACCTTCCAGCAGCTGTGGGATGGGAGGGGCCCCGGAAGGTCCCTGCAAGACTGGCCCAGGGCCATGGAGGAGCCTCAGGAGGAGTGGCCACCACACTGCGGGCCAGACTAGGCAGTGGCAGGGCTGTGCTCTGGGGCTCCCTTGTCCCACAGGCCACCATCAGACTGGTCAGCCCATCTCATTACAGCCAAGGCCATGGAGGAAGGCCACACAGGAGGACGCCAGGCCAGTGCCTGCCTTAGCCATATCCAAGGGGCAGGGTGCAGCCCCAGCACCTCCAGCTTATCTGTAGGTCGTCATGGTGAGGCAGGGCTGTCCCTGGAACTTGCCCCATAGTCCAGGCAGAAATCCTATTTGATGGTTTATGGAAGGCAAAGTTGAGAGGAAGGAGGGAGGGAAGGAGCAGGGGCCCAGGTGCTTACTCCCAGGTCCTTACTGCAGCCTGGGGCTGCCCTCTGCAGTACACAGTCCCTGGAAGGTAGGGGCGTCTGCCCTGAGTACGGTGTGACCGCAAAGATGCTTCTCGCCTCCAGCCAGAGCCCATCCCTAGAGATAAGAAACACCCGAGCCCTTGGTGGCCCGGGGGGTCTAGAGCCGGGCTCAGACCTGCCCTCCCTTCCCCACCTCCATTCCTTTCAGCCCAGGCCTCTTGTGTCTTTTGGCCCTCACCTACCGCCCCACCCTCTCCCTGGCAGAGCAAACGCTTCCCAGTAACACTCCCTTCTCTGCAAGGATCTCAGAGATCAGCCTGGGTTCCTGAGTCCAGAGCCACACCCAGTCAGCTCTGGGTCCCTAAGTCCAGAGCCATACCCGGTCAGCTGTGCCCAACCCAGGGCAGGACTGAGCTGGGCCCCAGGGCGGAGGTGGCTGCCCTGATACTGGCTGCACACCAGGCCTTCTCTAAAACCCCTGGGAGCGGGAGACACAATTCAGATGCCCCACCCCCACCTGCTTCTCAGCAGGAAATGGTCTAATGGGAAAGTAGGTCTTTTAAATCTGAATTATTCAATCTGTGCACGTGACAGGGCCCGCAGCTCCACCTCTGTGCGCTCCCCGGGCGCTGCGCTCCAGCCAGGCTTTGAGGGGTCTCGGAGCTGCAGGAGACATTTCTAGATTTCCAGCTTTGGCAGGAGAGGTCCCTTTGTCTTGCCCTGGGCTCTAGGCTCCTGCAGGGCATCTGTCCTCCTCCTACCAGCACTGTGAGGTTCTCCACCACACGGCCCTCTGCCATCGTCTTCACTTCCAGTGAGATCCAGGCCCCAAAGGACAGAATGGAGAGGGAGGGAGAGAGGAGCGCGTCGTGACGGTGCCCGGGGGTGCAGAATGTAGGTGATCAAGAAGAAAGCCCTAATTAGCTCCTGCAGCTTTCAAAGGCAGGGGCTGGTGGAGGAATGGGGCCACGGCACCTCTCTAACCCTCAGCACACACCTGCCGATGCCCACTGGGTGCCAGGGCGGGTTTAGCACCAGGCCCTGGCCCTGAGACCAGAGCAGGGCAGCTCTGCTTGAGGGGTTGAGTAGGGCCCTGGTGCCCAGCTTCATGGGGAGTGGCCAGTGAGGAGGTGTCACCGCAGCAGAGCCAGGCACAAAGTGAGGACAACTGCTGTGGCTAGTGAATGAGTGGCTGGCAGAGCTGGGAGGGTCCCTGCCCTGCAGAGTCACAGACATCATGGCCCAGGAGGCTAGTGTGGCAGGCAGAGCGAATGCCGGGCCTTGGGGGCCTCTGGGAGGAGGCTGGCTGTAGCCCGCTGGACCCTGTCTTGCAGGTGTAGGGAGTTGGCCTCTGTACCCGACCAGGACCCGTCCCTTGTTCCGAAGCTCCCCACCATGCTACTCACCCCCGACCCCCCTGGCCACCAGCCTGTGGTCATGAATCATGAATTGCACATCCTTCTTGGGCACACGTGCAGGCACACCCAAGCTGGGTATACATGCATGTGCACAAACACATGAGCTGGGTATATACACATGTGCACACACGGGGGAATTGGTGTCTGCTGGGGAGTGGAGGAGGTGATGGTGTAAGTGAGCAGATGCATTGAGGGGCATGTTTCCCCTCCCTGCTAGTGTTGGACTAGAATCCCCAGGGAAAACTCAGGTGGCCTCCTGTCACTCTGGTGAGCGGCCCCAGCTGGGCTGACACTCGCAGAGGCAGATGCGTAGCTTAGACCACCAGTTCCAGCAAAGGCCTGGCAAGACCCAGCCCCTGCCTCCCCTGCAGGCAATGGAAGAATTCACCTTTCTCCTTAGAGGCCTTTATCATGGGCCCATCTGACCTCACTGCAGAATCCCGGAACTGCACACACAGAGATAGAAATCCTGGCTCTGTCCAGTGGCCCTGAGTGCCACAGATGAACCTAAATGAGGGACTTTTGTTTTTGTTTTTGAGACGGAGTCTCGCTCTGCTGCCCAGGCTGGAGTGCAGTGGCACAATCTCGGCTCACTGCAACTTCCGCCTCCCGGATTCCAGCAATTCTCCTGCCTCAGCCTCCCAAGGAGCTGGGACTACGGGGGGGCACCACCATGGCCCGGCTAATTTTTGTATTTTTAGTAGAGACAGGGTTTGATACCCAGCTTGTGTGTGCATACATGCATGTATACCCAGCTCGAGTGTGTCTGTACACATGCACATATACCATCTGGTGTGCATGTACACATGAGTATACCATTTAGGTGTGCATGTACATGTGTGTATATCCAACTCGTGTGTGTGCATGCACATTTACCAGCTCCAGTGTGTTTGCACACATGCATGTGTACCATCTACTGTGCATGTACATGCATGTATACCCAGTTTGGATGTTTGCACACGCTCAATTCATGTGTGCATGTACATGTGGGTATATACCATGTATACTGGCCAGGCTGGTCTCAAACTCCTGACCTCGTAATCTGCCCACCTTGGCCTCCCAAAGTGCTAGGATTACAGGTATGAGCCACCATGCCCAGTCAATGAGGGGCTTTTTCTTTTCTTTCCTTTCTTCTTTCTTTTTTTTTTTTTTGACGGAGTCTCGCTGCGTTACCCAGGCTGGAGTGCAGTGGCGCAATCTCAGCTCACTGCAATCTCTGCCTCTCGGGTTCAAGTGATTCTCCTGCCTCAGCCTCCTGAGTAGCTGGAATTACAGGCACCTGCCACCACACTCAGCTACTTTTCGTTTTTTGTTTTGTTTTGTTTTTTGTTTATTTTTATTAGAGATGGAGTTTCACCATGTTGGTCAGGCTGTTCTTGAACTCCTGACCTCGTGATCCACCGCCCCCCCTACCCCGGCCTCCCAAAGTGCTGGGATTACAGGTGTGAGCCAGCACACCCGGCCAAGAGACTTTTCAATGTCGTCCCAATTCAAGGAGTAACAGACCTTTTGTTTAAAATACAAACCTCGGCCATGCGCGGTGGCTCACGCCTGCAGTCTCAGCACTTTGGGAGGCCAAAGTGGGCGGATCACCTGAGGTCGGGAGTTTGAGACCAGCCTGACCAACATGGAGAAACCCCATCTCTACTAAAAATACAAAATTAGCTGGGCGTGGTGGTGCATGCCTGTAATCCTAGCTACTTGGAAGACTGAGGCAGGAGAATCGCTCGAACCCGGGAGGCGGAGGTTGTAGTGAGCCGACATTGCGCCATTGCACTCCAGCCTGGGCAACAAGAGTGAAACTCCGTCTCAAAAAAAAAAAAAAAAAAAAAAAAGCAAACCTCTTGGCTGGGTGCCGTGGTTCATGCCTATAATCCCGGCTCTTTAGGAGACTGAGGCCGGAGGATTGCTTCAGACCAGGAGTTTGAGACCAACATAGTGAGAATCCATCTCTGCTAAAAATAAAAAAATTCGCCAGGCATGATATCTCGTGCTTGTGGTACCATCCACTCAGGAGGCTGAGGTGGGAGGATGGCTTGGGCCGGGGAGGTTGAGGCTGCAGTGAGCCATCATCACGCCACAGCACTCAAACCTGGGTGATAGAGGGAGACCTTGTCTCAAAAACAAAGAAAAACTCCACAAACCTCCTTAACAGTGAAAGATGCAACTATGAATGGAAACAGCATCGTTCCCTGCCTGTAGACCCAGAAGCTGTGCCCAGACGGGTATGTGTGCATGTGCACATACATTCACAATCTGAGTATATATGCATGTGTGCACACATGGGAGCTGGGTATATGCACATGTGCGTGCACACCCAAGCTGGGTATATGTGCATGTGAACAAACACACATGAGCTTTGTATATACACGTGCACACACAAGCTGGATATGCACACATGTACATACACGAGCTGGGTGTATACACACACCCAAGCTAGGTATACATGCATGTGGACAAACACGAGCTGGGTATACATGCATGTACATGTACACCCAGCACGGGTATATACACATGTGCATGCACATGCTCATCAGCTGGTGTACATGCACGTGCACACACAAGAGCTGGGTATACCCCCATGTACATGCACACATGAATTGAGCATGTGCAAACACCCAAACCGGGTATACATGCATGTGTGCAAAAGCACTGGAGCTGGTAAATGTGCATGCACACACACGAGTTGGATATACACACATGTACATGCACACCCAAACGGTATACTCACATGTACATGCACACCAGATGGTATATGTGCATGTGTACAGACACACTCGAGTTGAGTATACATGCATGTATGCACACACACGAGCTGGGTATGCATGTACAACCAAGCTGGGTATACACACGTGGACACACTCAAACTAGGTATACATACATATGTGCAAACACACATGAGCTGGGTATACACACGTTTGCATGCACACCAGCTAGTATACATGCATGTGCACACACATGAGCTTGGTATACACACATATGCACACACATGCGAGCTGGGTCAGTCAGGAGTCACTGTAGCAAGCGGTAGAAGCTGAAGCCGGCTTGCATGAAAAGAGGCAATTGACTAGCTCAGTGAATACGAGTCATGAGTAGACAGCTGAGCCTCAGGCCTAGCTGGATCCAGGGGAGGCTGTCGGGCTCTCCCCCTGCCCACCCACCCATGGCTCTGTGTCCCCATATGGCACCTCCTCCTTTCTCTGCTGGGTAGGGCCCCACTGTCCCGTCATCCCCACCTCAGCAGTTGGGCTGCTCAGAAGACTTGGCTATCTGGATGTTGACCCCAGGAAGACTCTGACAAGCTTCACTCAGATTTCCTGTGGCTCCAACGGTAGTTAGTGGCTCTCAACACAAAGGCAGGGTTGTCACCAGGGGGAGCGGAGGTTGCTGGACATGGGGAAAATGCATAGGTGTCCCCACCTACCTCGTGGCTAAAAACCAGCAGCTGAGCAACAGCTGGGCTACTTATACCCAAAGCTTCTGTTGGTTGGTGACGTCAAGGACATTTAGATGGTTGCTTTCACCCATGGCGAGGTCAAGGACGGTGGACAGCTGGTTTGACCCATGGTGAGGTCAAGGACATGGGACAGTTGGTTGGACCCATGCTGTAGCTCTGGCTACAGTTTCAGGGAGCCCTGGGCCTAACCCTAGTGAGAGTGAGGGTGTGACCCGGGCAGGGTCAGCCTGGGCAGCTCTGAGACAGTGGCTCGTCAAAGTGCCCAGTCTGCCGTGGGAAGGGACAGGTGACAGAAACTCAAGCCCAGGGGCCTGGCCACCCCTCACTGAGGTCAGGCGGCCCCACCCTTGGCCTGACCCAGCCTGAACCCAGAGGCTGCGGGCAGAGCCCACGGGGGTGGAGCAGGCTCGGGCCTCCACTCTCCCTCTGGCCCCACAGCGTGCTCCGGGGCATCTTCTGGGGTGGGGGTCATCGTGGGAGCACAACGCCACCATCTGCAAGTCCTCTGTGACTCGGAGGGACAGTCAGAGCTCCCAACCACCCAGCCCCCAGCCCCATTTCCTGCCGGGGCTGGGCGGCCCCCTTGGCAGGAAGGCTGCAGCTGTTCTCTGGGGGCTCGTTGGCCTCCCACAGGCCACCAGCATCCTCAGGCTGAGAGTGTGGCGGGCACAATGCCCTGCACACATCCTGGTGAGATGAAGGGAGAAGCTGGCGCAGTGACCCAGAGAGACGGACAGTCAGAGCGGCCCACACCCACCCCCCAACACCTACACACAGACAAGAGAGCAAGGTGGCCTACGTAGGCATCTGAGACATGAGCAGACAGAAACAGGGACGCAAGACCCTCAGTGCCCAGAAAGTGGGGGTCTGAGAGAGGGAACCCAGTGGGCAGGGCCTGGAGGGTGAGGAGGGCCATCTTGGAGGCAGCCACCCCAGCTGGGCCTTGGGGCTCTGAACCCTCAAGACCCCTTCTGGGGGCGCGGTGGCTCACGCCTCCCAGTACCTTGGGAGGCAGAGGCAGGCAGATTGCTTGAGCCCAGGAGTTTGAAACCAGCCTGGGCAATATAGTGAAACTCCATCTCTACAAAAAATGAAACCAATTTTTTTTTTTTTTTTTGAGACTGAGTTTCATTCTTGTTGCCCAGGCTGGAATGCAGTGGCGCAATCTCAGCTCATTGCAACCTTCACCTCCCAGGTTCAAGCAATTCTCCTGCCTCAGCCTCCTGAGTAGCTGAGATTACAGGCATGTGCCACTACACCTGGCTAATTTTTGTATTTTTAGTAGAGACAGGGTTTCACCACATTGGCCAGGCTGGTCTCGAACTCCTGACGTCAAGTAATCCACCCACCTTGGCCTCCCAAACTGCTGGGATTACAGGTGTGAGCCAGCATGCCCCGCAAAAAATACAAAAATTAGCTGGGCATGGTGGCATGTGCCTGTAGTCCTAGCTACTCAGGAGGCTGAGGTGGAAGGATTGCTTGAGCCTGGGAAGTTGAGGAGTCTGCAGTGAGCTGTGGTTGAGCCACTGCACTCCAGCCTGGGTGACAGAGCCAGATCCTGTCTCAAAAAAAAAAAAAAAGGAAGACTCTTTCTTGGTCCCTCAACGTCCTCCCTGGCCTGGCCAAGCCTCCTGACCTGAGGTGTCACCCACCTGCCTAGACGTGCTTGGGGTGGGGTCCCTGGGGCTGGGGAGGGGGTGACAGCACAGGTGAGCCACACTGGCCAGTGTAGGATGATGGATGACGGAGGCTTCTACCCCATTCCAGTGCCCAGAGTGGGAGCAGAGGTGAGTGGGTGGGAACCTAGGGATGCAGGGAATTCGGGGGTTGCTGGACCAGCCCTGGCCTCCAGCTCCCTTCGCCTCCCCTGCCAGGGCCCTGCTTGAGGGAGAAGCTCAGGCTGCTCAGGGGATTCATCTTCCTAGGGCGGCACCCAGGACTGGGCTCCTCCTACACTGGCCGCAGTTCGCACCTGTGGCCTCAGCCGGTGGGTGGCTGGTCCAGCCACCAAGGTTTTCCTGAGAGCAAGGCCCCGAGAGGTGCCCGGTTAAGGGGCTGCAGAGGGCAGAGCCTTCCCGAGCCCCTTGCCTACTGCCCTCTTTGGCCCTGCCAGGTAAGGAGCAGCCCAGAGATGGACCCAGAGTCCAACCTGTGTGCCCTGGAGCTGCCCTTCTGTCCCAAGGATGCAACTGGAGGTCACTGACAGGCAGACATCAGTAGGGCCCTATCCAGCAGTGGGTGGCCATGAGTAGCCTTCCCTGGAAGCAGGGGACCTGGTCAAGGCTCTCTCAGGATACAGAGGCACACAGAGGGGAAGGGCCAGGAGTCCTCCCAGGCTGGAGCTGCCCTCCCACGGTGCAGCCGCTGGCAGGGTGGAGCTCTTCCCACGCCACACCGGGCTGCACGGGGTCACCACAGTGCCTCGGGGGCCGTCCTCTCCAACAGAAGACCCCACCACACTGACCCGCCCTGTGAAGAGGTCAGGGGTTCGGTCTTTCTTTCTGGGTGCCAGGGTCCCATCTGCTGTCCCCACCCCCACCCAGCTCAGGGCCCAGAGGTCTCCACAAGGGACTTCCTCCATCAGCCTCATGCCCTTGGCGGGGACCTGGACCTGCTGACTGGCCCATTCACCAGACGGCAGGGGCCCCAGCGGGGACTCCCGATGATCCCAGCAAGGACTCCTCCCCACAACTTGCTGGCTCCCCTACATTGGGTTCTGCCTCATGAGCTACTTTAAAAAAAAAAAAAAAAAAAAGTGGTAAAGGCCGCGCGCTGCGGCTCACGCCTGTAATCCCAGCACTTTGGGAGGCCGAGGCGGGCGGATCACGAGGTCAGGAGTTCAAGACCAGTCTGGCCAACATAGTGAACTCCCGTTTCCACTAAAAATACAAAAAAAAAAAAATAGCTGGGTGTGGTGGTGTGTGCCTATAATCTCAGCTACTTGGGAGGCTAAGTCAGGAGAATTGCGTGAACCCAGGAGGCAGAGGTTGCAGTAAGCATCGCGCTCCAGCCCAGGCGACAGTGACAGACTTTATCTCAAAAAAAAAAAAAAAAAAAAAGCCAGACGCAGTGGGTGGCTCATGCCTGTAATCCCAGCACTTTGGGAGGCCGAGGTGGGCGGATCATCTGAGGTCAGGAGTTTGAGACCAGCCTGGCCAACGTGGCGAAACCCCACCTGTCCTAAAAATACAAAAATGGGGGCCAGGCACAGTGACTCACCCCTGTAATCCAGAACTTTGGGAAGTCAAGGCGGGCAGATCACCTGAGGTCAGGAATTCAAGGCCAGCCTGACCAACATGGCAAAACCCCACCTCTACTGAAAATATAAAAATTAGCCGGGCATGATGGCATACACCTGTAGTCCCAGTTACTCAGGAGGCTGAGGCAGGAGAATCACTTGAACCTGGGAGACAGAGGTTACAGTGAGCCGAGACCGCGCCATTGCACTCCAGCCTGGGCAACAAGAACGAAACTCCGTCTAAAAATAAATAAATAAATAAATAATGTAAAGTAAATAAACAGAGACAGGGTCTCGCACTGTGGTCGGATTGGAGTGCAGTAATGCAATCATGGCTTGCTGCAGCCTCAACCTCCTTGGCTCAAGTGATCCTCCTGCCTCCGCCTCCCAAGTAGCTGGGAATAGAGGTGCCTGCCACCATGCCTGGCTAATTAAAACAAATTTTTTTTTTTGTTTTGTAGAGATGGGGTCCCATCCTATTGCCCAGGCTGGTCTTTTAGCTATTATAAACAATGCTGTTATACACATTCTTTTTTTTTTCCGAGACAGAGTCTCACTCTATTGCCCAGACTGGAGTGCAGTGGTGTGATCTCGGCTCACTGCAAACTCTGCCTTCTGGATTTAAGCTATTCAGCCTCCTGAATAGCCTCAGCCTCCTGAGTAGCTGGGATTACAGGCACCCGCCACCATGCCTAGCTAATTTTTGTATTTTTAGTAGAGACGGGGTTTCACCATGTTGGCCAGAGTGGTCTTGAACTCCTGACCTCAGGTGATCCGCCCACCTTGGCCTCCCAAAGTGCTTGGATTGCAGGTGTGAGAATTACAGGCGTGAGACACCGCACTTGGCCATACACATTCTTTTGTTTGAACATCTGTTTTAAATTATTTGGGGTATATACCTAGGAGCAGAGTTGATGGGTAACATGGTAACTTTTTTTGATTTTTTTGAGATGGAGTCTTGCTCTCTTGCCCAGGGGCTCACTGCAACCTCCACCTCCTGGGTTCAAGCGATTCTCCTGTCTCAGCCTCCCGAGTAGTTGGGATTACAGGTGTGCACCACCACATGCAGACAATTTTTATTTTTCATTGAGATGGGGTTTTGCCATGTTGGCCAGGCTGGTCTTGAACTCCTGACCTCAGGTGATCTGCGCACCTCGACCTCCCAAAGCGCTGAGATTACAGGCGTGAGCCCCTGCGCCTGGCCTTGTAGTTTTATGGTTAAGTTACTGATGACTGTGTCCCACGGCAGCTTTGACATTTTACATTCCCCCCTGCAGTGCATGAGCTTTCCAATTTCCCCACATGCTGATTAATATTTATTTTCCTTTTAAAAAAAAAAATCTATTCTTGGCCGGGCACAGTGGCTCACGCCTGTAATCCTAGTACTTTGGGAGGCTGAGGTAGGCGGATTGCCTGAGCTCAGGAGTTCGAGACCAGCCTGGGCAACATGGTAAAACCCCAACTCTACTAAAATATAGAAAATTAGCCGGGCGTGGCAGCGTGTGCCTGTAGTCCCAGCTACTGGGGAGGCCGAGGCAGGAGAATCGCTTGAACCCGGGAGGAGGTGGCAGTTGCAGTGAGCCAAGATCGCGCCACTGCACTCCAGCCTGGGTGACAGAGTGAGCCTCTGTCTCCAAAAATAAATAAATAAAATCTCTTCCAAGTGAGTGTGAAGTGCTATCTCCTTGTGGTTTTCATCACACTTCCCTAATGCTTAACGACCTTGAGGATCTTTTCATGTGCTTATTTGCCATCGCACATCACCTTCAGAGAAATGCCTATTTGAGGATTTGCCCATTTTTTGAATAGGGTTGATCGTTGTTGTTTTAAAAAGCTATCTGGACTGGGCGCGGTGGCTCACGCCTATAATCCCAGCACTTTGGGAGGCCGAGACGGGTGGATCACGAGGTCAGGAGATTGAGACCATCCTGGCTAACATGGTGAAACCCCGTCTCTACTAAAAAATACAAAAAACTAGCCTGGCGTGGTGGCGGGTGCCTGTAGTCCCAGCTACTTGGGAAGCTGAGGCAGAAGAATGGCGTGAACCCGGGAGGCGGAGCTTGCAGTGAGCCAAGATCACCCACTGCACTCCAGCCTGGGCGACAGAGTGAGACTCCGTCTCAAAAAAATAAATAAAAATTTTAAAAGGACGCTATCGGCCGGGCACGGTGGCTCACGCTTGTAATCCCAGAACTTAGGGAGGCCGAGGCGGGCAGATCACAAGGTCAGGTGATCGAGACCATCCTGGCTAACACGGTGAAACCCCGTCTCTACTAAAAATACAAAAAAAAAAAAATTAGCTGGGCGCGTTGGCGGCGCCTGTAGTCCCAGCTACTCGAGAGGCTGAGGCAGGAGATTGGCATGATCCCAGGAGGCGGAGCTTGCAGTGAGCCGAGATAGTGCCACTGCACTCCAGCCAGGGGGACAGAGCAAGACTCCGTCTCAAAAAAAAAAAAAAAAAAAAAAAAAAAAGGACACTATCAAGACAGTGAAAAGACAGCTTATGGGAGTCTTTGCAAATCATGTATCTGGTAAGAGCCTAATATCCTGAATATACAGATAGCTGCTGCTTCTTCTTTTTTTTTTTTTGAGACAGAGTCTCGCTCTGTTGCCCAGGCTGGAGTGCAATGGCGTGATCTCAGCTCGTTGCAACCTCCACGTCCTGGGTGCAAGCGATTCTCCTGCCTCAGCCTCCCAAGTAGCTGGGATTACAGGTGCTTGCCACCACGCCCGGCTAATTTTTTTTTTTTTTAGTAGAGACAGGTTTTCACTGTG
>NW_012103199.1:1220562-1223265 GCF_000951045.1 Mandrillus leucophaeus | reverse complement strand
CGGAGTCTCACTCTGTCGCCCAGGCTGGAGTGCAGTGGCGCGATCTCCGCTCGCTGCAAGCTCCGCCTCCCGGGTTCACGCCATTCTCCTGCCTCAGTCTCCTGAGTAGCTGCGACTATAGGCCCCCGCCACGACGTCTGGCTAATTTTTTGTATTTTTAGTAGAGACAGGGTTTCAGCATGTTAGCCAGGATGGTCTCAATCTCCTGACCTCGTGATCCACTCCCCTCGGCCTCCCAAAGTGCTGGGATTACAGGTGTGAGCCACTGTGCCCTGCCATACCCGGCTAATTTTTTTTTAACGTTTTGTTTGTAGACACAGCGTATCCCTATGGTGCCCAGGCTGGTCTCGAACTCCTGGGCTCAAGAGATCCTCCCACTTCGACCTCTAACCATGATGGGATGACAAGAGTGAGCCACTGTGCCTGGCCTTGTTCTTTGTTTTCAAGATTGTTCTGATATTCAGTACCCTTGCAATTCCACATGAATGTGAGGATCAGCTTTCCCATTCCTGCCAAAAAGGCCATTAGCATTCATCACCTGCTTTTTGAAAAAAGATAAATTCCTAGGGGAGGCCACACTGTGGTGCTTGGATGCCAGGGTGGTGTCTTAGTCCTTCCGGCCTAACACGCTGACCAGTGGGGTCAGCTCACCAAGGGCAGGCAACAGCGTGATGGGAAGCAGCAGGGCTCTGAGCAGGGACATGACCCCCTCTGGTGGCTGAGAGGAGACCATCCCATAGGGCCAGGGTGACCAGAGAAGAGTGCAGATGGGCTGTGAAGGGTGGGCAGGGCCAGGTATTCCTGAGTAACAGATTTGCTGGTGGTACAGGGACGAGGACAGTGGGGGAGTCAAGGCTGACACCTGGGTGTTTATCTAAGCAACTGGGCATCAGAGCTGGGGTTGGCTGTTATGGTCAGAGGAGGGAGAGAATGTGCTGGTGTTTGGACCTTTTTAGCCTGAGATGCTTCTAAATGTTTGGGTGGAGAGGCAGGCATGGAGAGGGTGTCTCAGGGGCCTGCAGAGCCACAGGCCAGCAGGGCACACAGTGGGGACATGTGTAGCTGAGGACCGTCCTGGGGCTGCCAATATCCCCGCAGGAGGGGCTCCTGGGAGTGCTGTCCTGGGTGTGGGGAAGATGGGCAATGTCCACCCAGGCCAGTTTGGCCAGCCCTTGGGAGTGGCTAAAGCTTTCTGGGGGTGGGCGTGAGAGGCAGGGCTGCTGGTCTCAGACTGGGTGTTGCCCCCAGGCCTGGACTCCACTAGTCCCCATCTCCAAGGCCTGGAGATAACAGGCCTTGGCCTCGGGGAATCCAGAATGTACAATGTCAGCCCAGCCCATCAGGGTAGTGGAGTCTCCCTGGGACTCATGCCTGGGACTCAAGTGCAGCCTTGACACCTTCTGAAGTGGAGGCCGGCACCACAGCATGTGCCCTGGGGCAGGAGGGGGCAGCTGTGGCCCTTGGGCAGGGCCATCCACCCAAACATTTAGAAGCATCTCAGGCCCAGGGCTCCATGCAGAACCCCCAGGGTCTCAGCCCCTTGACTCCTAGGCAGGACTCACCCCAAAGGCAAGGCCTTCTCCTGGGACTGCCCCTGGGGCCTGAGGTTGTTGTCTAGAATGTTGTCCTGAGGCTCCAGCGTGTGTCCCCCGGGAGCTGATGCAAGGTTTGCTTGAAGGAGGCAATAAGGGGTGTGGTGTGGTGTGGGGACCAGTGAGGTCCTGGAGGGGGCACAGACCAAGGCGGTCGTCTGGGAGGTCTGAGGGCATGGGCGCTACCCATGGGTGGAAGAGGACTCCAAGCAGCAGGGATTTGGGTGGAACCAGGAGTCCTCGAGCAGGGGTGCTGCCCCTCCTGGGGCGACTGGGCCTGCAGGTGCTGGGTGTTTTGGAAATCAGCAGGTGTGGCCAGGCACGTGGCCCCTGGAGCCTGTGGCTGACGCACGTCTGAGACAGGCTGGGCGCTGCTGCACGCCTCCTGGAGCTCTGCCCAGGCCTGTAGGCCTGCCCTGCAGTCCCCTGGGGGTGGGCCCAGCCTGTCCATCAGACTTTCTTTCTTTCTTTCTTTCTTTCTTTTTTTTTGATGGAGTCTCCCTGTGTTGCTCATGCTAGAGTGCAGTGGCCAGTGCGACATGGGCTCACTGCAACCTCGCCCCTCAATCACCCCAAGCAATTCTCCTTCCTCAGCCTCCCAAGTTACTGGGATTACAGGGACGTGCCACCATGCCCGGCTAATTTTTGTATTTTTTTGTAGAGTTAGGGGTGGGGGGTTCGCCATGTTGGCCAGGCTGGTCTTAAACTCCTGACCTCAAGTGATCCGCCTGCCTCCGCCTCCCAAAGTATTGGGATTACAGGAGTGAGCTACCGGGCCCGGCCCCCGTCAGACTTCGAAGGGTCTGTCTGTCCTGCCCTGCGGCCTCTCCAGCAGCCCCTGGGGACCAGGTGTCAAGCCTTGGTCCAGCACTGAGCTGGGACCTCTGGGAGTGACCATGGGGAGGAAGCGCCCATCCCTGCAGAGGGTGGAGGGAGTGAGCGGCTGAGTCAACCTGACTCCTGGGGCCCTGCTAAAGCCAGATCCACGCCCACCCGCGCCCAGGGCCTGCCCGCCTCAGCCTGGGTGTTGCCCCCAGGCCCGCACGTCCCCATTTGCGGTTCCCTCTGGGAGCTGGAAGGAGGCGGGACAGTGCGGCTGCGGGGGTGCAGG
>NW_012103199.1:1215770-1219882 GCF_000951045.1 Mandrillus leucophaeus | reverse complement strand
CCGGGTGACCGGGGCTCCGCCCACTTTCCCCCGCCGCCGTCAGGACGCAAGGCGCTGGCGAGCACAGGCTCCCACGGGCTGTGCCACGTAAACGTCAAGCAAGAAGCAAGAAACGGCCGCGCGCGGTGGCTCATGCCTGTAATCCCAGCACTTTGGGAGGCCGAGGCGGGCGGATCACCAGAGGTCAGGAGTTCGAGACCAGCCTGGCCAACATGGTGAAACCCCGTCTCTACCGAAAATACAAAAATTAGCCAGGCGTGGTAGTGGGCGCCTGTAATCCCAGCTACTCGGGAGGCTGAGACAGGAGAATCGTTTGAACCCGAGAGGCAGAGCTTGCGGTGAGCTGAGATCACGCCACTGCACTCCAGCCTGGGCGACAGGGCAAGACTCTGTCTCAAAAAAAAAAAAAAACCCAGCGGGAGGCCTCTAGTGCAGCGCTAGGCCCCACCTCAGGGCGAGCTGGGCTTCGCTCCTCCTCCCCCACTTCGCATAGGGAAGTTGAGGCACAGCCCGGGTTTACGGAACCCGGCTGAGTACCGCGTATGGAGGGAGAAGCCCTGGCGCCGCCGCCCTCGCTGCCGGTCCAGGGCAGCTGGTAGCTCTGCGCGCTGGTCCCGGAAGATCCCGGGCGGCGGAGGGGCGCTCCTTTGTTTCAAGACAAGCGTTCATTTTCCAAAATAATCCATGGTTTTCAGGGCTGCTAACCCGCAGCCCGTCCGCCGGCCTGCCCTCTCCCATAAACAACCACTTTCAACTCTTTGAGCTCTTTCCTCTGTTTGTTTTGTTGTTTTTGAGACAGGGTCTGGCTTTGTCACCCAGGTCGGAGTCCAGTGGCACAGTCATAGTTCACTGCAGCCTCCACCTCCCTGGCTCAAGCGACCCTCTCACCTCAGCCTCTTGAGTAGCTGGGACCACTGACCACGCCCGGCTGATTTTTTTTTTTTTTCTTTTGAGACGTAGTGTCTCTGTGTCACCCAGGCTGGAGTGCAGTGGCACGATCTGAGCTCACTGCAAGCTCCGCCTTGCGGGTTCAAGCAATTCTTCCTCAGCCTCCCAGGTAGCTGGAACTACAGGCTCCGCCACCATGCCCGGCTATTTTTTTTTTTTTGTATTTTTAGTAGAGACGGGGTTTCACCGTGTTAGCCAGGATGGTCTCGAGCTCCTGACCTTGTGATCTGCTGCCTCAGCCTCCCAAAGTGCTGGGATTACAGGCGTGCGCCACCGTGCCTGGCTGTGTTTTTGTAGAGACAGGGTTTCGCTATGTTGCCCAGGCTGGTCTCCTGGGCTCAAGCCATCTTCCCACCTCAGCCTCTGGCAGTGCTGGGATTGTAGGTGTGAGCCACCACGCCTGGCCCTGAATGTACTTTTATAATGTGACTTTCTACTTTCTATTTATGCTTCTTTCTCCCCTCCTGTGTTCTGTTAGATTTGTTACATTTTCATCATTATTTTTCTTCTGCAGGTGTGGAGGTTATACAGTTTCAGTCGTTTTAATGGCTACCGTAGAGGTTTCACGTTGCATTTTAAGCCCAAGCCATTGTCTCTAGCCATCTCCTGTGCAGTGCTGGGAGTGCAGGGCCCTGCTGTTCACATCCCCTCCTCCTTGTGTGGTCTGGGGGGTCCAGAGTTTGGGCTTCACTTTGTTTTTTCACCCTTGCCCAGGCCAGGCTCCCATAAGCAGATCCTGAGACAGGGACTCAAAGGGACAGATTTTTGGGGGAATTCCAGGAAGCCACCGTGGGGGAGCTGGAGGTGATGAGGGTGGGAAGGGGCCAGCCCAGGGCTGAGCAGGTGACACTGTGCAGGGGGCCACGTCTCGGGTGTTCGGCCCAATGCTGTGGCCGGCCCAGTGCTCTGCCGAGGAGGCCTCAGGCAGAAGCTGCAGAGGGAAGGGAACAGCAGGAGAAGCCAGGAGCCGTGGAGTCCTCTTCCTACGGATCCCGCGCTCCAGGCCCAAGGGAGCCCTGTGGGTCCGCACCCCCCAGGTGCCATGGCAGCACCAGGCCCACTCGACTGCAGCTTGGTTCTGCTGCAGCTCTGCCTTCAGTGCCAACCTCATGCTACCAGGGCAGGTGCGGCTCGGGGAAACTAGTGTTGCCTCTGGTTTGGGTCCTTCCAGCATTGGGGGTGGGAGTGTGAGCTCTTCCTATGGAGCGGTGAGCAAACCTGCAGACGCAGAAGCTTCAGAGCAACCTCGGGATCAAACTTCAGGGGACACCTGCCTGAAGAGGGCCCCTGACACTCACACTTGGGCTCACCCCTGGCTTTCAAGTGCTCCTTTCTCTCCTTCTGCCATTTGTAGCCTCGATTGGCGGCAGTTACCTGGTCCACCCCCTGCCCTTCCAACTCACCACCGGTGAGTGTAACAGGTGACTATGTGGGAGCGTGTGTCTTCTTCCTGCACTTGTGCCTGGTTGCAGCTTGGCGGTGGGGTGTCCACCGCCAACATCCCATCATGTCACAGCTTGGGTTCCCCAGAAGCTGACCCTGAGATGGAGTTTGGGCTAGGAGCTCCCTCTTAGAGGTCAGCCCCTGCGACAGGAAGGGGGAAGCAGAACCAGATAGAAGGGGCCCCAGACCACCTGCAGGGACCATCAGAGTCCTGCCTGTGGACACAATGACCACCTTGTGTCTGTGTGGCTCAGGTGAGGTGGGTTTGCAGCCGAGGCTGCTGCCCCAGAGTGGGGCGGGGTCTCTCAGTGTCTTCCCACTGGGAACCCCCAGTGGCAGTGGTGATGTCTGCGGTGGCCCTCTGTGGCAGAAGCAGGGGGATGTGTATATGTGTGTGTGTCTGTATGTACACATCTCTCATATACACACACAAGAGAGATGTTGAGGAGTTGGCCCGTGTGATTGCACTGTGGGCAGCCTCCAGGGTACAGCTGACGTTGCAGCCGTCTGGAGACAGAATTCCTTCTTCCTTGGAGGACCTCAGTCTTTTCTCTTAAGGCCCTCAACGAACTGGATGAGGCCCCCCTACATTATGGAGGGTCATGTGCTTTACCCAAAGTCTACTGATTTAAATACTTTTTTTTATTTTTTGAGATGTGAGTCTCGCTCTGTCGCCCAGGCTGGAGGGCAGTGGCACGATCTCGGCTCACTGCAAGCTCCGCCTCCTGGGTTTATGCCATTCTCCTGCCTCAGCCTCCTGAGTAGCTGGGACTACAGGCGCCCACCACCATGCCTGGCTAAGTTTTTTTGGTATTTTTAGTAGAGACGGGGTTTCACTGTGTTAGCCAGGATCGTCTCGATCTCCTGACCTCGTGATCTGCCCACCTCGGCCTCCCAAAGTGCGGAGATTACAGGCGTGAGCAACCATGCCTGGCCTACTGATTTAAATACTAATCACATCTATGAAACACCTTCATGCCCACCCGTGTTCATTGCAGTAGCAGTTCCAACAGCCAAGAGGTAGGAGCACTTAAGTGTTCATCAGCAGATGAAACCGAGCATGGTCCATCCCGAGAAAAACATTTCACTCAGCCTTAAAAAAGATGCCTGTTCCAGGCTGAGCACGGTGGCTCACACCTGTAATCCCAGCATTTTGGGAGGCCCAGGTGGGAGGATCATGAGGTCAGGAGATAGAGACCATCCTGGCTAACACAGTGAAACGCTGTCTCTACTAAAAGTATAAAAAATTAGCCAGGTGTGGTGGCACCCACCTGCAGTCCCAGCTACTCGGGAGGCTGAGGCAGGAGAATTGCGTGAACCCCGGAGGCGGAGGTTGCAGTGAGCTGAGATGATGCCATTGCACTCCAGCCTGGAGACAAAGCGAGATTCCACCTCAAAAAAAAAAGTAGAAGCAGCAGCCTATTCTGTCATATGCGACACCACAAATGAAGCTGGAGGACATTAATTCGGCCACAGAAACACAAACACTGGATGATTCCACTCCTAGGAGGTCTACAGAGTCAAAATCTTTTGTGTGTGTGTGTACGGAGTCTCACTCTGTCGCCCAGGCTGGAGTGCAGTGGTGCAATCTCGGCTCACTGCATCCTGCACCTCCTGGGTTCAAACAATTCTCTGCCTCAGCCTCCTGAGTAGCTGGGATTACAGGCACCTGCCACCACGCCCGGCTAATTTTTGTATTTTTTTTTTTTTTAGAAGAGACA
>NW_012103199.1:1209656-1215095 GCF_000951045.1 Mandrillus leucophaeus | reverse complement strand
TTCTTTTTGAGATGGAGTCTCACTCTGTCGCCCAGGCTGGAGTGTAGTGGCATGATCTCAGCTCACTGCAAGCTCTGCCTCCCGGGTTCTCGCCATTCTCCTGCCTCAGCCTCCTGAGAAGCTGGGACTACAGGCGTCCGCCACCATGCCTGGCTAATTTTTTTGTATTTTTTTTTAGTACAGTTGGGGTTTCACCGTGTTAGCCAGGATGGTCTCGATCTGCTGACCTCGGTGATCTGCCTGCCTCAGCCTCCCAAAGTGCTGGGATTACAGGTGTGAGCCACCAAGCCCAGCCTCTTTTTCTGTTTTTTTATTTTTTTGTATTATTTTTATTTTTGTTATGGAGAATACCCCTTCGGTGATCAGAAGAGACACAAGATGGAAAATAAAGATTGGATGACTCTCAGGTCCTAGGGGTACAGGTACAGGGCATGTCCAAAGGCCACACAGAGGCTGGTCAGCACGAGGAGAGTGGGACAGAGGGCAAGGACCTGGACTGCTGCTTGTACTGGGCCTGGGTATGGGTAGAAGCCTATATGGAGAGGAGAGGGGTTGACGGTGGTTGTGACCATGTTGCTCCTCCCCACCTTTGTCAGGGCCAGGGTGGGGCCGGGGGTGGGCGTGCCCTCTGCTTTAAGTCGGGCTCCAACAGCTTTGAGTTTCACTCGTAAGCCCACCAGGATGTCTGGAACCTTCAGGACTGTGGCCCAGGAATGTCAGACGCTAGAGGCCTGGGAATGGAGGAGGCAGAGCCTGCTGTCCACTGGCTGTGAGAGTTGTCGGGGTGGGGGCTTGTCCAGGGCCACGAGGCCAGTGCAGTTCTCTGTGTCTCTGTACCCAGCTGGCCAGCACCTCGGGACCCCGGACCAGAACCCAGGATGGGCCCTGGCCTGGGTGCTGCGGCTCCTGCATTCTGTGCCCCTGGGGGAAGGTGCTCAGTGCACGAATTGTCCCCTCCCCAGCCCAGGGGAAAGCTGAGGCCAGGGAGCAGCCAGGATGAAGGTCAGGGCCTCCCTTGGCCCCACCAGACCCAGGGCTGCTTCCCTCCAGCCCCGGCCCTGTTTGGCTGGAGGTGTCCCAGGCCGTTGGCCTGCCCTCCTCAGCATCAATCTTGCAGTCTCAGCAGCTGGCCTGGGTCTCAGTGGGAGGCATCCTGTAGCTTCAGGTTTTTTGGCAGGCAGAGGGCTGGGCTGGCGGGGGACACTGAGTGCCCCACCTGCTCAGAGTCTTCATGCCGCCAAGGGGCCAGTTGGGGGGCAGGTGTGAGTGTGACCCTGAGGACCCTGCCCTGCCACTGCAAACCTCACACCCCTGCCTGGGTGGGGCAGGGAGGAGCTGGACCCTGGCTTTGGGAGTCTGGTGGGTAATTAGACCCAGACAGGGAGGGGTCACTGCGGGTCTGAGGAGGGAACACACGTGTGCAGGCGTGTGCTCCACTGTGGCGTGTTGATACTGACCAGCCTGGGCACCAGGCCCCCTCGGGAGCCAGCTTTGCTGTTCTGAGTGGAAGGGAGGTCAGGTTTCCTTGAGAAACCCCAAAATAGCCCCCAACTGTGCCCGACTTCCAGCAGGCAGCCCAGCCCCCAGGCCCTGTCTGTCTTGCCCCCTTTCCCCCTTCACCCCCAGCCCATGTCCTGCTGTCTTCTCCCTGAATGGTGGACCCTCAGCCCCTCCTGTATAAAGTGGTCAAGAGGTGCCTAATGCATTTGTTCATTCGACCTGTCTGGAGAGTTTGTGACATACTGGCACGGGGCCAATGTTGAGTCCACCAGGATGGGAGGGTGGCCAGCCTCTGAGCCACTGGGCACCAGCTGGCCAGGATGGGCCTTCAACAAGAAATCTCACTGGTAAGTGATGACAGCATGGGACCAGGGTCCCGTGCAGACCTGCTGGAGGGCCGCACCTCTGGAAAGGTAGACTCAGAACTTGGTCCGGTGAAGAGGGAACAGCAAGGGGAACAGTATGTGTGAGGGCCCTGCCACGTCTCAGCCCTTTCCTGAGGGTCCCGCCACGTCTCAGCCCTTTCCTGGCCCCTGCACTCGGCCTTCGGTGCCCATCTTCAGGGTCGGGGGAAGCCCAGGCCAAAGTGGGCCGGGAAGGGTCCTTGTGGATAAGGCTGAGAGCCTGTCCCAAAATAGGGCCAGCAGGATTTCCCACCCATAAAAGGCTCTTGGAATCTGGACCCTGGGGACCCCAGGCAGCCAGGCCCAGCTAAAACTCAGCTGCCACCACTGCCCCAGCGTTCTGCCCACAGCAGCCCTGGTGCCACCACCCTGCAGAATCCCGTCAGACAACCACTGACATGGTAAGGCTGCTCCCTGTGCCCGATGGAGTCTCCAGCGGGCTGGTTGGGTAGGTTGAGCTGGAATCTGGAGGTGCGAGGATCTACCAGGGAGCCTGGGCAGGAAGAGGCTGAGGTGGAAGAAGTGGCCAAGCCCTGCTGCCACCAACACAGCCCTTGTTCCGGGGCCAGGGTGGAGCAGCCCTTTCTGGAAGCTGGCTCCCAGATGGGCAGCAGCAGTGGTGGCAGGCAGGTGTGGCCCGGTGCTGGATTCTCCCTCCAGAATGCCACACAGGCTGGAGCCTAGGACTCTGCTTCCTGGGCTGTATCTCAATCCTGAGCTGGAAGCCCAGGCCAGGGCTGGGCACCTCCCTACCCTGCTCTCAGCTTCCTTTACCTGTCTCACCTAGTGTCCATTGCCAGACTCCAGGACTGCAGCCTGGCCCGCCTGGCCCTGCAGCTCCCGCTGTTCCCTCGAATGCTGGCCCCTGCCTGTCTGGCCTTTGCCCCTGTGAGCTGCCTGGCAGAGCCCTGCTGGCCCTGCAAACCCCTGGCGTGTGACCCCTTGTCCGGGAAGACTGCTCTGCGCTGGGGGCCTCCTCTCTTACCACTCACCTTGAAAGGCTGCCAACGGAGGGATGGGTGCAGGGGTATCTCCGACCCTTCCCTGGACACAGGGGCAGAAGAGACTCCTGGTCAGGCCGGTGTGGGTGTCCCCTGCAGACAGAGCGCCTGTCGGCTGAGCAGATCAAGGAGTACAAGGGAGTCTTTGAAATGTTTGATGAAGAGGGCAACGGGGAGGTGAAGACGGGGGAGCTGGAGCGGCTCATGAGCCTGCTGGGTATCAACCCCACCAAGAGTGAGCTGGCCTCGATGGCCAAGGACGTGGACAGAGACAGTGAGCTTGTGGCTGGAGTGGGGTGGGTAGCCTCGGGGAGCGGCCCTGGGTCAGGTCTCAGTGCCTATGGGGGAAGAGGCAGAGCCCATGGGGAGTGCTGTGCCCCCTGTCCCTTGCGCCCCAGCTGTGCTCCTTGCAGACAAAGGGTTCTTCAACTGCGATGGTTTCCTGGCACTAATGGGAGTTTACCATGAGAAGGCCCAGAACCAGGAGAGCGAGCTGAGGGCGGCATTCCGCGTCTTCGACAAAGAGGGCAAGGGCTACATTGATTGGAACACACTCAAGTAGGGCTCGGGTGGGGGGCAGGCGGTGGGCGGGCTCGGGCAGGGCCGATGGAGTGGCTCAGCGCCAGGCCCCACAGGTACGTGCTCATGAATGCAGGGGAGCCCCTCAACGAGGTGGAGGCGGAGCAGATGATGAAGGAGGCTGACAAGGACGGGGACGGGACCATCGACTATGAGGGTGAGTGGGCTGGAGCCCTGGGAGCCAGTGGCTGGGCCAGGGCAAGTTGCTGACCTGCCCCTCTGTCCCCAGAGTTTGTGGCCATGATGACCGGGGAGTCCTTCAAGCTGATCCAGTAGGGCGCAGCTGCTACAGTCATGGGAGGCCTGCCCGGGAAGGCCACTGCCACTGCCCCCTGCCACCCACTCCCCCAGCTCTGTGCAAAATAAATGTTCTAGCCTGACTTGCGTGTGCCTCACTGTCCCAGCCAGGGTTGGGGGGCAATGGGCAAAGGCATGGGGCTGGAGAAGGAAAAGAGTTTTCCTGGCCCAGCCACAGAAACACATCCCCAGTCATTTCTGCCAGGACACCTGACACCACCCATTGCCCAGCTCAGGGCTAGGAATGCCAGCCTGAAGCCTGGACGGGGTACAGGCCAGGGACCATGCACTCGCCCTGCCTGCTTGCACTGGGGGTTGGCTGCCCGAGGGTTCCTCCCATAGCCCTGGAGTCCCAGAGTCCTTCCCACATAGGCAGAGATCACTTAAATACAAACTTTATTCTCTCTCCAATAAGATGCAGACGTCACAGCTGGCCCTGAGCTCCCACCTGAGGCTCAGGCCCAAGGGGCCTCTTCCAGGCTGAGGGCCTGCTGGGACTGGGCCAGGGGCTGAGGCTGAAAGCAGCAGCCTGCCTAGGGGGTGACGCCATGGGGCTGGTGTAAAATGACACCAAGGCTGGGGCCACAGCAATGTGTGGGATGGTGGGGTGGGCTGGGGGCCCTTGGCTCCAAGCGCTAGTTCTCGAAGCTCTGGTCCATTGTCCTACCTCCTTCAAGGGGCACCAGGGCTACAAGGTGGTAGTTGGGTATTGGGCCCCGACTCCTGGGGCATTGGAGTGGTCTCTAGGCCTGAGGCCCTAAGGAGAGGACTGGGTTTCTGGGAGAGTGCTGGCCCTTCCTCTTTGGGCTTGGCCATCTTGACAGCTTCATCGTAGGAGGGTGGAGGCTCCGGGGCGTACAGACTGTAGGCAGGAGGAGCCATGGAGTCCGGGTCCAGCTCCCCAAAGGGTACGGGTAACTGCATGCCCAGTGGGTACTGCACGGAGCTGTAGGCTGCAGCAAACCAGAGTGGGTTCGTGGAGGTGGGCTTGGCATTTACCCCCGCCATCTCCACCCCCAACTCGAGGGCCCCTAGGCACTCACAGGTCACAGTGCTGTGTACAGGGCTGTCGCTGTCCATAGGGATGACCGCCAGGTCGCAGGGCTGCCGTGCTGGTGGCAGATGTGGCTGGGCCTGCGCCTGCTTCCGGAGGCAGCAGAACCGGACACAGCCGGCTGTGACCCCGCACAGCAGCAACAGGAGGACCGCCAGCAGGATGAGCCTAGAAGAGCAAGGCCTTCCCACTGGACTGACCCTCGGCCACCGGGCACCTGCACCCTGGGGAATGTCGTGGCACAACCACCGAAGACAGGTTAACAGGATAAAAAGCAGGCGACGTCTCTGCACGTGGGAGACTGCCGTGGCCAAAGCCTGGCCTCCGGCTGCTGGGCCTGCCCTGGCTGTCTCTCCTGGGCTGGCCAGGGGTGGCCTTGGGCTCACTCCCAGGACTCGCTGTCCTCAGCGACTGCCCCACTGCTGAGCGGGATCGTAGGGGCTTCCCGCGGAGGCCAGGTGGGAGGGGTGGGAGGGAAGGTCCTGCTTGCTCGAGGTCACTATCCGCCAGCGACCGGGACTGGGCGACAGCGGAGGCGGCCTGGTGAGGTTAGGGCCGGGCAGGTCTGGCCCCGGTGACCCCCGCCCCAGAACCGTCGGACGCA
>NW_012103199.1:1204338-1208991 GCF_000951045.1 Mandrillus leucophaeus | reverse complement strand
CGCCCGCCGGGCACCGCCCAGTGCAAGCCCCGTTCCTCGCAGGCCCCGCCCACAGGGACACACGCCCACAGGACGCCCCACGCAGCGTAAACCCCACCCGCAGGTCCCCGCCCAGAGCAAGCCTCTTTCGCCACAGGCCCCGCCCACAGGAGGCCTCGCCCACGGGACGCCCCCACTCGCTGGACCTCCGCTCAGTGCAAACCCCACCCACTGGCTCCACGCCCGCCATAAGCCGCGCCCACCAGACACCGCTCAACGCAATCCCCTCCCACTGGGCCAAGCCCTACGTGTTCAGAGGGTTTGTCCGCCCCAAGCCCTGCTTCGCAGCTCCACCTGGCCCAGAGTCGCGAGGCGACGGTAGGTCTCGCCCTCAGCCCGGGCATGGCGCCTTCACCCCGGCCGGCCGAGCGTAGCCTGCTCTGGCGCTGATCTGGGCGTGGCCCGGGAACCCTCGGGAGCTGGCCTGGAAAGTCGTGGCTGCCTTGGGTGTGGTCCCTCGGGTCCAGTCTTGCAGGCAGGCTCCAGGTGAACTGGAGGGTCACGCCACCAAGATGCTGGACGTCCCGAACGTGGTGTTTGCACACTGATTGTGGACCTGAGCTGCAGGCGCTGCCTGGGGGCTGGCCCAGGGGGCTGGAGCCTGGCCCTGGCTCTGGGCCCTTGAGGCTCTGGATGCAGACCACTTTCCCAAAGCACTTGGCCTTGGGGGCCATGCCCCACCTGGGGAATGCGGCCTCCATTCCCGAGGGCCACAGGGAGCCCAGCACCCTTTCCTCAGCCTGCAATGTCCGCTGCTCCCCGTGCAGGGGCAGGCGCGGGCCATTTCTTCCAGGGGGACCCCTGACCCTTATCCCTCTGGCACCAGGCCAGGGGCCCTGTTAGGCTCTTGCTGCTCTCTGCTCCCCGTGCGACTAGCAGCACACCGTCCGCCGGGCCGTCAGGCTAAGGGAGGTGGTCACACAGCAAAGGGCAGGGTCCATCTTACTGCAGGAGGAGCACACACCCCTTGCTCAGAACTGTTCCACATGTGGGCGCTGCTCAGTGTGCCCCACCCCTACAAGGGCAGTGACCCTGGAGGGCAGGGCCTCCTCTGCGTGGCTCTTCTGCCCATACCTGCCCCTTCACTGCATCACTCCTTCCATTTTCGGGCTCTGCCTGAAGTTGCCTTTCACCTCCCAGGGCCTGTGCCATGGTCCTCAAGGGCCCTTCCTGCCTGCCCAGCTCTCCGGGCCTCTGGCCATTCTTCCCGCCACGTTGACCGCGCTGGTCGTGGAGGCCCAGCACGGGAGTGGGAATGGGAGTGCATGTGCACCGCACGGCCTGAGACCACAGCCCCAAGTTCCGGAAGGTGAGGGTGCGGCCCCCACACAGGACCTGGGCAGGCCTCACCACTCAGTACCAGGGGCCTGCCAGCAGGAGAGTCGGGTCAGAGTTTAGAAGACAGGGGCCTCCTCAGGAAACAGTGCCCTCCAGGAGCACCTCCTCCTGCGGCTGGGGCCGGCTTGAACCTGGTGGAACCTGGTGGAACCTGCCTTCCCCTCCCATCTGGTGTGGCGCAAGCTTGAGCCATGGCGGGTCAGTCCCAGGAAGGGCAGCAAGGGACGCATTGGACAGAAATCCTGCAAAATGCCACTGCAGGGTCAATGTCACTGGCTTGAAGTTTGGGGCAATGGCAAGTTCCTAGGCACTGTGGGCCCTGGGGGGCTGGGGGTGAGGGTAGGCAGCTCAAGACCAGCGTCCCTGAGGCCTATGCCCAGGAAAGCTCCCCGAAGCACCACCTGCTCCCCCCTGCCAGGCCAGGGAAGGCTGCATACGCTCTCCTGGTGGCTGCTGGTTGGGGTGGCACAGTGGCTGTGCTGCACTGTGACAGGAGGGCCAGGCTGGGTGGGCTCTGTGGGGACAGTGTCCAACAAGCCAGACTCCAGAGGGCAGGGTTGGGGTGGAGGCACCACTCTGAGCTCCAGGAGCATCTCACGGGCTGTGAGGGGTCTTCTCTGATGAAGGGTGGGTCAGAGCCCAGAAAGCCGAGCCCAGACTTATCTCAGATTAAAAGTAGAGACTTAAGTGCAGGAGCTGGGCCTCACCTGGCCCCTGCTGGGCGGAGGGGAGGGCATAAGTAGGCCGGGTTCCCGCCATCTGCTCACCTTTGCTTGGAGTCATCCGGGGTCCTGGGACTTGGGAAAAGTCTGGAGGTTCCCGGGGCCTGCCCTGGGCTTTGGAGCCCTGCCCTCCCCACCGCCCATGGCCTCTCGGCTCTGGGTCAGCCTCAGCTCCGGCTGCACCCCGGCCCTCTGGACTGCCTGCCTGCTGCTCAGGGCACCAGGCTTGGGGGCCCTCCTCGAATTTGCGTCAGGGTGGCCTCCCCACAGGTGTCCTGCAGGATGGCCCCGCTCCAGGAGGCCCTTGCCAGGCAAAGCGGGTTTCATGGCTGTGAGGGGAGGGGCTGCATCCCCAGGGCTCTATCCCCACTTCTCATTCAGTGCTCTGTCACCCACACTGCAGGCTGCAAGTGTTGGCCTACAAAAAGTTTATTGACAGGCTGTGGGGGGCTCTCCTGGGGGCTCTGAGGGGCTCTGGCTAGGACGGCTGTGGGCTGGCCTGGCCTTCTCGCTGGTTCTGAGTCTGGGATCTCAAGAGTGGGCGCTCTTGGATGTACCTGGGCTTGCTGGGTCCAGGGCAGCAGGAAGTGGCCGTGGCACCATGTGGAGGGTGGCCTATTGAAATCTGCCTGGCAGAGGATGGCCAGGTCCCAGGCCCTAGGGTAGTATGGCCTGGCCCTCAGCCTGGGGAGGGCTTTGAGGGTGGGCAGGAGGGCCTGAGGGTGCTCTGTGCAGAGGCTTAGGGGCTGGTCACCACCTGGGCTACAAAGATGACCTTGTAGGTCTCCTTCACATCCCCCCTTAGCTGCAGCAGGGCCGACACCATGAGTGGGTGGTCTGGCTGGAACAGGAGGGGAGGGAAGAAGAGGCCTTCAGCCAGTGGGCACCCGGGGGAGGTCTGCTGTCTTCCCGCTGCCCTGCCCACCTGACTCCCCTGGGTCCTCCGCGGCCACCTCCTCCCCTGGGATTGGGCAGGGGTACAGCCCACCCAGCCTTTGGCGTTCCCAGGGCTCGCTGGCCTGGAACCCGAAGGCACCTACATCAAAGTCCGCAGGCGGCACCCAGGAGATACTGATGGTCTTCGTCTGGCCGCGCTCCACGGAGCCCCGGGAGGGCTCAATGGAGAAACCCTTGTGCTGCAGGGATGTGACACTGTCCAGGCTGAACTCAACGGTCTGTGGGGTATGGGGCTCCTGTAGGCTGGCGACCAGGCACCGCTCCCAGCAGCAGTGGGACTAGAGCTGAGGGTGCCCAGCTCCACTCACCCTCCCAGCTCTGACCAGCAGGCTGCCCACCCCACACCTGCCACAGGAAGTCCCAGACAAGCCCGGCTGTGGGGACAATCCCAGTGAGGGGCAAGGCCAGGAGGGGGGCTGCCCAGGGCAGGGGAGGCAGAGGGGGCTGCCTAATGTCTCCAGGGGCAATGCTGTGGGCACCTTCTTTGGAGATGGTTGGGTGGTCCGGATACAGCCCACCTGCAGCTCTCGGGTGGCAGGTGGGGCTGGCATGTCTGTGTCGAACTGGATGTAGTCCAGGGTCACCAGGATGGGCCTCAGCTCCTCGGCCTCTGGAGAGGGAGGGCCTGGCCGGGAGCTGGCTGGAGGGGTGTGGCCAGGGGAGCTGCTCAGGGTCAGGCTGAGGCATGGGGTGGGGCTGCAGCGGGACTCCTGAACTCTGGTTAGCAGTGGCTCTCCTGCCTGGTTCAGGGGTAGAAGACTGGGAATCCCTGCCCCACTCCGCTGGGTCTCAGGGCCCCCGTCCACAGGGTAGGGGCACCAGGAGGCCCCGTGTCTGTTCCCTCCCCGGGGAGGGGCTCACCCTCTCTGTGCTTGGGGTCAAATACGGGGATCACCGTCAGAGACTCCACGGGCACGTCCAGGGGGTCCCCGCCCTCCACGAACATCATGTGCTCACGGGCGGCCCCTTTCAGCAGGATCTGGTGGGAGATTTTCTGGGGACAAGAAGTGGAGTGGCCTTGTCCCCAAAGCTCCGCAGCAGGGGCCCTGCTGGTGAGAGCTGGGCTGGCTCAGGGAAGGAGGCAGGGACGGCCTGGGGGCCCCATGGGGCCCTGGACTCTGGTCTCTCGACCCATGACCCTCAGTGTGGTGCTGAGTCCCCCAGCCATGGTACCCTCTGGGTCTCCAAAGTGGGGCAGTGCAGCGAAAGGCAAGGCTCTGGTTGGGGCCAGGGCCGGGCCCAGCTGAACTTGCAGAGCCAGAGCTGCACCTTTTCAAAGAGCACCACCTGGAGCCGGTCGGAGAAGTAGAGGCTCTCGTGGTCGGGGCTGAAGGTGACAGTGAAGTCCTGCGTCTTCCCGGGGTCCATGACGCCCTTGACGGGGGCCACGCTGAACACGCTCTGACCGTTGAGATTCTGCGTCCCTGCGGGTAGCGTGGGGTGCAGTTTGGCCTTCCCCACCTGCAATCACTGTTTGCCCTCCTAGCCCTGCTCCATAGAGCTCTGCACCCTGCCCACCCCCCGCACAGCCCCTGTCCTGCCGGGTGCCCCCCATGGCCTTGCACCCCCCGAAGCCCCATGGATCCAAGTGCCCCCC
>NW_012103199.1:1196735-1203574 GCF_000951045.1 Mandrillus leucophaeus | reverse complement strand
CTCACCGCCCACCCCCTCCACTCGCTGCCACTCCCCCGCTCCACCCACCCTTCACCCCGCTCACCAACCACCTCCGTCCTCTGGGAGGGCGAGCTGAGGAACTGCGGCAGCTGCTGCTGGCCCCGGCCCCGGGCGCTGGAGAGACTGTCCAGGAGCATGGAGAACTTGATGGGGAGCAGGGAGTTGTTCTGCAGCTGCAGAGAGCAGGCCGCTGTCACCGCCCGCCAGCCCCAGCCTGGCTGCCTCCTTCCTATGGTCAGTGCCCAGGACTTGGCTGCTGCTATGAGGCCACACCCAGGTGGGGACCCCGGTGGCCTGACGACGCTGGCACATGTGGCGGTTTACTGAGCTGTGTGCCAACGTCCCTTCTTCCAGCCTCTCATCAGCCTTTGCCAGGCCGGCGCTTGGCTTCCCTGTCTGGGGCGCGTGGACAGCTCTGGGGTGCCACCTGTCCTCCAGGGCACCTGAGTCTCGCTCATGGGCACATGCTGGTGCAAAGGCATGAGGGCACACGGGGCAGTGCAGCTCACCCAGAGGGCCGCAAACCCTCGCCCCCGGGTGGCTGAGTTGAGCTCCAAAGGAGTGAGTTCAAGCAGCAGGGCAGGGGGTGGTTGGGGGAGCTCTGTGCAGGGGCTGAGGAGGAGGGACAAGGAGGACAGGGAGGTGGGGTGACCAGGGGACATCTGCAGCCTCCCCAGAAACAGGCCCGGGTCCTGCAGGAGAGGGCTGCAGAGGCGGCAGCTGTCTAGAGGGGGCTACCTGTGTCTCCACAGGCTCCCCGACCCACGGGTCACTTTCACAGCTGGCCTGAGTCCTGCCTGGTGGAAACCCCTCCTGGGAGGCTGGAGCCAGCACGTGTGCTTCACCTTGAAGCCTGAGGACACAGACTCTCCGGCGATCACATAGCCCATGTTGAGGATGCTGCCTTCAATGGAGCACGTGATCATGGACGCCACGCCAGTGCCCACGAGGGTGAGGGTGAGCGTGCCTCTCTTGGTAATGATGTCCAGTGTTTCTTGAGCCTAAAGAGACCACATCCCTCGGTCAGGAACAGATGTCTGCTGGAGCCACGAGGGGAGCTCTGCCTCAGGGGCAGTGGGTTCTCAATGCCGGAGCTGAGACAGCGCTGGGGCTCCATCAGCTCCGTTCACTTGCCGGCTGGCGTGAGGGCCTGGGCCAGGCTGCCCACAGACCCAGGCGTGGTCAGCTCCGGGCCTGAGCACAGGCGATGCCCGCCCCGGCCAGCGCCTTTGTCCTGCGGTGTGGGGAGCCTTGGGCCGCAGTGTGGCCGGGGTGGGCCTGGGACTCACCAGGATGCTCTCGTGGGGAGAGAAGGACAGCACCAGGACCTGGGTCTCACCCGCGCGCAGCAGGCTGGAGTGGTTCAGCAGGACGAAGGGGCCGTTGGGGTTCAGCAGGGAGAAGTCCAGCTGAGGGTCCATGTCAAGGAGGGGACACGGGTGTCTGCAGGCTCCACCACACCCTCCCCGGCCCCCACTCCCACCCCGCAGGCCGCCTGGGCTGGGTGGACAAGGACACGGCCAGATCCTCGGGAGAGACGTTCTGGATGGAGACCTTCTTGATACTGCGGTGCCCTGAAATGGGGCAGAGAGCGTCAGGCCACAGCCCCAGCCCCAGGCCCCAGGGAGCACCCCTGTCACGCGTGGGCCGTGGGGCTGGGGGAGGCGTGGGTGTGCCTGGGCACCGGGTGGAGGTGTGCGTGGGGCTGAGCGTCTCACCCACGGCGACGTCGCCGAAGTTAAAGATGGTCTTGCCTTTGTGGGACGTCACCACAACAGACGGCGCCACCGTCGGGCACCACAGCTCCAGGTACAGGGTGTTGTGGGGGCTGGGACGGGAAGGGCATGCTGAGGGCAGGGTGGGTGGCCCCCTGCCCGCCCAGGCCCCAGGGTTGGGCAGTAGCAGAGGACGGCGCGTTTGCGGCTGACCACACCCCATTCTGGCCACGGCGCCTCGCACCTGAAGCTTGGCGGTTCTGACCCTTTCCTGTCTTTGACGTCGCCACTGGCAACAACACAGGGAACTACAAATGTGTCAAACTTCGCCTGGAATGCTCTGACCAGGGTGGCTCGGGCGGCCTGGTACTCGTCGGAACTGGAAGGAAGTCGGAGGTGTGCACTCCCGCCTCCCCCCGCCCACCATTGGCCTAGGCCGGACCCCTGCGGCTCTGCCTCAGGGTCCCGGGGTTCCAGGCTGTGGCTGTCGCAGTTGTGTCTGACAAGCTGGCTTTTCCACCCTTCTCTGGCTCCCGTGGGGGCCTTGTCACTCACTTCAGGTCCTCGTCAGCTGGTGGCTGGGGGCTGGGGTTTGGGGCAGGTGCCTTTGGGCCCTGGATAGACAGCCATGTTCCTTTCTGGGGCCACAGGCGCCCATCAGAGCTTTCCCAGGGCTCATTCTGCACCCAAGGGGGCTGAGTGGGGGGCGGTGGCTTCGCTTCCCACCCGTGGAGTGAGGCTACGGGCAGGGGTGTCAGGCCTGGGGGAATGGGGTGGGCAGGTCCCAGGAAGGCAGCACCTGGATCCAGCTGTGTCTGAAGCTGTCAGTCCTTCCAGCCACATGGGTCATTCTGGGCAGTCTGTGGGGGGAGGGGACTCTCCACAGGGGCCACAGTGGGTCCCACCAGAGGGGCCTGGAGGGAAGCAGGTGGGGCAGCCCCTCCTGGACCCACCTGGGCTTCAGCTCCCGCTTCCGCAGTTCCAGGACGTGGGGGACAGAGACTTTGAACAGCTTGTCGCGGTTCTGCATTCGAAGAGCGGAGAGTGACAGTCTCTGCATGTCCTTCCTCTGGGAGGCCATATCCTTTCGGAACTGTGGGGGAAGAGACTGGCTGTGGGGCTGTGCAGGGCCCCAGAGGCACCCAGCTGCACCCTGTGGCTCCTCTGCGGCCAGTGCAGGAACCGTGGGAGCCCCAGTTGGATTGAATGGGGACCAGAAAACCGACCGGCTCCCTAGGAAGACTGTAGCCAGTGCAGAGGGGCACACGGACCCCCACAGAGCTGCCCACAGACTGCAGCGTCTGCTTCACCAGAGGATAAACCGAGGCACAAAGGGGTGAGGAGGCAGCCAGAACTGGGGTCCCCCCCGTCTTCACTGCCAAAGTCTGAAGGCAAGCGCTTCCCCTCGCGTGCACGCCCAGGAGGAACCCGGGCCGGGCCAGGGAGGGCGCATCTGGAGTGTGGCAGGCAGGAGCTCTCGAGGCCGCCTCCAGGGCGGGCGCTCGCCGGGCAGGTTCTGCAGGACCCTCCATGTTTCAGGTGCGCCTCTGGGGGCCTCCAGGTTGTGGGAGGGGCCCTGCATTGCATCCACCGCACCCCTGGGTCGCAGCCCCTACTGCCCCTACCTCCAGAGCCCACCCTTCCCTGCTCCCGCCTGGCAGTGCCCTCCAGAGAGGAGGGAGGGTCTCGGTGAGCAAGCGTTTTAACCTCTCAGATGCAGCTCGACATGCGCAGTGCTTGGGAAAGGTCTACCCTGCGCTCCTGGCACACGGCGGGGGGCCCCCAGGGACTCCAGGGCGGTGGAGTTTGTTCCTGCGACAGGCCCTTCCCCTACCCACGCCCCTCCTTTCCAGGCCCCACGCACGGATTTGGTCTCCATTTCTTTGTTCAGGAGTGGGAGGGCTTCCTGGTGGATCAGCTTCTCAGGCAGCACGGGCCGGAAGGCCACCTGGACCAGGCACCTCTGAGGAGAGACAGGCGTGGGCACAGGGGCTGCCACTTCTCTCCGCCCCCCAGGAGCCCCTGCTGGCACTCTACCTTCCTCCGCCCGTTGACTCTTCTCAAGGTCACCTCCCCCTTGAGATTTCAGCCTGTGTGCCCCTTCGGGATGGCCCTCCCTGGCCTCTGTCCCCCAGGAAGCGGGGGCGGGCTGCAGGCGTGAGCACCAAGCCCTCTGGCCATGAAGGGTGGGGGTCCTGTGATTGGAGGTGTTGAGAGTAGAGTCCTGGGCAGGCCAGGACCCGGTCCCCTGTCCATGGGGCAGCAGTGACAGCTGAGCCTGCCCTTTCCGTCCTTGAGTTTTATGGGCGAGTCCTACATTTTGAATCACTGCATTCACTGCAATCCCATGTGAGCCAGCTGTCCCCCACGTGCCCTTCCTCACTTAGGCCTTCAGCAGCCCTCAGGGTCACCCGAAGGCCCTGCCAGGCCCAGAGCTTTCTGCTCTGCAGGACAGGTGGAGTGCTGGGTGGGAGTGGCCGACGCCCTCTGTCCCCCCACTCCCCTTCTGCCTGCGAGGTCCGCTGGTGCAAGGGGCTACGCAGCCTTCCCCAGTCTCAACCTGGGAGCCCTGGATGGGTGCCGGCCAGGCCAGCAGCCTGGGGAGCTCCTGCCTCTCGGGGTCAGGCTGGACCAAGGGTACTGTGACTGCCCCCCTGGCGTGGGTGGCCCTAGGCCCCATGCACATTGGCCATGGATCCGGGTCAGGCTGGACCAAGGGTACTGTGACCGCCCCCCCGGCGTGGGGGGCCCTGGGCCCCATGCACATTGGCCGTGGATCCGGGTCAGGCTGGACCGAGGGTACTGTGACCGCCCCCCCGGCGTGGGTGGCCCTGGGCCCCATGCACATTGGCCATGGAGCCTTCCTCGGCCCTGCTTGGGTCTGATGAGGGCCAGGTTGACTTGTGCCCCTGTTCTCCGGATTGAAACCCTGTGGTTAAAGGTGGGCAAAGGCAGACACCCTGGGGACAAATGCAGGTGGCGTGGAGCCCCTGCCTCCCAGCCGGCGTGTGAGGCCCACACCCACCTTTCCTGGCCACACGGTCCCCACCGAGGGCGAGATGGTGATAGGCGAGTCTGGGGGCAGCAGGAACTCGAAAGACGTGGGCCCCACGGGAGAGGTGTCCTCTGAGCCAATGCGGGGCTTGGAGTGGGTCCGTGAGCTCATGCTCAGGTGAGAGTTGATGACATACACTGTGGCCACGGAGGTGTCATACAGGGCCGTGGCCGCAAACTTGATCTGGTAGTGGGACAGCTCCAGGGGTGGGTGGACGCCCACAGCCCGGCAAGACAGCTTGAAGCACCTGCAAGCAGCAGCATGGGAGGCCCTCAGCCGTGCAGGGTGTCTGTGTCCCTCTGTGTCAGGTGCGGGGGCCGCTGGGTGGAGGACAAGCCCTGGGTGAGGCTCACAGGGGCATGCACATCCCCACTGCCCGTGGGGTCACTGTGCCACTAACAGATTTCGAAAATACAGCGTATCTTTGTGCACATTTTAGGTGGGTAGCTAAAAATTTTGAAACATATGTATTCATTTATAAATAGAGATGGAGTCTCGCTGTTGCCCTAGGCTGGACTGCAGTGGTGGCATGAGGAGCTCGCTGTAGCCTCGAACTCCTGGGTTCAAGGGCTCCTCCTGCCTCAGCCTCCTGAGTAGCTGGGACTACAGATGCGTGCCACTGTGTCATGGGTAGCTAAAAATTTAATCACAAGTTTAGATAGTTGCAAAGAAAGTTGCAAAGGAAGTTTCTAGCTTATTTTGTTAGCTATTTATTGGCATTTTAAAAACGGATCTCTTTCTCTAAATGTAAGCACAGGCGTCTACGAGGCCTGTTATGAACAAGTTGTTCCTGCCACCATCCGTGAAAAAGAGGCCAAGACCTGGCTACTTTAACCTTTGGAAATTTCACATTTCATGTTTTCCTTGAATGTCTATTTCCGCTGTACTTTCCCCTTTGGTTTTTGTCCTGATCGTATGTATTTTATGCTGTAAAGGACAATACTGCTATCACATCTGTCTGTAACAGAAAGCCTTCATTCATATGTAGTAATATTCAAATGCATATTTTTATGTCCTGTGACCACAGGCTCTAAATGTTTCAAAAAAGTCTTTAAAGGCCGGGCGCGGTGGCTCACGCCTGTAATCCCAGCACTTTGGGAGGCCGAGGCGGGTGGATCACGAGGTCAGGAGATCGAGACCATCCTGGCTAAAACGGCGAAACCCCGTCTCTACTAAAAAATACAAAAAAATTAGCTGGGCGTAGTGGCGGGCGCCTGTAGTCCCAGCTACTCGGGAGGCTGAGGAAGGAGAATGGCGTGAACCCGGAAGGCGGAGCTTGCAGTGAGCTGAGATCATGCCACTGCACTCCAGCCTGGGTAATAGAGCAAAGACTGTCTCTGTCTCAAAAAAAAAAATTTTTTTTCTTAAAAAAATTGGCTGGGTGCACTGGCTCATGCCTATAATCCCTATAATCCCAGCACTTTGGGAGGCCAAGGTGGGTGGATCACCTGCAGTCAGGAGTTTGAAGACCAGCAGCCTGGCCAACGTGGTGAAAGCCCATCTCTACTGAAAAAAATGCAAAAATGAGCTGGGCGTGGTGGCCAGTGCCTATAATCCCAGCTACTTGGGAGGCTGAGGCAGGAGAATCGCTTGAAACTGGGAGGCGGTGGGGGTTGCGGTGAGCCGACATTGTGCCACTGCACTCCGGTCTCGGCGACACAGTGAGACTCTGTCTCAAAAAAAAAAAAAAAAAAAAAAAAAGGAAATAAACAAAAAATTTAAAAAATCTTTAAAAAATTAAGAAAAATTTAGGCCGAGCGTGGTGGCTCACGCCTGTAATCCCAGCACTTTGGGAGGCCGAGACGGGTGGATCATGAGGTCTGGAGATGGAGACCATCCTGGCTAACACGGTGAAACCCCGTCTCTACTAAAAATACAAAAAAATTAGCCAGGTGTGGTGGCGGCGCCTGTAGTCCCAGCTACTTGGGAGGCAGGAGAATGGCATGAGCCCTGGAGGTGGAGCTTGCAGTGAGCCGAGATCGTGCCACTGCACTCCAGCCTGGGCGACAGAGCGAGACTCCGTCTCAAAAAAAAAAAAAGAAAGGAAA
>NW_012103199.1:1181386-1196182 GCF_000951045.1 Mandrillus leucophaeus | reverse complement strand
TAGCCAAGATGGTCTCGATCTCCTGACCTCGTGATCCGCCCGTCTCGGCCTCCCAAAGTGCTGGGATTACAGGCTTGAGCCACCGCGCCCAGCCTAGTAGTCAATTTTTCTCTCTTTTTTTTTGAGAAGGAATCTCGCTCTGTCGCCCAGGCTGAAGTGCAGTGGCGTGATCTCAGCTCACTGCAACCTCCGCTTCTCAGGTTTAAGTGATTCTCCTGCCTCAGCCTCCCAAGTAACTGGGATTACAGGCACCTGCCGCCGTGCCTGGCTAATTTTTGTATTTTTAGTAGAGATGGGGTTTTGCCATGTTGGCCAGACTGGTCTTGAACTCTTGATCTCAAGTGATCCACCTACCTTGGCCTCCCAAAGTGCTGGGATTACAGGTGTGAGCCACCACGCCTGGCCCGACTATTCAGATATTTCTATATTTTTTTGTGTCAGTTGTGTATTTTGAGAAATTTGTCCATTTCCTCGAAATTGTCATGTTCCCTGGTGCAAAGCTGTTCATCATGTTCTCTTCGTATCGTTTTGATATCTGTTAGGTCTGCAGTGATGTTCCCTTTCACTCCTGATACTGATGGTTTGTGTTTTCTCTTTTTATCCTGATTGGTCTTGCTAGGGGTAATGAATTTTATTAAATTGTACAAGAAAGACTTTTAGTTTGTTATTTTTCTCGGTCGACCATTTCTTTTTTTTTTTTTTTTTTTGAGTCTCGCTCTGTCACCCAGGCTGGAGTGCAGTGGCGTGATCTCGGCTCACTGCAAGCTCCACCTCCCGGGTTCACGCCATTCTCCCGCCTCAGCCTCCGAGTAGCTGGGACTACAGGCGCCCGCCACCACGCCCGGCTAGTTTTTTGTATTTTTAGTAGAGACGGGGTTTCACCATGTTAGCCAGGATGGTCTCGATCTCCTGACCTCGTGATCCACCCGCCTCGGCCTCCCAAAGTGCTGGGATTACAGGCTTGAGCCACCGCGCCCGGCCCTCTGTCGACCATTTCATTTCCATTGCATTGACTTCCACTCTTAGCTTTATTAGGTCTTTTCTTCTACTCTCTTTGGGTTTAATTTCCTGTGTTCTTTTCCTAATGCTTGAAAAGCAAGCTTAGATGGTTGATTTTCAAACCCTCTTTTCTGTTATCTGCATTAGAACGAGAAGCTTCCTAGGAGGTGCTGCTCTGACAGCCCACAGGCCTCAAACCTAACGGGTCCCAAAGGGAACCCCTGGTGGTGTCCATGAGGCTCAGTCACAAAAATACCCAGGCTGAGGGGAAACAAACAAAATCCAGACCAGCAGCGGGGGCCTGAGGCGCCGACCTGGGGTCCCGGTCTGTTTGGGGTTCTCCTAGCTTCAGCACTCAAAGTCCTGTGGCCTGAGAAACCCCTCAGTGCCAGGCACACCAGCATGGTGGTCACCCTACATCTGTGCAAGGGTAGAAGCATTTACGCTTGCACACAGGTGTGTGTGTGTGTGCGTGTGTGTGTTAGGTTATAGGTACACAGGTATGGAATGAAAATGCGGCCCCTGGCATTTCCGATGGGCTCTGGGGAGGGAGGGAGAACGAAGCTACCTCCGACTTGAGGAAGAATGTTCGTTTCTGTAACAACGAAGAGAAATCGGAGGCAAGTAGGATAAAAGTCTAAGGTCTGTATTTTGGGTGGAGGGCACACGATGCTGACTTTCTGAGTTGACTTTCTGAGTTTGTGGATTATCTGAAAATGCAAGGGAGGAAGAGAGCAGAGGACGCAGGGCTAAGAACGTTGGGGCCTTCTGTTTTTTTCAGCACGTCACACACACACACGAACTGCAGGGGGTGCTCTGGAGCCATGGAGTTAGAAAAGCCTCTCTCAGGCCGGGCGTGGTGGCTCACGCCTGTAATCCCAGCACTTTGGGAGGCTGAGGCGGGTGGATCACGTGGTCAAGAGACTGAGACCATCCTGGCTAGCACAGTGAAACCCTGTCTCTACTAAAAATACAAAAATTAGCTGGGCGTGGTGGTGCACACCTATAGCCCCAGCTGCTCGGGAGGCTGAGGCAGGAGAATCACCTGAACCCAGGAGGCAAAGTTTGCAGTGAGCCGAGATCATGACACTGCACTCCAGCCTGGTGACAGAGCGAGACTCTGTCTCAAAAAGAAAAAGAAAAAAAAAAAAAGCTCTCTGAACTGGGCTCCTTTTATTTTTTTTAATTTTTTTATTTTTTATTTTTTTTTGAGATGGAGTCTCGCTCTGTCGCCCAGGCTGGAGTGCTGTGGCGCCATCTCGGCTCACTGCAAGCCCCACCTCCCGGGTTCACGCCATTCTCCTGCCTCAGCCTCCCAAGTAACTGGGACTACAGGTGCCAAAAGTGCTGGGATTACAGGCATGAACCACTGCACCTGGCCTGAACTGGGCTCCTTTCTGAGAGTGAGGAGGAGAGCCGGGCGCAGTGGCTCACCCCTGTCATCCCAGCACATTTGGAGGCTGAAGTGGGAGGATCACTTGAGGCTATAAATTCAAGACCAGCTTGGGCAACACAGTGAGACCCCGTCTCAAATATACAAAAAATATAAAAGTTAGCCAGGCATGGTGGTGTGTTCCTGTAGTCCTAGCCACACTCAGGAGGCTGAGGTGGGAGGATTGCTTGAACCGGGGAGGTGGAGGCTGCAGTGAGCCGTGATTGCACCACTGCACTCAAGCCTGGGTGACAGAGCAAGACCCTGTCTCAAAAAAAAAAAAAAAAAAATCAATCAATAAATAAAATGTAAACGTTCAGAAAGAAATAATTGCACTTGAAAATGAGCAGTAGAAAAAGGTCGAATCACAGATGACATTGTTGTGAGATGAGAGAGAATGAGGAGCGGAATTTATGTAAACGGTGAAGCACGCTGCGAAGCGGCGTTGTGAAGGAATCAAACGCTGCAGCCTAATGACTCCACGTGCGCCTCAAAGAGTTCAGAAAGTGACACAGGGCTGGAAACTGCGACATCGATAGGTCAGAGTCACAGGGCCGTGATTACGGATGGAAGGTGCAAAGCACTGAGCACCAAAGGCGGCTGAGGGAGAGACGACTGGGCGTTAACACACCCCGGAGAAGGAGCCAATGTGGCTTTTGAAGTGGTCTGGCTGCCTGACTAGCCCGGAGGTCCTGCTGCCAGTGAACTCGCAACACGAAACAGAGGAACACGTGAACTGACACCACGGGACAGCATCCTACCTGTGGCAACTCCACAGAACAAACCTGCCTGGCTTCTTCGATAAATACATTTCAAGGACCCACAGAGATGGAGGGAGGCCCCAACGGCCCAGGTCAGTAGGACCCAAATGTGGGTGATTGTTTGACGAAGGCACAGAGGAATTCTGGGCAGAATGGAATCTTTTCGACAACAAGGCTGGAATAATTGGAAGCCTCTGTGCAAAAAAATGAACCTCAACTCGGCTCACATCTGAAACAAAGCGATCAAATGGACCACAGACCCAGCTGTGACTGCCCCCCAATGTCTTGGCCTCTGCCCCAGAACACATCCCTGGAGACTGATGGTCCCAACAGCAACGAGAACCCACGCAGGACCACGGCCACTGCTTCGGGTCCAGTTTCACCTCTCCCTCTACCACCTCCTTATCCCACTCTCAGGCTCAGGGAGGTGCAGAGACTGGCTGATCGCACAAGACGTCAGAGTATGCAGGTCTTTACACCAGGTCCACCTCTGGACACAGGTCCACCCACATAGAAACACACTCACTCACATGCATGCTCACACATACACGCACTAACCTTACACACCCACATACATACGCTCACACACATACATGCTCACTCACACACACACACGCTCACTCACATGTGCTCACACTCATGCAAGTTCACACACCCACGTACATGTACTCACACACACACTCACCCCCCATACGCTCACATACCTGCACTCACACATTCATGCAATCACATATGCTCACACACATACACTCCCACATGCTCACAGTCTCACACTGACAAACATGCACTCTTGCACACACCCATATGCACTCACACCTACTACAGTGATACGCCTGTATGTGCACACATGTTCACACACTCACACAGGCACACTCGCCTGTCCTCACACACACGCTCACATACATGCACACCCACGACACACACACACGCACACACGGCTGAGCGGGCCCAGAACTCAAGGCTGCCCAGGTCCCAGGCCTGTCTGCACCCAGGTTTGAGGTTCCTGCCGGCCGGCAGTGCTGCCCAGCGCAGCCCTGTGGTCAGCCAGGCAGGTGGGGCCAGAGGCAGGGATGTGGTGCTGCTGGGAAGGTGGCCCCTCCCGAGCAGGTGCTCCAGGCCCACTGCGTCCCTCTCCCTGGCAGGCTCACCGGTTGATCTCAGACTTGCAGGTCAGCTTGAAGCTGTGTTCCTCGGCCTTGGTGGGCTGGAAGATCACATCAAACTGCAGCGTTTCCAGGGGCAGGATCGTCCCAAACCCATCGTTGGGCTGCACATCCACAAACTGGAAATGGAAGAGAGTGCTCTGAGGGAATGTCATGGGGAGACCACGTGGACACACGTGCAGCAGGGCTGTGAGTGTGAGTGTGAGAGTGAGTGTGAGAGATTAGTGTGATTGTGTGTGAGCGAGTGTGAGTCTGAGTGTGACAGATTAGTGTGATTGTGTGTGTGAGAGTGAGATTAGTGTGATCATGTGTGAGCGAGTGTAAGAGATTAATGTGACTGAGAGCAGATGTGAGTGTAAGAGATTAGTGTGTGTGAGAGCAAGTGTGAGTGTGTGAGTGAAACATTAGTGTGATTGTGTGTGAGCAAGTGTGTGTGAGTGTAAGAGATTAGTGTGATTGTGTGTGAGTGTGAGTGTAAGAGATTAGTGTGATTGTGTGAAGTGTGAGTGTAAGAGATTAGTGTGATTGTGTGTGAGCAAGTGTGAGTGTAAGAGATTAGTGTGATTGTGTGTGAGCAAGTGTGAGTGTAAGAGATTAGTGTGATTGTGTGTGAGCAAGTGTGAGTGTAAGAGATTAGTGTGATCGTGTGTGAGCAAGTGTGTGTGTGAGTGTGAGAGATGTGATCGTGTGTGAGTGTGGCAGTGTGAATGAGTGTCAGCAAGTATGTGAGGGTGAGCACATGTGTATGAGTGCGTGAGCGATTGTGAGCATGTGCATGTGTGTGCGCGTGTGTGTGTGTGAGAGACGGGGGGAGAGTGAGGACGGTGGTGTTGGTAGCAGGGCTGCCCAGGGAAAGGTGAGGGGTGCCCAGGCTTGGGCCTCGTCCTAGCTACCTTGTGTGGCCCCAGCAGGGGAAAGTTCCAGAAGGAAGAGCAGAGAGTGGGATCTGGAGTGCAGGACGTGTATGGGACCAAGGGTAGGGGTGCAGCTGACAGGCAGAAGTTGGGCTGCACGCCCAGGGCTGGTGTGCAGGGTGGGGAGGTCCAGGCATAGGGGTGCAGCTGAGAGACGGAAGTTGGGCCACACGCCCACGCATGGGCACCCTGGAGCAGTGGCCACTGCATCCCGTCCCCTGGGCTTCCCAGCCTCGCCCCTCTTGCCCCAGGCCTGGCCGCAGGCGGTACCTTGGGAAGCTTGACGAACCCAAACTCCTGGGGCAGGAGCGAGTGGTTGTGGAGGCTGATTTCTGTCCTGATGGCCTCGTAGATGGTGCAGTAGCCAAAATCCACCTCCGAGGGACTGAGCTCCAGGTCCGAGGTGGTGACAATGGCATGCACGGTGAATTCCACTGGCTTGTTCTGAGGCACAACGGGCGCAGTCGCTCTCGCAGCTGCTTGGAGACTTACCAAGTGCTCCCCAAACTCTGAGGCGCGACCACTGCTGCTGCCTTGTGGCCACGGTCCACGGTTTCCAGGACACGATGAGGCCATCTTTTAATAACACCCACTTCCTGGTGACCACTCCCTGACATGGGGGGGAGGGTGGCAGCTGAGAGCCAGCTGCAGGTGGAGTGGGGTGCATGTGTCCCTGTGTGTGGCACACATGGGCGTGTAGACGTGTGCAGCTGTGTGGGCATCCCTCATGTGTGCACATGCAGGTGAGGGTGCCTGGGACACAGCCCTACTGGCCTGGGCAGGCCTCGGAGGCCTCTCTCTGGCCCAGGAGCACCCTCCCAGCAGGCAAGCCCCTCTGGCCGCTAGATGCCTCACTGGAAGGCAAGTGAGGATGGGCCCTTTTGGGGGCCCTCGCCTGGCCTCCCAGGAAAGCCACTGTTCCCCAGGAGCGCCCAGCATCCCTGGGAAGTGCCCCAACACAGACCTGGTCAGCCACCCACATGGTCATCGGGGCCACAGACCTGGTCAGCCACCCATATGGTCATCGGGGCTTCCAGGACTCGCGTCTCCTTGTCAAAATACCTCCCCGCATCCTCTGGGAGGGAGTGTCTGAAAGAGGCAGACGAGGCGAACGTGCTTTCCTCTTTCCATTTTGTGAAATGACAATAAGACCCGCCGTCAGTGGTGCTTCTACATCTCTGAGAGGTACGGCACCTCTGAAACATTGGTGCTGGGATACGCCGCGTGCCGACCTCCCGCTCGCGCACAGAACCCGCGAGCGCGTGGCCCCTGTGGGCCCGCGAGGGCTCTGGCATGTCTGAGCCGCCAGTCACTCCCGGGAGCAACACAACTGACTGTGGCTCAAAAGCTGTGTTTAAATAAACAGAAAAAAATTCAATAGCCAAGGTTCAAATTAATATGGAGTTTGCATCATAAAGGAATCTTAAAAAGCCCTTTGAAAATGTATTTTCACTTTAATCAGAGTTTGATCTCTGATTACATAAGTTAGTGTTGTTATAGAAATATCAGGAAAAGTACAAATAAGAAAGAAAAACATAGCCGGGCGCGGTGGCTCACGCCTGTAATCCCAGCACTTTGGGAGGCCGAGACGGGCGGATCACGAGGTCAGGAGATCGAGACCATCCTGGCTAACACGGTGAAACCCCGTCTCTACTAAAAAAAATACAAAAAAATTAGCCGGGCGAGGTGGCGGGTGCCTGTAGTTCCAGCTACTCGGGAGGCTGAGGCAGGAGAATGGCATAAACCCGGGAGGCGGAGCTTGCAGTGAGCCGAGATCGTGCCACTGCACTCCAGCCTGGGCGACAGAGCGAGACTCCGTCTCAAAAAAAAAAAAAAAAAAAAGAAAAACATCAGCTTCCCTGCGACAGGTGGCCGGCAGGGGCAAGTCCAGGAAACAGTCGATTTAAAGCTCAGCTCCACCCTGTTCCCCTCCAAGTCCCGCCAGGTCGTGCCTGCTGCGCCCACCTCCCTCACCAAGCTTCACTGAGCATCCTTTGTCTGGACCTCGGTCCTGGCCCGGATGCTGAGGGCAGCTCTGGGGAGCTGGGATCAGACATAGGACGTCCAGCCTCCAAAGCACAACAAACGCTGAAGTGCAGTAACCAAAGTCCACCTGGCAAAAGCACAGACCAGGGGATGCACCCAGGAGGCCTGGAAAGAGCCTTGGATTGGAGAGGACCAGGGATGACTGGGTGACAGGGACACCCTCAAGACACAGGTAAAGGAGCAAATGTCAGGCGTGCACTGATCTCAAAACAGAACCCCAGGGAGTTACGGGACGGGGATGAAGACAGGGAAGACAGTGTGGGAGTGCACAGACAGCAGGGCGTCCGCAACAAGCCAGAGCCGTGTCCTGGGCCACCTTATCCCGGCAGGCAGCAGACCCGCAGTGGCAGTGAGAGCCGCAGGCCGTGCTTGGGGGACGCACGGCCTCCCGATCTTTTCAACGAGGCTGGAATAACTGGAAACTTCTGTACAAAAAAATGAACTTCAACTTGGCTCACATCTTAAACAAAAGCAACCAAAACGGACCACCGACCCAGCTGTGACTGCCCCCCAGTGTCATGGCCTCGGCCCCAGAACACATCCCTGCAGGGTGACGATCCCAGCAGCAGTGAGATCAGAGGAGTGGCCAGTGGAGAGGGCGCCTCGGAGCCCACATCCTCCCACGTCCCCCTGCCCCGGCCCTGGCGTCCTGGCACCTACCGAGGCAGGAACTTGAGCTGCACGGAGTAGGACGACTGTGCCTGGATGTAGCCTGTCTCAGGCAGGAGCTCCAGGTGGGCCCTCAGCTCCTTGCACACCTCGAACTTCAGGCGCAGGGCAGCTTTCGACCTGTGGGCGCGTCGCAGGGCACTGGGTCAGGCGTCACAGCCGTGACTGTGTGCGTGCTCAATGCCTGGAGTCATTAAAACATTTCTAACGTGCAAGCCCCCGACAGGTGCTCAGAGCCCACCCACTCCAAGCATGCACGTGCACCTCGACAATCAGAGTCTTCAAAGCCCTGCTTTGTAAGGGCTGTTTTATCTGAAATGAAATCTGATGAGGGATTCTTAAAAATAACCACATCGAAACGGAAGCATGGTCCTAATGGGCTCTCGGGAACCGGACGCTTTCCAGGAAGAGCACCTGCCAGGCAGCCCCCGGGTGCGGGCCCTGGAGGGGACATGAGGGGTGGAACCCCTCCCTCCAGGGCTCTGCCCGCATCCTGCCCAGGGCATCCCCACATCCTGCAGCTCAAGCACAGGGCACGTGGGGGGCCTGGGACAGCCACAGGCCTCGGTGATGACTGCAGCCTCCAACCCAAGATGCGCCTGAGAGAGCCAAGGTACCCACCAGTCACCTGGGAGGCTGCGTCTGTCTGGTCTCCATCTCCAGCTCCCTCAAGCCAACAGCCTCCTCAGGACCACCGGGAGCCGCCTGTTCCCACAGTGAAGCAAGCCCCCCTCCCCTCCCCGTCTTTGGGCCTCTGCTGAACACGGTGGTGTGGCCGCCCCACCACAGCTGCCCCAGGCAATCCACGAGGGGGGACCCCGAGGGTATAGCAGTGAGAAATCTCTCCTTCCTCCTGTGCTTCCATGCGAGTCACCCGTGCTGTGTCAGCCCCGTCTCCGTCCAGCACAGACCTGCCTCTGACCTCTGACCACTACCCAGAGACCACCCGCAGTGCGTATGGGCACACTGGCCTCTGCACCCCTACTGCTGGGGCCCCGTGCGAGGTGGGTGTCTGGGTGCTCAGAGACCGCGCCCTCCCTGTCCGGCAGATGCTGCTCTATCTTCTGGTTCCCTTGTGGGGCCAGAGTCTATACAAACAAGTACACGGCTACACTGAGGTACGCACAACCACAGCCGGAGACCATCCACGGAGCTGAGCCCCGCCCAGCCCACAGTGCCTGACAGACACGCCCGGGCCCTTTCTGTCACGTTTCCAAGGCCATAGAGAAGCTGTGGTAGGATGGATGCCGGAGGTGAGCAGACTCCACCGTGGCCACGCTAACTCACGCAGCTCCTGGGTCACCGCAGACTTCACCACAGCCACGCTAAGTCACGTAGCTCCCGGGTCACCGCAGACTTCACTGCGGCCACGCTAACTCACGCAGCTGGATCCCGGGTCACGGCAGACTCCACCGTGAGCAGGGTGTGCGGATGCCGAGGCCCCAGGCACTGGCCCCAGGCACAGGCACCTCCCGCCCGGTGACCTGGGTAGGAACGGCTCTCGCAGCGCCTGCCCTCCTGTGGTCCGACTCCTGTGGGCCCGGCACGGGCTGGGAATGTGCAGTGCGGTGTCTTCAGATTGGCCTGACTCTGACCCTCCTGCCTCCCCGTGACGCCTCCTGTGATGACACTGGCGCCTCCCAGATGACCCTGGATCACCCCCACCAAGGTCCCTCTCCCCAACCACGGTGCTAAGCACACCCCTTGCCACACAGGGTGACGTTCAGGGCCTGGACAGCAGCTGTGGCAGCCCCAGGTGCCGTGTCCCCGCTGGCCACCGGGGGGCTCACTGCCTGTGCACAGGCGAGGCGCTCACCGTGTGTGCAAGTCACCCTGTGTGCATGGACGGGGGGGCTCGCCGTGTGTGCAAGAGTCACCCCGTGTGCCCCCATGTGCATGGATGGGCCGGGGCTCACCATGTGTGCAAGAGTCACCCTGTGTGCGTGGACGGGCGGGGGCTCACCGTGTGTGCAAGAGTCACCCCGTGTGCGTGGACGGGGGGGCTCGCCGTGTGTGCAAGAGTCACCCCGTGTGGCCCCGTGAGCATGGACGGGCCAGGGCTCACCATGTGTGCAAGAGTCACCCCGTGTGCGTGGACAGGACGGGGCTCACCATGTGTGCAAGAGTCACCGCGTGTGCGTGGACAGGACGGGGCTCGCCGTGTGTGCAAGAGTCACCCCATATGCGTGGACGGGGGGGGCTCACCGTGTGTGCAAGAATCACCCTGTGTGCGTGGACGGGCGGGGGCTCACCGTGTGTGCACGAGCACGGAGTCCTGGTAGAGCCGGTCGTACATACAGATCTTCAGGTCCACGCTGGGCTTTGGCACCCAGACCGGCACGTCGATGGCCACGCCCATGACCCTGAAATGCAGCTGGATATGGACACGTGAGCTCAGCAACAGGAGTTCTTTGGGCAAAGCAGGCGATGTTGGTGAGCACTAACACAGCTCCCAGGAGGAACGTTTCATGGGCTTGAGTTTTCTAACTCTTTGGGATGGCTGTGGCACTTTTCATATCATGTCATTTAAAATGTTCTTTTCTTTGAGACGGAGTCTCACCCTGTCACCCAGGCTGGAGTGCAGTGGTGCGATCTCTGTTCACTGCAACCTCCACCTCCCGTGTTCAAGCAATTCTCCTGCCTCAGCCTCCCGAGTAGCTGGGATTACAGGCACCCGCCACCATGCCAGGCTAATGTTTGTATTTTTAGTAAAGACGGGGTTTCACCACGTTGGCCAGGCTGGTCTTGAACTCCTGACCTCAGGGATCCACCCACCTCAGTCTCCCAAAGTGCAGGGATTAAAGGCATCAGCCACTGCGTCCAGCCAAATATTCTTTTTAAATGTTCGTCTATTACTAGAACAGAATACTGGATCGCCAAGTACCTACCACTCAGCTTCATACTCATTAACATTTAGGTGTTTAAAAAAACCTTTCTATGGCCAAGCACGGTGGCTCACACTTGTAATTCCAGCACTTTGGAGGCCAGGCTTGGAGGATTGCTTGAGCCCACAAGTTTGAGACCAGCCTGGGCAGCATGGTGAGACCCCCATCTCTACAAAAAATACAAAAATTAGCCAGGCATGGTGATGTGTGCCTGTGGTCCCAACTATGTGGGAGGCTGAGGCGGGAGAATCGCTTGAACCCCAGAGGCAGAGGTTGCAGTGAGCCGAGATAGTGCTTCTCCCCAAGCACTGACTCCTGGGGCCTCAGGAGGTTGGAGGGAATGAGTCAGGTTTTGGGAGGGCCTGCAAGCCCCGGGCTGGGGACGTGCAGCAGCCCAGCACAAAGCCGCCTAGGCAGTGGTACTGTCCTGGTGCTGTGGGGTGAGCCGAGGACTCTGAACACTTTGGAGGATGCGAGGAGCCACAGCCTGGGACAGGCAACCGCCCCAGCCCATGGGGGTGCTGAGAGGGTGCAGAGGAATTTTTAAGCACAGAAAGTTGTCGCCTGGGGCTGGGCGCGGTGGTTCACTCCTATAATCCCAGCACTTTGGGAGGCCGAGGTGGGTGGATCACTTGAGGTCAGGAGATCGAGACCAGCCTGGCCAACATGGCGAAACCCCATCTGTATGAAAAATACAGAAGTTAGCCAGGTGTGGTGGTGTGCAGCTGTAATCCCAGCTACTCGAGAGGCTGAGGCAAGAGGATCACTTGAGCCCAGGGATTAGAGGCTGAAGTGAGCTGTGATCCTGCCACTGCATTCCAGCCTGGGTGACAGAATGAGATCCTGACTCAAAAAAAAAAAAAAAAGAAAAAAGAACAATGGCTGTGTGTGTGTGTGCGTGTGTACATGTATCTGCGGGGGGCTCTGCGTGTGTGCATGTGTGTGCGGGGCTCTGCATGTGTGCGTGTGTATACATGCATGTTTTTGCAGGGGCATGCGTGTGTGTCTCATAGAAGCATGTTTGCCTGTGTATGCCAGTGTGCATGTGTGTGTGTTGTAAACTGTGGTGTCACCATCTGTGCCACTAACTGGCCATCCCTGCATGGGCAAATGGCGACCTTGTGGCCAAGGGCAGCTGCTGCACAAGGCTGTGGAGGCGGGGGCCCGGGCGTGCGTGTGGCATGGCAGCAGGAATACTCACCATTGGGCACTGGGGGTTCTTAAACATGACCTTGAACCTGGCTTGGACGTTTCCTGGGACGACCGGGGTGAAGATGATGGGCACCTTGATGGAGCTGAAGGGGCCAATTTCCCCCTCTGTTATCTGCACAGGAAGAGATGCCATGGGGTCTGCCAGGCTTCATGGCTTTCAGGATCCCTTCCCAACCCTCACAATGGTGCGCTGCTGCAAGGATGGAAGGTAGCGGGACCCGTGTCCCTGGGTGGCCACTTGGCCACAGATGTCCTGGGCCTGGCCCAGCCCTTGGAGGACTTACTGTTGTGGGATCCCAACCAGGGGAGTTGGAGGCAGCCTGAACTCCTCCACATCCTCCCTTGCTCATGAGCTCAGGGCCGTGCCCCGGCCAGGGAGGCCACGGCCAGCGTCCACCCCACGTCTCACCAGTGCCCCATATCCAGGAAACAATCTGTGGGTCCTGCACAGCCCCGGCTTGTGGAGGCGGTGGCCCCATGCCAGCTGAGATTACAAGAGGCCTGGAGGCTGCAAGTGCCCGGTGGACAACGTCCGGCCCATCTCTCGTCAAAGGCAAGGGCCACCTGGCGGCGAGGGCCAGTGGGTTGGGGTGCGGCTGGGGCTGGGGGAAGGTGGGCGGTGTCTCGGATCGTGGCAGCTGTTTTAGGGCCTGAGCTGGCTGACCTCCCCCAGTGTGATCTCCGTCTGCTCTTCGCTGGGAGGTATCGCTGTGGTTAATCTCTCCGGTTCTGGAAGAAAAGGGGGATCCAGAGGTGAGGGTTGGCAGGGTGAAGGTGTGTGGCCCAGGGCCCCTCGGGACGTGGTCACCACCTCCAAACCCATATCCTGGGCTCTGTCCTTTCTGGCCGTAGTGGCCCCTTGGGGGACCCAGGCCCAGAGAGGGTGTGCAGCCAGTCCCCATGGTGCCTGGAGGACTTTGGAAGCCCTCTCCCAAGGACCTCCATTTTCTCACGGCCCGGCAGCCCCAGGGCGAGGGTATTAGAGGCTGGAGTGGGAAGGACAGCTAAGTCCAGAAAATTCTAAAACAGTGTCATCTTTTGGGGATATTTCTTCTCTTACCATCATATCTGGTAACCTAACTTCCCACAGATGTAGCGTACGTATTCCCTATGGGTACCTGCTGCTGGTGTGTTGGAGTCATCACGTCCCCATGGCGGGCTCCTGGTTTCCATCTGCCGCTGGGTTCTGGGGGCACCTGCCGGCAGTTGGTCAGCAAGGCCCCAGGTAGCAGAGCTGTTTCCTTGCAAGTCCGAGCAGGACTTTTTGTTGACTTTGCACCTGAATCGATGCAATTCGAGAGGCCACGCGCAGGTTGGCGTTCTCCTTTGGCCTCTGTCGCGCTGCCGGGTGGGGTCAGAGCAGCTGGGCCACCGGCCAGGCCATGTCACCATGGGGAGCCCCCGTGGGCTTGCCAGAGCCTGCCCTGGGCTCGGCGTCTGGACGGCAGGGCTCTTTGGGAGCCGGGTGACAACTTCAAAACACTGTGCACATTATTTCTGGGGTCTGGAGTTGTAAAGGCTGCAGGGACCCCTGTTCTTTTTTTTTTTTTTTTTTGAGATGGAGTCTTGGTCTGTCATCCAGGCTGGAGTACAATGGTGTGATCTTGACCCACTGCAACCTCTGCCTCCTGGGTTCATGCCATTCTCCTGCCTCAGCCTCCCAAGTAGCTGGGACTACAGGCACCTGCTACATGCCTGGCTCATTTTTGTATTTTTAGTAGAGATGGGGTTTCAGCGTACTGGCCAGGTTGGTCTCGAACTCCTGACCTTGTGATCCGCCCACCTCGGCCTCCCAAAGTGATGGAATTGCAGGTGTGAGCCACCACGCCCGGCCAAGGGTCCCCGGTTCTGAACGTGGAAGGGGTGCAGCTGGGTCAGCTGCCCTCCACTCTGGCTGCCTCAGGATCACCACGGCAACAAGAGCCTGGACCTGAGCCCAGGTGGTCAGATTCTGGGTCCAGCAGCTTTTTGGTTTTTAGAGACGAGGTCTCACTCTTTGACCAGGGCTGGAGTGCAGTGGTGCAATCACTGCTCCCTGCAGCCTCGGCCTCCTGGTTTCAAGTGACCACAGGTGCATGCCGCCATGCTTGGCTAATTTTTTATACATATATGTGTATATATATATATTTTGGTAGAGACAGGGTCTTGTTATGTTGCCCAGGCTGATCTCAAACATCTGGGCTTAAGCGATCCTCCTGTATTGGCCTCCCAAAGTATTGGGATTACAGGCATGAGCTACCATGGCCTGGTCTCCTTATTCTAGTCTTTTCTTTTCTTTCTTCTTCTTCTTTTTTTTTTTGGCAGGGTCTTACTCTGTCACCCAGGCTGCAATGCAGTGGCGTGATCACGGCTCATTGCAGCTTCACCTTCCCAGGCTCCAGCAATCCTCCCGGCTCAGCATCCTGAGTAGCTGGGACTACAGATGCATGTCACCATGCCTGGCTATTTTTCTTCTTCGTAGAGATGGAGTCTCACCATGCAGTACTTTTCAATGTATTAAGCATCCTTATTTGATTTTTGATGTCGAATAATACCCATGTCTGAACTGTGCAAGACTGCTGCAATTCCTTCCTTCCTTCCTCCTTTCCTTCCTCCCTTCCTCCCTCCCTCCCTCCCTTCCTTCCATTCCTTCCTTCCTCCCTTCCTCCCTCCCACCCTCCCTCCTTTCTTTCCCTCCCTCCCTTCTTTCCTTCTTCTTCTTTCTTTGACAGAGTC
>NW_012103199.1:1167617-1181006 GCF_000951045.1 Mandrillus leucophaeus | reverse complement strand
TTGTATTTTTTAGTAGAGACGGGGTTTCACCGTGTTAGCCAGGATGGTCTCGATCTCCTGACCTCGTGATCCGCCCATCTCGGCCTCCCAAAGTGCTGAGATTACAGGCTTGAGCCACCGCGCCTGGCCTATTTTTTTTTTTTTTAAGGAATAAGTTGCATATAGTAAAATGGACTCTTCTTAGTGGAACTTTCTGCAAGTTTTGACAGATGCATGTGGTTGTACACTCATCACAGCAGTCAGACACTGAACAGCCCCATCATGCCCGTGTCGCCCGTGCCCCTTTCTAGTCAACCCCTTCCCCTGCCCCAGCAACCGGTATCTATTTTGTCTCTACAGTTTTGCCATTTTTAGCCAAAATATTCTTTTTCTAGAATGTCACAAAAATGGACTCACAGAGCTTACAGTCTCTTGTGTCTGAGTTCTTCCCCTTAGCACGATGCATTTGAGACTGGTCCACGGCACGGCCTCTGTCAAAGGTTTTGTCTGTCTGCTGCCCAGCGGCGCTGCGTGGCAGGGACCCCACGGTTTCTCTATCCGCTCCCCAGGTGTGGGACATCAGGGTCGTAGGTTTTTGCCAATTGCAAATAAGCTCTCTACAAACATTCACACACAGGTTTTTGCGTGAATTTAAGTTTTCGCTTCTTTTGGCAGATACCTAGGAGTGGCATTGGTGGGTGTCTGGCGTTGCTGCTGAGCGTTTCGCTGGTGGCCGTGCCATTCTGCATCCCCAGGGGCAGCACTGGAGTTCCAGCTGCTCCTCACCGGCACTTGCTATTGTCAAACTTTTTGTTTTTTGTTTATAATTTAGCTGTTCATATAGGTGTGTAGTGGTGTCCCACTGTGGTTTTAACTGACATTTTCTTCATCTCATGTTTAATGATGCTGAGCATCTTTTCATGTGCTAATTTCTCATCCACATATCTTCTCTGGTGAAGCATTTGTTTAGGTCTTTTGCCCTTTTTTTTTTGGATGGAGTTTCACTCTCGTTGCCCAAGCTGGAGTGCAGTGGTACAGTCTCGGCTCACTGCAAACTCCGCCTCCCAGGTTCAAGCGATTCTCCTGCCTCAGCCTCCCGAGTAGCCGGGACTACAGGCGCCTGCCTCCATGTCCAGCTAGTTTTTATATTTTTAGTAGAGACGGGGTTTCGCCACGTTGGCCAGGCTGGTCTCAAACTCCTGACCTCAGGTGATCCGCCCACCCCGGCCTCCCAAAGTGCTGGGATTACAGGTGTGAGCCACCGTGCCTAGCCTTTTGCCCATTTTTTGACTGGGTTATTTTCCAGTTAAATTTTGAAAGTTACATAGTTTGAATACAAATTCTTTATCAGATTTGTGATTTGCTAATGCTTTCTGCCAGTCTGTGGCTTATCTCTGCAGTCTCTTAATAGTGTCTTTCAAACAGCAGACGTTCTTGGTTTTGGTGAAGTCCAGTTTACAATTTTTAAACCATGGGCCATAGTTTCAATGTTATGTCTAAGAAGAACCTTTGCCTCACCTAGGGCCACACGTTCTCTCCTGTGTTTTTTCCGGGGGGGAGTTTTATATTTTTAGGCTTAACTTTTAGGTACATGATCTATTTTGATAATTTTTTGTTTATAGTATGAGGAACGAGTTAAATTTAAATTGGAGGGGGCGTATTAGTCTGTTTCATACTGCTATAAAGAACTGCCTGAGACTGCGTAATTTATAAAGGAAAGAGGTTTAATTGACTCACAGTTCCACCTGGCTGACGAGGCCTCAGGAAACTTACAGTCATGGGGGCTGGAAGGGGAAGCAGGCACGTCTCACATGGTGGCAGGAGAGAGAGGGGTGAGAATGCATTTATAACAGCATCAGATCTCATGAGAATTCACTCACTATTATGAGAACAGCATGGGGCAATCACTCCCATAATTCGGTCACTTTCCTCTCTCCACACGTCGGGATTACAATTTGAGATGAAACCTGGGTGGGGACACAGAGCCAGACTATATGAGGGGGCTTGTGTTTATCCAATTGTTATGGCCTCACTTCTTGAAAAGACTGTTCTTTCTCCAAGCAATTACCTTTGCACCTCTGTTCAAAACCAGTCGACTATAATTGTGTGTCTATTTTTGGATTATCTTGTTCCATTGGGTTTCTGTCTCTGTCCAACACCACACTGTCTTGTTACTGTACTTTATATTAATCTTGAAATCAGGTAGTGTAAGTCCTTGAAATTTGTTTTTTCAAAATTGTTTTGGTCACTTCAGGTCCTTTGGATTTCCATATGAACGTTACAATCAGCTTGTCAATTTCCATTAAAAAATCTTCCTGGAATTTTGGTTGGAACTGCATTCATCCATAGATAGTTCTGGGATAATTCACATTTTAATGAAGTGTTCCAATGGTTCGTTCCCACAGTATAGAAAATACTATACTATGCTTGATGGCCAGGCGTGGTGGCTTACGCCTGTAATCTTAGCACTTTGGGAGGCTGAGATGGGTGGGTCACTTGAGGTCAGGAGTTTGAGACCAGCCTGTGTGATGCAAACTGTCTCACGCAGACTGCAGAGAATACCATCCAGGCTGAAAGAGTGTGGGTGAGTGGCCAATGCACAGGCAGCCTCCCTCAGAAGAGCACAGCTTTGGCTCAGCATGCAGGGAATTCCACGAGAAACATGGCTCACTGCAACCTCCACCTCCTGGCTTCAAGAGATTCTCCTGCCTCAGCCTCCAGAGTAGTTGAGACTACAGGTGCCTGCCACCATTCCTGGCTCATATTTTGTATTTTTAGTAGAGATGGGGTTTCACCATGTTGCCCTGGGTGGTCTCGAACTCCTGAGCTGAGGCGATCCACCCGCCTTGGCCTCCCCAAGTGCTGGGATTACAGGCGTGAGCCACTGGGCCCGATCAAGGTGTTTCCAGTTCTGAGGCCAATTCGAAGGCCAGGGGTATTGTAATGAGTAGAGAAGAAAATAAAGAGAGAGGATAAAAGGCCAGAGTATAAAATAAAAAAAAAAAGAAAAGAAAAGAAACAAAAAAGACCAATGTAAAGCACAAAATAAGATGGTAGAAATGGATCCACATGTATCAATCATCACAACACATTTAAATAGATTAAATGTTCTAAAGAAAGTCAAAGACTGTCACTGGATAAACAGACCAAAACTGTATAACATATTGATGAAAGAAAGAAAAGGAAGAGAGAGAGAGAAAGAGAGAGAGAGAGAAGAAAAAAAGAAAAGAAAAGAAAAGAAAAGAAAGACCTAGTTAAATGGGGAGATAATGGTTATGAATTAAAAGACTCATTTTTTTTTTTTTTTTTTGAGACAGGGTCTCTCTGTTGCCCAGGCTGCAGTGCAGTAGTGCAATCACAGCTCACTGCAGCCTCAACCTCCTGGGCTCAAGCTATCTTCCTGCCTTAGTCCCCCAAGTAGCTGGGACTACAGAGGCGCATCACCACACCTGGCTAATTAAAAAAAAATTTATTAGAGATGGGGTCTCCTTATGTTTCCCAGGCTGGTCTCAAACTCCTGAGCTCAAGCGATCCTCCTGCCTTGGCCTCCCGAAGTGCTGGGATTACAGGTGTGAACTGCCGCGCCCAGCCTCAATACTGTTAAGATGTCAATTCTCCCCAAATTGATCTATAGATTCAATGCTATGCCAATTAGATTCATGCTATGCTTTTTGGTAGAAATAAAAAAGCCGATTCTACAATTTATGTGGAAATGTAAAGGACCTAAACTATCCTGAGGTCCTAACGCAAATATTGTGAAGAAAATAACGAAGTTGGGTGACTTACACCACCTGGCTTCAAGGCTTTGTCTGAGTCCATGATAACCAAGACAATGGCTCTGGCATAAGAATAATTAAATGGATCAATTAATCAGAAAAAAGAGGGAAGAACTGTATAAGCTCATGCTTATATGGTCAATTGACTTTCTTTTTTTTTTTTTTGAGACAGCGTTTCACTCTCATAGACGAGGCTGGAATGCAATGGCGCAATCTCGGCTCACTGCAACCTCCGCCTCCCAGGTTCAAGCAATTCTCTTGCCCCAGCCACCTAAGTAGCTGGGATTACAGGCACCCGCCACCACGCCTGGCTAATTTTTTGTATTTTTAGTAGAGACGGGGTTTCAGCATGTTGGCCAGGCTGGTCTCAAACTCTTGACCTCAAGTGATCCGCCTGCCTCGGCCTCCCAAAGTACTGGGATTACAGGTGTGAGCCACTGTGCCTGGCTAGTCAATTGATTTTTGGCACGGACAATGAATGGATCGAATGGATAGCAGAGTCCACTTGTGCCGTGGAATACACGAACACGCGCCGGGGAAATGAACCTCAGCCCCGACTTCCACCACAAGCAGGAGTGAATTTGAGGTGGATCATACACCTCAACACAAAAGCGATGTCCTATGTCTTTATGACCCTGGAGGAGAAAAAATCGCCTAAAAAGCATAAAAAACAAATTCCAATAGAAACGATTGGTAAATATGCAAAGACTGGACTGAAGAACTTTGATTTGAGAAAAGACATCATAAAGGGAGAGGAAGGCCCAGCCACAGACTCGAGGCAGCACCTGCAACATTCCTCAGGGACGAGGGCTGGAATCCGGGTGCATGAAGAGCTCCTATGAATGAATGAGAAGAAGACAAACAACCCCACAGAAGAACGAGGGAAAGCCTTAAACAGAGATGCCACACCAAAGAAAACACAACTTGTAAATGGGCCCATGGAAAGACACGTAATCTCATTGGTGATCTGCGAAATCACAAAGCAACATCTCAACGGCAGACTGGTGCAGACCCTCCAGACAGGCAGCCCCAGGCTGTCTGACCTCGCCCTCCTGAGGACGTGACACAAGGCCCTCAAGCCCAGTGTGGCCCTGTAGGGCCCTCTGTGACCAGGCAGAGCTGGGCTTCCGGGCTGTCCAGGTCACTGTGGAGCACGTGAAATGTGGCCCTTGTGGAGGAGGACCTGAATTTTCACTATTATTTAATTTGGATCAATTTAAGTTTAAACAGCCAGATATGGCAGTGACGGCCAGGCGCGGTGGCTCAAGCCTGTAATCCCAGCACTTTGGGAGGCCGAGACGGGCAGATCACGAGGTCAGGAGATCAAGACCATCCTGGCTAACACGGTGAAACCCCATCTCCACTAAAAAATACAAAAAGAAACTAGCCGGGCGAGGTGGCGGGCACCTGTAGTCCCAGCTACTCGGGAGGCTGAGGCAGGAGAATGGCGTAAACCCGGGAGGCGGAGCTTGCAGTGAGCTGAGATCCGGCCACTGGACTCCAGCCTGGGCGACAGAGCGAGACTCCGTCTCAAAAAAAAAAAAAAAAACCAAAGAAAAAACAAAAAAAACAGATATGGCAGTGACAGTCACACTGAACAGCACAGTCTTGTACACTGTTGATGGGAGTTTAAACTTACACGACCACTTTGAAAAAGAACTCGGTGGGCTGGGCGAGGTGACTCATGCCTGTAATCCAGCACTTTGGGAGGCTGAGGTGTGCAGATAGCATGAGTTCAGGAGTTCAAGATCAGCCTGGGAAACATGGTGAAACACTGTCTCTACAAAAAATACAAAAACTAGCCAGGTGTGGTGGTGTGTGCCTGTACTCCCAGCTACTCAGGAGCTGAGGCAGGAGGACTGCTTGAGCCCAGGAAGTCGAGGCTGCGGTGAGCTGTGACTACACCACTGCACTCCAGCCTGGGCGACAGAGTGAGACCCTGTCTCCATAGAAAAAGAACTCACTTTGATATTAGCTGATGCCAGTGAGGCTGGCTATGCCCTGTGATGCCGGCATGAACCCCAGCCCCGTGCCCTGTGGGAACTCACACACAGGCCTGAGGGGAAGTGCAGAGTGGCTGCGTTTGCAACAGTGTGTACCACAAACGCTCCCAAGCGTGCGCTGGCAGGACGACGGATCTAGAACCTGAGGCTCTCTCAGGAAAGGAAACGCCACGCAGTGGTGAGGACAGGAAGTGTGGCTCACACCGGAAGTGTGGCTCACGCCGGAAGTGTGGCTCACACCGGCTGTGGAGAACTGGCCCAGCTCCACCCTGCGCTGCAGGGCACGCGGAACTCGCACCACGCGAAGACAGACAGGAGGAGCCCAGAGGCTTGTGGATCTCGATGTGTATGTGGGAAAACGATCAAGAGAAGCAAGGAGGAGACGCAAGTGATTCCCGACGGCGGCGGGGTGGAGGGCCGGAGGCGTGGGGAGGGTAGGACCCGCCTGTTTTCTTGGCGCCTCTTCCCGCTGGTGCAAATCTAACAACAGCCACAGCTGTGGAGCTAGACAGAAGCCCCTGCAGCCCGGCCTCTCCAGGGGGCACCGCAGAGCCTCTTCCCCACCCCGTGTGGCCCGTGCTGGGCCTGCTGGGCCGATGCTGGAGGGGCCTGCAAGTCTGTTAGTGTCAACGTGAGCACACCTGTCAGCGCGCTCCAAAAACAACACTTAGTGGCACATACGAATATTTTCTTGCTTAACTGTCACTGAACATCGAAGGCCTGGGGAAATTCTCTCCTTTCCAATCCTCCCCTGGGCCCCTCAGCCCCCTGGAATGCTGCCCTGGGGCCCTCGCTGCCCGCCCACCCTGCCTTGGCCTGGCAACCTGGCTCACCTGTGGGCTGCTCCTCCTCCTGCTCCTCGTCCAGCTTCTCCAGCTCCTTCCGGCTCTGCATGTCCGCCTGGGAGGACTCTGTGCCCTCTAGCTGCTGCTCAGATATGCTGGTGGCAGCTTTGTCATACAAGCTTTTATCTTCGTAGGTCAGGATGCTGCTCTGGAGAGGAGAATCAACGTCCTGGCTTGGGAGGTTTCCCACCTCCTTCCCCCAGTCAGCTGCCCAGACTCCCACGAGCACAGGCCGTGTCAGGGGCTGGGCCCTGGCTCCAGCGTGGCCCCTCAGCTGCCTCCTCGGCTGCCTGCTCTCGTCTCACCCGTCCTGGTTGTGGGATCACAGCAGCAGCTCACCCAGAGGCTCAGGGTCACCCCTCAGCCTCCCTTGCTCTAGGCCGGGTGGGCATGGCTGTGCTGCCCCAGCCTGGGAGCGTGAGCTGCATCTTCCTCTTGGTCCGATCCTCCTTCCTCCTCGGCTGGCTAGAGGCTGAGCCTTCTCTCCACCTGAGGCCTGAGATACCCACACCCGGGATGGGACAAGACGCGCTCACACTTGGAACCGGTGCAGCTGCAGCCATGGAATGTGACTGTCCAGCCCTCCCACCCCCACGCCTGGGGCTTCAGAGACGTGTCGGGGGAGGCTGGGTCTCCTGGGGCGCTCAGGCCTGGAGCTGCTGGCCAGCGCCCCTGCTGCTATGTGCCTGAGAAAGGGAGTGTCCTGCTGCCGCTGCCCCTGAGGCCAGGTGACCAGGTGTCCTGTGGAAGCTGGTCTCTTCTGCTTAGGCTGATTTGAGGAGGCCCCCACACTGCCCTCCTCCCAGGCCCACTGTTGACATCCTCATATTGTCACCCCTGTTCACCCACATGGCACTGGATTTGGGGAGCAGGGCCCCACACTCCCCCATGGCTGAACGGCACACTCACTAATTTCAGGATGGACTGGGAGTCGTCCGTCTCGCAGGGCTCTGAAGCTGGCAGGAACTTGAAACTCGTGCCCAAGCCCCCAGTGTTGGTCAGTGTGATGGTCCGAGACGTGGTCTCTCCCACCACGTAGCTGCCGAAGTCAATGAGCTCCTTGTCGAGGGACAGCTGCCAGAGGACACAGAGTGAACCCAGGGCCACTGTGCCAGGCCCACAGGGTGCCCAGCGCGAGAGCTGCACGTGGCTCCAGGCAGGGCTGCCGTGAGCATTTGTGCGTGTTGTGCACTGCACAAGCAGGTACACAATTCAACCCGGAAGTCAGGCGTGTATTGCTCATGACAAGGTGCGGCAGGCAAGTCTGGTTTTAGGAACATCAAGTCAGGAACCCCCTTGCCAAGGAGTAACAAGGGTTCGGTGAGAGGACGCAGGGCCTAGACAAGGAGCCGGACATGGGACTCTGGAGCTCCTGAGTGTGGATATGGTGTCATTCCTGGGCGTGGTCAGCCGGACTCTGGATGCAGGGACCCAGGGAGTGTCCTTCCAGAGCGGGAGCACGCCCTCCATGGTGGTGCCTCACCATGCCCGTCGTGGGCCACAGGCCACAGAAGCTCTGGCGCTGGCTAAGGATGCAGGCCTGGGCCACACCTCGGCTCTGCCCAGGGGCCCCACCTCGGGAGGCTTTTCTGGGCCCTGAGTTTGGAGTGCCAGGGGCTCCCCACTCTGTGCTCCTGCTCCAGGGGCAGGACCAGGGGCCGCCGACGCAAATGGACGTGGTTCACAGAGGGCGGCCGGGGTCCAGCCAGGGGAGGCCGCCTCCTTCCCCCTGCGCCGCCTGGGCCCTGCTCTCCCCTCGTTCAGACAGGGCTTGACTGTTTTTACAGTCCCCAGCCTGGACGCTCCCCTGGGAGAAGCAAGCCCCTACTCAGGGGAGCCGAGGGTCTCGGTGCTCCTGTCACAGAGGAGCACTTGACACTGCAGAGATCAAACGCGGGAGAGGCCGGGGCAGCTCTGGCCAGGACACCCAGGGCCACGCTGGGCACGTGCTCCGTGACGCTGATCCGGAGTGGAGCCGGCCAGCACCAGACTCCTGCTGCGCTCCCAGGCTGAGCAGGAGAGAGCCGGAGCCCGGCCGTCGCTGGGGCGGGGACTTCCTGCTGCCCCAGCCCTGGTGCTCCATGTCCTGGGCCTGAGTGTTGGTTCACCAAGAACCCGCACAGCGGAGTTGCCGCCTGGACCGCGACTGCTCTGAGAAGAAGGCGGCAGCCACAGGGCAAGGGGCTGCTCGGGCGCCCTAGGACGGTGGCGGTTCCTGCATGAACCCCAGCGGGGCCACGGTTGCCAAGGCCACGGCAAGGCCACTTGAGTGCCGAGAGGAAGGGAGACTAAAGTGACTGGAACACACTAAATATGCAAACGTCGGCGAATCTGCGAAGAAACTGAGAGGAAAACACTTCTCTCTCCACCACCATCAGTGACTCTGATTGCAGCAGCCCCTCCCCACGGCGACACGCGGCGAAGGCGGAAGCACACGACAGAGAAAGTTACACGGTGCTCATCAAAGGTGGCTGGGGGCAGCGTGGCCTGGACCACGGGCGACCATGAGGGCGTCTGCTGATCTTGCTGGGGGTGGGGGAACACAGCGCGGCCTCTGCCCTTCACCTGCCCCAGCTTGTTCCTCCTCTAATGCAAGGATGGGCCTCTCCCTGTCCCGCCGACGCAGGCCTGGGCTGTGGGACTTGCCTTGGCCCGTGAATTCTTAGGAGATATGATGTCCCCACCGTCCTCTGGGAGATGCTCGTGCTGCCGTAGCTGCCGCGCTGGAGTCCAGCCGGGACAGGGCCGGCCGCAGGGGGCCTCACACTCGCAGCTGAGCCAGGAGCCGCTTGCTGTGTGGCAGGTGCGGTGCGAGCTGATTACTCGGCAGGCGTGGGCGAGGGGGGGTGAACAATGGTGTGTGGGTTTCTGGTTTATTGGAGATGCATGCTGAAGTTTCTGAGGGTGAAGCGTTGACATTTCACCAATGTACTTTGAAATGGATCAGCAACAGATACAGCAGTTGCTGGACCAAGCAAAGGTGTCCGAGGCCGACAATGTGGGATTTGGGACGATGCAGGGTCCAGGATGATGTGGGGTCTGGGTTGTAGGCACATGGAGCCTCGTTCTGCTGTTCTGTTTTCCACTATGCTTGAAATTTTTCTTAATTAAAAATAATCAAGGGTGACCCCCTTCCAAGAGCTGTAGGAAGGACTGGAGCCTTCTCAGATGGAGGTTAAGGTTTCCTCTGAGGCACGGGCCCTGCAGTCTGGGATCCACACGGAGCAGGGTTTGTCTCATTTTTCCAGCGCTGGTCCGAGTGCCCCACGTTCGAGACCCCCACCCAAGGTCCGGCTCAGGCCCACCTAAGCTGCTGTTGGAAGAAGGGGCTCGGCCCCTGGTGGAGATTGGAGCCTCCTCCTGGTCCCCACCCTACCCGCACCCCCTCCCAGGAGATGCCGTCCCACTGGGGTTCCCAGCCAGGATGCCCCGAGAAATGCTGGCTCGGACACCTTTGAACTCACCGAACATTTCTTTGTTGAACATTTCAATGGAACTGAAAACTCGCCCGTCTGAGCCAAAAATGAGATATTTCCTTCTAGATCTTTGTTTATCTAAGAAATAAAACGACCCCAACCACCATAAACTTCTGTAACTTTTGTGTGTTTTCTTTCTTTTTTTGGACAGGGTCTGGCTCTGCTGGCCAGGCTGGGGTGCAGTGGCACCTTCTCGGTTCACCGCAACCCCCCTCCACCCACCCGCACCTGGGGTCCAAGCGATCCTCCCACCTCAGCCTCTTGACTAGCTGGGATTACAGACATGCGCCACCACACCTGGCTAACTGTATTTTTTGTAGAGACGGGGTCTCGCCATGTTGCCCAGGCTGGTCTTGAGCTTCTGGGCTCAAGCGACCCTCCCACCTCGGCCCCCCGAAGCGCTGGGATTACAGGCATCAGCCACCACTCCCGGCCCTTCTGTAACTTAAGCCCGTGACACGTGCTGTGGCTGCCTGGGCTGGGGCCACCTGCCACCCGCCCAGCTCGGGTGACCCCAGGGGAAGGAGTCTGCAGAGGGTATCTCAGGAGGGCCGCACACCGGCAGGGCTTCCTAGAACATCCCAGCCCTCCTGACTTAGACCCGAGAGTGCACGCCCTCGGCCACTAACGCAGAGGAGCTGCGCTGCGGTTCTGCCCGACATTTCAGGAATACGTCGAGTGTATTTTTGGGACTAAAACAGCAAAACGGGCCTGCGTGATCCTCACTGAGAGGCCAAGTGCATCCTTCCTCCATCACGGTCTGCACCACCACGCCCGATCACGGGCTCCACCCACCGCCATCTCTCCTTTGAGAGAGAACGGCCCCTTTGACTCACCATGGGCTTGAAGGTGACAAGCACTTCGCAGGACATCCCGGCGGACAGGGGGCCCGGGGGGTCAAAGCTGCAGGACATGACCCATAGCACACGGGGGTTAGAGCTGCAGAGGGTGAACGCTCGCCTCGCCACCCGGAGCGCAGTCAGGCTGGGTCTCCCGGCCTCCTCCCCGCCCCGGCCCTGCACCTTGGCCTCCTCCCCGCCCCGGCCCTGCACCTCTGCCACCTTCACTCAGGGGAGAGCTGGGTCTGCTGTGTTCCCTGCTGACCCCGGTACCTGGCAGGCAGGGGACGCTCCAGTGTGTGCGAATATTTGTGGAGTGAGGGAGTTAATCAATGAAGGCGTGAGGCAAGTCCCCAGGCCAACTGCCAGGAAGTGGGACCCCGTGGCTCAGTGAGGGCCACAGTTCCCCTGGGCACAGGTGCCAGGCCTGGGACCAGGGCTCTAGGGCTTTGATACCAATATGGGGCCAGGGGCCTGTGGGCAGGAGCCAGGAAGAGATCTGGAACTGGGAGCCCTGAGACAGCCGGGACCCTCGACCCTCTCAGCCTCTTTCAGGGAAAGAACCAGAAAAACAGCCCCCACTGCACAGGCCCTTCGAGGGAGCTGGTCTGTCTTGGCCCAGATCAGGGTGAGCATCTCCCCAAGGAATTCCTGACGCCAGGCTGATTTCACAAGGTTGGATTTTACCTAATGTGCTTGGTTTGGAAATGCGCAAGCTACAGTTTTAGTGTAAAAGTGTGTCCCTGGCTGGCAACGTTCCCGCGGCACCAGGAGAAGCAAAACCCGAAGCTCCTCCGATTGGGAGGGAAACGCTTCGGTGCCAACAGCACAGAGCCCGGGACGGAGCCGCCGGGGAGAGCAGCGAATCCGAGGGTGGATGTGCGCGCCTCACACACCAGCACAGCAGAGTGCAGGGCCGAGCTCCAGACGCTTCAGACGACACGAGTGTGGAGCGGAGAAGTTAGAGGACGTGTGGATAAAACGGTTAGAGACAGAAATAGAGAATTCCAGACGTGAGAAAAGAACAAGACACTGTCAAGAAATGCAGACTCATCCAAAACAGAGCTTGGCATTTTTAGAAATGAGAGACAGGGCAGCTGAGTAAGAAGCTCACTAAGCAATCTCAACCGTTGATTAGCAGCACTAAGGGGACAAGGGGTGAACCGAGCGGCACCTAGAGCACCACCCAATGTGAAAAAGAGACAAGAAATTTCCCACCCGATGGGGAGGTTTCAAAAGGAGGAGCAGGAGGGCAGAGTCGGAGAATGAATAGGGGAGGGGCAAGGCCGCAGGGGCTGGGGCTGAGAAGTTCCCAAAATTGTTCATAGATCTGAATCTTCAGATTCAAGAGTACAATGAGGTCTAAGAAAAATCAGCCCACACCGACGCACAGCGGAGCTGCAGGACGTTAAGGATGAGAGAATCTCGGAGCAAGCAGGAGGAAAGCCAGGTATCCTCCAAAAAAACCAGCACCTGGACCGAGGCCACCTCTCACTCCAGCAACCAGAGACAGAGGGCAGGAGACTGGTGGCCTCAGCCTGTCCATAAGAAGTTCTCATCCCAGCACGGGGAGGAGTGCCTCGGTGGCTGAGAGCACAGCGACCACCTAAACCCACCTCTGCACGCGGCCCCTAGAAGCCACATGGATCAATAAGAGAAACAGGTAGGCCACAGAAATCCCAGGCCTGCAGCGTGACTAGAGGACACAGAACCCCCTAGACTTAAAAGTAACCGTAAGGTGAAAAGCAAACACCGACCCCCAGCATGCACTCTCCATGCCCGCCTTCACAGAGCGCTACACGGATCTGAAAAACTGCAGGGAAGCGAGGAAGGAGGTGGGAACAAAGACGCTAAGGCTGACCTAAAATCAGCTCCCCAAAGAGAACGTCACAGCCTCCACGGGAAGACACCAAGTCCTAGCGAGCCAGTGCTGATGTCAGGGAGGGGCCATCAGAGCCCATGCACCCCTCGCCCCTGGGGCAGCCTCAGGAAGATGCCTGGTGGGAGAAGAGGAGGCCCCTCTGGAACCTGGGCAGCAAGGGGGGAATTAGGATCCTGCCCTTGCTGACCCTCATTTGAGAAGCTGCACTTCACAATGCTCCCAGGAGTGGAAACTCCTGAACTGGGAATCTGAAAGCCACCCCAGACCTACAAACCTGTCCACAAAGAGAAAACTGGCAGGAAACAGGAAGTAGAAGAGAAAGAACTTTCTTAAAAATAAAGTAAGTTAGGCTGGGTGCTGTGGTTCACGCCTGTAATCCCAGCACTCTGGGAGGCTGAGGTGGCTGGATCACCTGAGGTCAGGAGTTCATGACCAGCCTGGCCAACACGGTGAAACCCCGTCTCTACTAAAAACACAAAAAATTAGCCAGGCGTGGTGGTGGGCACCTGTTATCCGAGCTACTCAGGAGGCTGAGGCAGGAGAATCGCTTGAACCCGGGAGGCGGAGGTTGCAGTGAGCCAAGATCGCA
>NW_012103199.1:1165208-1167177 GCF_000951045.1 Mandrillus leucophaeus | reverse complement strand
GAGACCAGCCTGGGAAACACGGTGAAACCCTGTCTCTACAAAAAATAGAAAAATTAGCCAGGCATAGTGGCACACAACTGTGGTCCCAGTTACTCAGGAGGCTGATGGACGTGGGAGGATTGCTGGAGCCCGGGAAATTGAGGCTGCAGTGAACTGAGATCGTGCCACTGCACTCCAGTCTGGTTGACAGAGCAAGACCCTGTCAAAAACAAAACAAAACAAAACAAACAAACAAAACCAGAAAAGAAAAAAAAAAAAGGAAAGAAAGAAAAGGAAAGCAGAAAGCATTAAAGGCAACCAGAAGGAAAACAGTAGACAGGAAAGACCAGCAAGGAGGATCCAACACACACCTACGTGAGGTCTGCAAGAAAGCAAATGGAAACATTGTTAGAGTGAAAGCACAACCATAGTCCAAGGAAGCAGTGCTGAAATGAAGACAGCTTTCACCTTGACACTGAAAACACTGGCTGTCAGGGAAAACTTATCAGAATGGTCAACATCAAAACGTAACAATACAAAAGGAAACTCTGGCCGAGCGTGGTGGCTCATGCCTGTAATCCCAGTACTTTGGGAGGCTGAGGCAGATGGATCACCTGAGGTCAGGAGTTCAAGAACAGCCTGGGCAACATGGTAAAACCCCGTCTCTACTAAAAATATAAAAATTAGTTGGGCGTAGTGGCAGGTGCCTGTAATCCCAGCTACTAGGGATGCTGAGGCAGGAGAAGCTCTTGAATCCAGGAGGTAGAGGTTGCAGTGAGCCGAGACCACGCCATTGCACTCCAGCCTGGGCGATAGAACAAGACTCCATCTCAAAAAAAAAAGAAAAAAAGGCAACAAAACAAAACAAAGAAAAACAAAAGGAAACTTGGGCAGCCAGGCAAAAGCTCCAGCCATTCGTGAAGGGAAATGGGCTTAGTCTCAGATGACTTTGACACAAGAAGACAGAGGAGCCCCCTCTACAAAATCTTTGTGAAAATCGGATCTGAGGGCTTATGCCCAGACAGAGCCTGTTCCAGCTGTTCTGAACATGAAGGGAGCTATGAACCTCCTGCTGTCCCTGCATCGCGTCCCTCCCCACCTGAGCCGTCCTCTTACTCAACATAGATGAAGTCCCGGAGGTGCTCCTCCACGCCCACCAGCTTGCAGTAGTTGATCGTGTAGGTGGTGTTTACCAACGTGATCTTTTTCTTGTACACTTTGCCAATATCAAAGTCCTGGGAAAGGTCAAGGCAGTAGCTTCAGAGCGGGTCAGAGGGGGCTGTGCTGTGAGCACCGAGGCAGCTTTGCCTCAGGGTAACCACTGGTGAGCGTTTGCCAACTAGGGAGAGGTTCCCAGGGAACAATGTCCGAGGTTTCTCCCAGAATCGAGAAGGCCCCGGGGGTGCACGAAGGACAGGGTGTGGGGCGGAACCTGTCTCATAAGAGCCTTCGCGACTTGAGGCAGGACGGGACCTTGCTGGGGCCCAGCGGGTGGGAATGAGAGAGAACGCTCAGACACTGTGGGTTCCAAGGTGGGTCCCTGACTCCATGGATGGACCTGAACTGGGGTAAAATACCGGAGCCCACGGGCCGCTGTGTCTCGCAGAGTTTGGCGGAGGCATCCAGGCACCAACCTCAGCCTCGCATGTTCCCACCTTGTCCCTGTTACATCCCTGTCCCGAGGCTCAGGGGCCCCCTCTGCCCCAAGTGGCACAGGGCTTTTGGGGCCATGGCACTCCCATTGCTCAGGATTTGCCCTTCAGACTGGCGTCCAGCCCTCCATGGAGATGAGGCCCTCTCTCCCTCCACCTCCTTGGAGAGAAGGTCCACACCTGGGCCTGTGTCTCCTGAGGAAGCCCCTGGGTTTTCCAGCGTTAAAAAGCAAAAGGCAGGCTGGGTGCAGTGGCTCACGCCTGTAATCCCAGCACTTTGGGAGGCCGAGGCGGGTGGATCACGAGGTCAGGAGATCGAGACCATCCTGGCTAACACG
>NW_012103199.1:1158709-1159963 GCF_000951045.1 Mandrillus leucophaeus | reverse complement strand
GTCCTGAACTGTCCCTTTGGAAGCTGCGTGGACTCTGCCTGGGTCCTGGCTCTGGGCTGCCCCTGCTGGTGCCGGTGCCCGTGCCCGGCAGCCGGGCGGCCTCCTCCCTGGCTTCCTGGGGGGTGCCACCTGGGACCCTCCTCTTGTCCAGAGGCAGCCTTCTCCCTTGGGGTTCCCCAGTGTGCGGGTGGTGGCTCCGCCTGGCCTGTCTTGTTCACCACCCTGGTCAGCCCGGCATCCTCAGAAACAGCAGAACCAGGTGGCCTTTGCCCTGACAGTAGAGGTGGCCAACGCTTACAGAAACCGGGCGGCAGGCGTTGCCCTCCCACGTGGGACAGGACCACAGCCTGAGCCACGCTGCTGCGGAGACCGTGTCTTGCTGCACCTGCTCTTTCAGAGGCGGAGGAACCCCGGCGCCAGATGGGGCGCGTTTCTTACAAAAGGCTGTCAATGGAAGTTTGGACGCTTCTCCAACAGTACGTGGAGTAGCTCAGGGTCATTCCCTCAGCCTTTCAGCCTCGGAGCCCCGCCACCCCACCCCGTTACACCACGGTGACGGAGCTGTCTGTCGTCGAGCACGTGTGGTGCCCTCCAGGCTCCGCGAAGAGGGAAAGGCACGAGTGTGGAGAGGGAGGCGGGGGGCGTCGACGAGCAGGAGGGGGTGACAGGAGATGGCAGGCACAGCTAGGAGAAGCCTCAGAGCAGCCGGTGTGGGCGGGGCAGGTGTGGGAGGTGGGGAGCCGGCGACAGAGGGCCGGGAGCCATCTGCAGGCGTCTAAAGGAGCGGGAGCTGGTACCTGGTATGGCTTGTAGTCTTCGTTCCAAAGCCCAGAGATCTCGGGCTCAGCTAACGTCTCCTCCTCTGAGCTGGCCCCGGGGTCCCCCTGGATGAGCTCACTGGAGATGACGTCCACCAACCGAGAGGGCCCGGGGCCTGCTGCAGCCTCGTAGTCCTGCAGTCGGGGAGAGGAGCGTCATGAAGACACGCTCATGGCAGAGAACAGGGGAGAGAAACTCGGCCCAGCTCCCGCTGGTACGGCCCGCTGCCTGCCCCTGTTCTGCCTCGTGTACTCTGCATGGAGATAGCGGTGCACATGGCTTTGTAACTTTTTCTACTTGAAATATAAGTATTTTAATACATTATTAAATATTTTTCTACAATGCTCGGAAGAGTCTGCAAAAAATGTCCTTTGATAGGAAAATGTTCTAATTCACGGACTGGAATCCCTGGCGCTGGTCCTCAGGCACTCATCT
>NW_012103199.1:1156293-1157950 GCF_000951045.1 Mandrillus leucophaeus | reverse complement strand
ACAGACAGGAAGTCTGGACGGGGCAGTGCACTGCTGTCTGCTGTGACCCGCACAGTGATACAGGTGGTGCCACAGAAAATCACGGGAGCAGCTCACGGCGGGGGCCTGGGGGCAGGGGAGGCTTCTCTGGAGCAAGGAGGGCAGCAGGGCACTCCCGGCAGAGGCACTGGCAGGTGCCAAGGCCCCGGCGTGAGACGGGCAGTGAGGGGTGGATGGGGCAGAGGCTTGGTCCGAGCACTGGGAGCTGGGGAGCAGGAAAGGACCTTCTCTGCCCTGAGGGGCACCACAGAGACCCTGCAGAGGCCAAAGCTGAGGCGGCCCAAGGCTTGCTCTTTCCCAGCAGGGCACCTGTTGGAGCAATGACCTTGACCTTCAGGTTTTGGGGTACACAAGGGCAGAGACTGCAGCACTGTGCCAGACTCAGGAGAGGACCATCGTCCCTACCCCACACCTTTAGGGAAAAGTAAACTAGAAATACATTCCCCCAACTGAAGCCAGTTGCCTGCAGCAGCAGTGGACACCAAGCAGGCCCTGGATGTGAGTGAGTGAGTGAGTGAGTGAGTGAGTGAATGAGTGAATGTGTGAGTGAATGAATGAGCGAATGAGAGAGTGAATGAATGAATGAGTGAATGAGTGAATCAGTGAGTGAATGAGTGAATGAATGAGCGAGTGAATGAATGAGTAAAGGATAAGTGAATGAGTGAATGAATGACTGAATGAATAAGTGAATGAATGAATGATGAGTGAATGAATGAATGAATAAAAGATGAGTGAGTGAATGAATGACTGAGTGAATGAATGAGTGACAGGAAAGCTGTCCCCTGGGTGCTATCAGGAGGGCTTTGTAGCAGGGTGATCCCAGGCATGTGGTCTGAACGGCTGTGCACATCTCCCTGGCAAGGCGGCTGACCCAGCTCTCTACAGGGCCAGGCAAGGTGGTCCCAGCCTGGTGGGCAGCAACACTGCTGGGGGTGAGGCCAGGAGGACACTGGACCCTTGCTGGGGATGCTGCGGCCATGGGCCTCTCTCATGTGGTGGGTCTTGTCCCCTTGCCCCTGAGCTGAGTGGCGGCCACTCAGTGGGCTCAGCAACCCCCTGCAGGTGGCCGTGGTGCTGAGGTCCTCAGAGGATGTCTCACCACACCTGAGCCCCGAGGCCCCACCTGCCCTCCACAGGTGTGTGGCATTTGCTCACCAGTGTGTACGTGTTGGTTGGGGCTGTGGTCTTCTTCTCGCAATAGTCGGAGATATAGTTCCAGGTCTTGTCCCTCAGGGTCGGCCGGTGAGTGGCCTTGGTCAGGGGATGCTGTTTCTTTCTTTTTTCCTCCTCAGCCTCCTCTTTTAGAATCCGACTGACGATCTCCTGCTTTCTGAGCTTCTGCTCCTCCTCAAAGGCCCTGCGTGGAGTCGCTTCTCAGACAAGTGTGAGAGGTCCCCTGCCTCCACCATGCCCCAGGAGAGACGGTGCCTGGCAGCCCCTCCCTAGCGCCCTCCTGGGGGCTCCATCCTGCCCAGCAGGGCTCTTGGGGTGGGAACTTCCTGGTCCTGGGGCTAAACACAAGCTCCAGTGGGGAGCAAATGGGCAGAGGCCAAGCTGGAGGTTCTAGGCTTAAACCCCAGCCCTGTCCAGCCCTGCCCAGCCCAGCCCATCCCTGCCA
>NW_012103199.1:1149437-1155813 GCF_000951045.1 Mandrillus leucophaeus | reverse complement strand
TGCCCAGCCCTGCCCAGCCCAGCCTTGCCCAGCTTAGCCCTGCCCTGCCCAGCCCAGCCCATCCCTTCCAAGCCCAGTCCTGTCCAGCCCTGCCAAGCCCAGCCCTGCCAAGCCCAGCCCTGCCTAGCCCTGCCCAGCCCGGCCCTGCCCAGCCCTGCCCAGCCTGGCCCTGCCCACTTAGCAGCCCAGTCCCCCAGCAGCCTTGGCCGCCCCAAGGCTTCTTCCCAGCCCTTGTTTCTAGGCTGGCGTGGGGCTGCCACTGAGGGTAGCCCCAGGGCTGAAGACATTCATCCACTCACTGCAGCTGCACCTCCCCGGTGCCTCCTACATGCCAGGCCTGCGCCAGGCTAAGGGATGTGTAGGCATCGCTGCCAGGACCCCCCCACAAGGTGGGCAGGCTGATGGGTGGTGGAGAACTCTGATCGTGACTCAGGGGGGTGGGGAGGACGCACTCAGGGCTCTGTGGCACCCAGAGGAGGATGCCTTGTCCAGCGAGAGGGCCAGGAGCCCCCGCCCAGGCACATCCTCAGCAGTGATTGGCCAGGGCCGTGGACAGGGGGACTGGGATGGGGAGAAAGGGCCAGGCTCCCGGGATGAGGCAGCTTCGGGCAAAACCCAGGACAGGCTCCCTGGAGACTTCTGGGTGGGCCAGGAAAGAGCCCGCCAGTCCCTCTTCCTGAGAAGTCAGAACAGGAGCCGGAGGCTCTCGAGAGGGGCCGGGGTTTCAGGGTCTCAGAGGGGACAAGGGGCCGAGGGTTGGGCATGGACTGGAGTAGGGGAAGGGCTGGGCAGGCTGAGTCAGGCCCAGGCAGGGCAAGGGTGGTGGCCTGGAGCCCCTGTTCCTGTGCCCCACAGCCGCCTGAGTGGGGGCCCTGGGAGAGAGAGCAGCTTTGCTTAATGTAAAGCTGAGCCCCCTTGGCTTTCCCTGCACCCACTGACTGGGCAGGTGCCTCCCAGTGGCACCTCTGCCACCACCCTCACCTCTTCTGGGCCTCCAGCTCCTGGCGCCGGCGCTGGTGGACAAGGTGCCTGAACGCATCCCCGCCCTGGGCCAGAATCGCCTTCTTCTCAGCCTGGACCCTCTGCTCCGCCAGCTCTGCCTTGGCATGGTCCCATGCTTGGAACTTCCGCAGTGTGTCCTTGGAAATAGAGAGCACTGAGGTGACAATGTCAGCACACGCGGGAACACACACGTCCACACCTGCACACATGCACACACACCTATGCTCATACATGCAAACCTGCACACACGTGCTCACACAGGCACACCTGGACACATGTGCACACATGCTCACACACGCACACACACGGTCACACATGCACACATGTGCACACACATACGCTCATACATGCAAACCTACACACACATGCGCACACATGCTCACACATGCACACCTAGACACGTGCACACACACATGCAAACCTGCACACACACATGCTCACACACTGGGCCTTAAACCAACATTGACGTCTGCAGACCCCGCGGGAGACAGCTGGCAAATTGTCCACACAACCCAAGCGTGGGGCTGGGGCTGTCCCTGCACGTCACCTGCCCGCCTCTGCCCCTCACCTCTGAGCCTTTGCAGATTCTGTTCCCACCCTTCCCACCATTTTCCCAGCCTGAACCCCCAGCCTTGGGCCCAGGGCATGGCCTCGAGGCACCCAGGCCCTCCATGTGTCTCCTCCAACAAGACCAGGCCCCATGGGAGCAGGGCTGGGCTGCCTGCTCCTGCCTGACTCCAGTGCCTGGCCCTGACCCACATAGAACCCGTGGGCAAATCTGTGGCACAGGCTTGGGAAGCCTCCAGGGGCCACCAAGTGTGTGGGTCAACCCTGGACACCCAAGGACACAGGCCTGGCACCCAAGGAGCAGGGGCCCAGGGATGGACCCTGGCAGGGGCCGAGGGAGAGGCTGGGTGGGGCTGCGGGGGCCTACCCGGTTCACGGAGATGCTGCCCTTCAGTGCCACCACCGCGTCCATGCGTCGCCTCATGTGCTCCTGGCACTTCATCTCCTCCTTCTTCTCTTGCTCTCGGATTCTGAGGAAGGACATTTAAACATTTTTGAGGCTCTGTCATCCAGGCTGGCGTGCAGTGGTGCGATCACAGCTCCCAGGCCCAGGTGATCCTCCTGCCTCAGCCTCAGCCTCTCAAAGTGCTGGAATCACAGGCGTGCGCCACCACAAATGGCCACACTTTTAACCGAGGAAGTGACACAGCGATGCCGTGTGGGGTGTAATTAAAGGAGCCTCGGTGCTGTCATTTCCACCAGGAACATGATTAACGGGGACAACACAAGAGGTGGGATGGGCAAAAGGTGCTGGCGTAGAAGCCAGGCCATGACGACACGGCAGGAACACGCCCCGGAGGGCCAGGCCACGAGGACACGGTAGGAACATGCCCAGCGTGTCTCACAGGCCTCTTCTGAAAAGAAACAGCACCTCACACTAAAAATACATGTTTATTGGTTTTTGATGATAGGTGGTGATTCAATAATAAAACCAGGCTGGGCGCGGTGGCTCACGCCTGTAATCCCAGCACTTTGGGAGGCCGAGATGGGTGGATCACGAGGTCAGGAGATCGAGACCATCCTGGCTGACACGGTGAAACCCCGTCTCTACTAAAAAATACAAAAAACTAGCCGGGCGAGGTGGCGGGCGCCTGTAGTCCCAGCTACTCGGGAGGCTGAGGCAGGAGAATGGCCTAAACCCGGGAGGCGGAGCTTGCAGTGAGCTGAGATCCGGCCACTGTACTCCAGCCCGGGCGGCAGAGCGAGACTCCGTCTCAAAAAAAATAAAAATAAAAAAATAAAAATAAAAATAAAACCAGGAGGCTGGATGCGGTGGCTCACATCTGTAATCCCAGCACTTTGGGAGGCCGAGGCGGGCAGATCACCTGAGGTCGGGAGTTCGAGACCAGCCTGATCAACATGGTAAAACCCTGTCTCTACTAAAAATACAAAAATTAGCCGGGCGTGGTAGCACACGCCTGTAGTCCCAGCTACTCAGGAGGCTGAGGCAGGAGAATCACTTGAACCTGGGAGGCAGAGCAGTGAGCCAAGATCATGCCACTGCACTCCAGCAAGCTTCCATCTTAAGTAAATAAATAATAAAATCAGGGAATGTCAAGGCAAAAGCAAGTGACGTGTATTCTTGGGTTTCTCCCTAAGGACATCGAAGGGAGGCCCTACCTTCCCAGGGAGGCCTTCAGGAACCGCACGGCGACCTTGTGGTTCTTCCGGGCATCCTCCAGCAGCTTCTGGTGCCTGAGCCCGAGCTCCTTCTGGGTGTGCAGGGACTTCCTGTGGGGATGCGGGGCCATCAGAGGGCATCATGCGTCCCACCTGCCCCCAAGCCCTGCACAGCTGGAGCTCGTGTCCCAGAGACACCGTGGGCCCTTTTGCTCAGCTCTGCCCTGCACAGCCTCCCTTGGGGAGGAGCGAGGGTCCCTGGAGAGCTGGTGCCGTGGGCCACACAGATGTCACACTCTCCACGCCACTGCAGCTCCAGTGCCAGGGAACCACCAAAGGCAAGATTCGATCCCAGCCGGGCAGGGGTCTGGGAAGAGGATGGCGCAGGCACAGCAGTGCTGTGGGGAGGAAGGAGGCAGGCGCTGGGGACCTCGTGTCTGTAGCCAGGGCCTGGATTCCACAGGGGTTTGTGGCCTGGGCAGCTGAAGGGAGGGAACACGATGGGGGAGGGGATGGGGGCCAGAAGGGAGTCCCCAGGAGAGAGGCTCACGGCAGGTTGGGACAGCTGGCCTGATGGCCTGTGAAGCACTTGGGGACTGGCCTAGGAGGTGGCTGGGCCCTGGCTGAGCAGGAGACTCATGACAGGGGACATGTGGGGAACAGGCCTGAGTGCTCCATGGCCGCGGGGGGTGGGGGCCGTGGGAGGGGTGCAAAGGAGCAGCCAGAGGCGGGGACGGAGCCCAGAGAATGGCCTGGCTGGGAAGAGGATGGGGCTGCCGGAGGGAAAGGGGAGGGGCAGTCTCGCTGGAGTGCGGCTTTAGTAGCCGGCTTTAGTGGCGGTATCGTGGCTGTGGCATCTCGGGAGAGCTGGGGCTCTGGGCAGGTGCAGGGGGGCGCCTGACACTTGGGAAGGACTCAAAGGTCCAGCAGAGGAGCAAGCTGGGAGGAGGCAGGGAGGGTGGAGGTGGAGCTGGACAGATGCGGAGGGTGAGGAGATCCCTGGGGAGAGGACGGACGGACTGACAGGAGCTGCTGGGACGGGCACGGGTGGGCCTGGGTGCCGCTTACCGGATTCTCAGCAGTCGGTTCCGTTCCATCTTCCCCAGGGCCTCCTGCTCCCTGCATAGCTGCCGGGCTGCTCGCACCTGGAGCCGCCGCCCCGCAGCCTCTGCCTCCTCACGGTCAGCTGTCCGGAAGGCCTCGAGTCGCCCCTCCTGGATCTCAATGTGCCACATGGCGTTCCTTCAAACAGGAGGCAAAGCAGCTGGAGACGGGCCCCACGGTCATCCTGGGGGGGGGGTTTCCCGGCATCCTGAGGGGGGTTTCCCGGCATCCTGGGGGGGGTTTCCTGACAAATCCTCCAGGCGGACGTCGAACACTCCCTTCTCTAGGGGCCATCTCCGCTCTGAGTTGCCCAGACACTGAGGCCCGCCCTGCCTGCCTCCAACCTGAGGAAAATCACTAGGGGTTCAATCCAACCCAGCTAGAGCCTGGCCTGCACTCCCGCGTGCCACCCGCCGGCCTGAGGCCATGTCCGTTGGCTGCGGTGGGCCTGGGGCGGGCCCTGCCCAGCCTGAGGGAGGCCTTTGGGAAGGGACAGCTGTGACTCTTTGGCTGGGCTGGCGGATCCCTGGTGTGAACTGACCAGCACCCAAGACCACCCCTCAGTCTTCAAATGTGCCTGGGGCGGGGCTGTGGAGCAGGCTCAGCCAGCCCTGCTGGGTCCACATGTCCTGGATGACAGGGACCTGCTGTCCCCTGGTCTTGGGCGAATTTGTCCTCGACTGTGAGTGATACGGCATCTATGGTGGCCCCAGATGACACGGTGCCCCTTGGTTCTTGGCACAACTCAGGGAAATTTCCGGTGAATCTTCAGTTGGAGGAGTGTGTGTGCCGTGGGGGCTCAGGCCGGGAAAGTTCCTTCTGAGGATGTGGACAGTGTCCTTCTAACAGCGGCCAGGTGAGAGCATGCAGCCGCTGGGGAGGCGGCCTGGCCAGAGACGCCTGGTGGAGGGATGCAAGGAGCCGCTCCTGGACACGTGCGAACGGTGCCACCCGGAGATGCGGCTCAGGCTGGGGCCGGCCACGCGAGGATCGGAACCCTGGACAACGTCAGACACAGGAGTTTAGCCGGCATCCTCCCTGCATTTCTGATATTCCACGCGACGTGTGCGGCAGTTCTTTCCTAGACACCCTTGATCATGCTAATTTCCACTTCCTCTTTCATTAAAAGCTTTTCCTGTGGGGCGGAGTCCAGTCTCTCTCCCCACTGCAACGCCCAGGGCAGGGGTTCCACCGCCGTGGCCCTCTGTGAATAAAGTCTGCTTTACATCTTTTTGAAAAAAATCATGAATATATGTTGAATTGAGATACTCAATGGTTTTCTCTTTTAACGTGTTAATGTCAAGAATTTCTAATGTTGAACCTTTTTTGGGGCTCCTAGGATCTAAACTCCAACTTGGCAAGGGAGGTGTGTGTGCGTGTCTCACACATGGCTGGATTTCAATGTTTAATGTTTTATTTAGGGTTTTCTGATTTACCTCCTGAGATTGGGTTCTACTTTCCCTCTCTCGTATGCCCTCTTGGTGTCAACATCGCGGTTGTGTCACTGCATTTTAGGAACTGGGCATACCATGTTATCTGTTGGGGTAATTTTAAACATTTGGCTCCTTTCCAGGGATCATGGGTCACCGGATCTCCGGCTGGCGTCCTGCCACGCGGTGCGTTCGTCGCTTCCCGACTCAGGGGGACTCTGTGGAGCTTCCACGTGTGGGGTTATTTCTATTCCTCCCTCGCATGACTCATGAAATTCTTTACTCTGAGGATTCATGCTCCCACCAGCTCTGGAAATGATGTTCTGCTGGATGTCGCGTCCCCTGCCCGGTGATCAGTGCTCCAGCGGCCACGTGAGCTAACAGCTTGCGGGGTCTCTTAGGTAAGAGGCAAGACGTTGTCTCAGACGTGGTCGTCACCCATTCCCGCTGCTGCAGGAAAACACCCATGACTGGGTCTTCGCAAACCACAGAAATTCATTCCTCCCAGTTCTGGAGGCCGGGAAGTCCATAGTCAAGGTGCCAGCAGCCTTGACGTCCTATGAAAGCCTGTTCCTTGAAGGCGGTGCCCGTCTGTGTCCTCACGTGGCAGAGGGACAGAAGGGCTCCCTCAAGCCCTTTTTTTTTTTTTTTTT
>NW_012103199.1:1145449-1148227 GCF_000951045.1 Mandrillus leucophaeus | reverse complement strand
GCCTCCTGAGTAGGTGGGACTACAGGCGCCCGCCACCATGCCCGGCTAATTTTTGGTATTTTTTTAGTAGAGACGGGGTTTCACCGTGTTAGCCAGGATGATCTCGATCTCCTGACCTCGTGATCTGCCCGCCTCGGCCTCCCAAAGTGCTGGGATTACAGGTGTGAACCACCGCGCCTGTCCACCTCTGATACGCGCCTGATGCCCAGTATCAGGCATTTCTTTACAGTGACACAAAGACTGACAAACACTAGGGTTGAGTTCCAGCACACCAATTTCAGGGGCACTGGCCTTCAGAGCAGAGCAGAGGCTGATTGGGAATGACTGGGATTTTGAGAATGGGAGCGCGGACATTTGAGGGTATCTGCACACATCTGAGCGAGCGCCCCAAACCGCCAAGCCCCTCTGCATATCCGTCCACACGGAGGCAGCTTTCCCCTCCCTCGAAGGCAGGCTCTGCTGCCTGGGGGCCCCATAACACCTCCCTGAGGGGCTGCCAGATCTCCTCATGACCCCCTTGCCATCCCCTGTGGCCCGGATGCTCCCAGGGGCAGGAACAAAGTCTGACCTGAGAGGAGAAGGATCCCAGAGGGGAAGAAAGCAGCCAATCTCCACAGCAGGACCTGGGAGGAGGTGCGTGGGAATGAATTCCAACCCTGCCAGGCCACAGAGGGAAGAGCCTGTCCGAGGCTGGCCTGGGCGTCTGATGTGCACGTGCCACCAGCCTACCCCGCCCACCACAGGCAGCTCCCGTCACACACTCAGCGGGTTGAGGAAACCTGGACCCAAGAGAGACCTGCACTGTGGAAAGCTAGATGCCAGAAAGTCATGCAGAAGAAGGACTCCCAATGTTTGGAGACACAGCCTGTTGGAAGGTCTGTTGTTGCTGTTGTTGAGATGGGGTCTCGCTCTGTCGCCCAGGCCGGAGTGCAGTGGCGCAGTCTCAGCTCACTGCAGCCTTGACCTCCTGAGCTTAATCAATCCTCCCACCTCAGCCTCTTGAGTAGCTGGGATTACAGGTGCACGCCACCACGCCCAGCTAAGTTTGGCATCTTTTGTAGAGATGGGGTTTCTCCATGTTCCCAGGCTGATCTCAAACTCCTGGGCTCAAGTGATCTGCCCACCTTGGCCTCCCAAAGTGTTGGGATTACAGGCGTGAGCCGCTGCATCCAGCTATTGGCAAGTGTGATGACGAGTGTTGACGGTGAGCGTGACCACATATAGAAGACATGCCCTTCGTTGTGGCTCAGTGAGGAGAGTCCTGTGCCCTTTGAAAGCACCGAGGTGCACTCTGGAATGTGCGGGGGCCCGGGCAGGGATGCTGCCTTTGAGGGGCTCCCTGTTGCCCTGGGGTGCTGCTGGGCCTGGGAGGGAGTCGTGCTGATTCCTGGGTGGGCAGCAGGGCAGTGTGTCTCAGCGTGGATGGGTGGAAGCGGTTTTGGGCAGTGGTTAATTGATTTTGGGGTCCCTAGGGCTGAAGTAGATGGGGACCCCACTCAGGTCCCAGTTTATCTGAAGATTCAGTGTGGTCAGCCGCGGAGGTAATGATGAAGGTTGGAGGCTGGAGAGGTGGGACCCGGCTGGTTTTGAAGATGGAGGAGGAACGCAGGCAGCGTTGGAGCTGGAAAAGGTGAGGACACGGATTCTCCCCGGAGGCTTCCGTGGGGAACCAGCCCTGCCTACACCTTGACTTTAGCCCAGTGGGACCCGTGTCGGGCCAATGACCTCTAGAACTGCAAGCTCATAAATCCGCGTCCTGCTGAGCTGTTGTTTGTGGATTTGTCACTGCAGTGATGCGACGTGCGTGCAGTCAGAGAAGCCTCAGAGCAGGCCGGGCTGCAGCACCAGGGCCCCGCTGTGGGTCCCACGTGGCCGAGCGGGGGGCACACAAAGCCTCCTCTTCGTGCTGAGCTGGGCGTGGGAAAGTGTCACGTGACGAGGCTGCGCAGAACACGCGTGTGATAACTCACGGCCTGCCTCCCACCAAAGCAGCCTCCACCAGGCAGGGCTCTGCTGCCTCATTCACGGGAGAGGCCCAAAGGCTTTGGACGGTGTCTGGCACGCAGTGGGCGCCCTCTTACCATGTGGGGAGGACGGGCGAATGAGAGAGTGTATCTAAGCCACCAGCACAGACTCAGGCACCTCGCAGTAGCCCCCCAGGCACAGGGATGGGACACGCACAGGCCCAGCACAGGCGCTAAGGACCGGGAGGTGGTGTGAGCAGGCAGGGTCGTCTCTAGGGCTTCCTTTGGCGGTTCCTGGGACCTGCTGGCCAGAAAGTGCCCGTGAGGCTAGTCCAACAGACGCTTCTGCCAGCCAGTGGCCCCCTCGCGTGCGGAGCTGCTGGACCTGGTCGAGCTGCGTGTGAGACACATGCGTGTGGCATCCCGTCTCCAAGATGACTCCAGGGACCCCTGGCTGTTCACGCCTGAAGCCCCTCCACAGGGTCTTGGGCTGGTCTGAACACCTCGAGCCCAATCCCCCGCCCAGACCACGACCCTCAGGAACCGAGACCCTCCGGAACCGAGACCCTCCAGAACCGAGACCCTCAGGCGCCGAGACCCTCACGCACCGAGACCCTCAGGAACCAAGACTCTCAGGCACCGAGACCCTCAGGCACCGAGACCCTCACGCCCGCTGCCTTAGGTGGCTAAGGGCTAGGGTGGCTTGGTCTGTGGCTGTGGATGACGCGCATGGTGTGGCAGCAGGGACGTGTGCTGGGGAAATTCAGGAGCTGTTCCCAGAACGCGGTTTGGGTCCCGAAGCAGCGGCCAGCCT
>NW_012103199.1:1141697-1142754 GCF_000951045.1 Mandrillus leucophaeus | reverse complement strand
TGGAGTGCAGTGGTCAGATCTCAGCTCACTGCAAGCTCCGCCTCCCGGGTTTACGCCATTCTCCTGCCTCAGCCTCCCGAGTAGTTGGAACTACAGATGCCCGCCACCTCGCCTGGCTAGTTTTTTGGTATTTTTTTTTAGTAGAGACAGGGTTTCACCATGTTAGCCAGGATGGTCTCGATCTCCTGACCTTGTGATCCGCCCGCCTCAGCCTCCCAAAATGCTGGGATTACAGGCTTGAGCCACCGCGCCCAGCCCTCAAGCCCTTTTATGAGGCACTAATTGTCTCCACGAGGGCAGAGTCCCCATGGCTGAATCTCCCAGAGACCTCACCTCTTCCTGCCGTCACCTCCATTCGGTTTGGACGGATTTGGTTTGGACGTGTGTCCCCCACAGGTCTCGTGTGTCCCCCACAGGTCTCGTGTGTCCCCCGCAGGTCTCGTGTTGAACTGGACCCCCCGGTGTTGGAGGTGGGCCTGGTGGGAGGTGTTGGGGTCGTGGGGCGGCTCCCTCATGAAGGGGTGGGCCATCTCCTTGGTGACGAGCGAGTTCATGGGAGATCTGGTTATTTGAAAGTGTGTGGCACCTCCACCCTCTTGCTTCCCCTCCCACCGTGGGAGACACGGTTCCTTCACCCTCCACCGTGACTGGAGGCTTCCTGAGGCGTCCCCAGAAGCAGATGCCATCACGTTCCCTGTACGGCCTGCAGAACCCTGACCAATCAAACCTCTTTTCTTCTTATTTTTATTTATTTCTTTAAGATGAGTATCACTCTGTCCACCAGGCTGCAGTGCGGTGGTGTGATCTCAGCTCACTGCAACCTTCACCTCGTGGGTTCAAGCGATTCTCCTGCCTCAGCCTCCTGAGTAGCTGGGATTACAGGCGCCCGCCAACATGCCTGGCTAGTTTTTGTGTTTTTAGTACAGACGGGGCTTCACCATGTTGGTCAGGCTGGTCTCAAACTCCTGATCTCAGGTGATCCGCCCACCTCAGCCTCCCAAAGTGCTGGGATTACAGGTGTGAGCCACTGCGTCTGGCCCAAACCTCTTTTTTTTTT
>NW_012103199.1:1136267-1137712 GCF_000951045.1 Mandrillus leucophaeus | reverse complement strand
AATCCCCCGCCCAGACCACGACCCTCAGGAACCGAGACCCTCCGGAACCGAGACCCTCCAGAACCGAGACCCTCAGGCGCCGAGACCCTCACGCACCGAGACCCTCAGGAACCAAGACTCTCAGGCACCGAGACCCTCAGGCACCGAGACCCTCACGCCCGCTGCCTTAGGTGGCTAAGGGCTAGGGTGGCTTGGTCTGTGGCTGTGGATGACGCGCATGGTGTGGCAGCAGGGACGTGTGCTGGGGAAATTCAGGAGCTGTTCCCAGAACGCGGTTTGGGTCCCGAAGCAGCGGCCAGCCTTGTGCCCGCCACCTGTCCCAGAGCCACAATGGAGGACTCCCGGGGCCGACACTGGAAGCAGGGGCTGTGCTCTCCAAGCTGCCCCTCGCACACACCCGTGGCCCACAGAGCGACAGACATGAACGCAGGATGCGGAAGGATGCCACTGCCAGATGCGAGGCGGCTGCAGCACGCAGACAAATCCTGATGGGCCAGATCAGACCTGCCAGGGACACAGCACCCCCAGCCTACACAGCGAGCAAACACGGAGGGGGAACGCTCTCCTAACAGTGGAAAGCCAACTAATAGGAAGGGATGGTGGAACTGGAAAGTCACCCCTTAGAAGCCATCACAGCAGGAATTAATTCTGGCAAGAAACACGGAGGGATGCCGTGCTCGTGTGAAAAGGGACATGGAGCAGGATTTCCCAGCCTCAAAGCTTCTCCCCACAAGCTACACATCAGTTTCCAAGGGAACGGCGTTGCTGCGCTGAAGAAGCGGGCGGCCCCACGGCGGGTCTGGCAGCCATTACGTGTCCCACGAGAGGACACCCAGGGGACTGGTCATCACCCCCAGAGGCATCAAGCACAGTCACAGTGCGGGACAGCTCCTGGTCTGCGATCCTCAGAACTGCAAGGTCCGCCTGTCACAGAAGTACCAAGGCTCCCCCTGACTGGGGCGGGTTGAGGGGTCACCCTGGACACAACGCCCACATGGGCTCTGGGGACGGCTCCGGGCACGGCTCCGGGCACAGGGCCGCAGGGCACAGGGGGTCTTGCTGCCATTTTGCAGCTCTTCTGTAAGTTTGGAATTGTTTCAAAATAAAACTTTATTTATTTATTTATTTATTTATTTATTTATTTTCTGAGACAGAGTCTCACTCTGTGGCCCAGGCTGGAGTGAGTGGCGCGATCTCGGCTCACTGCAAGCTCCGCCTCCCGGTTCATGCCATTCTCCTGCCTCAGCCTCCCAAGAGAGGTAGCTGGGACTACCTGCGCCCGCCACCATGCCCGGCTAATTTTTTGTATTTTCAGTAGAGACGGGTTTCACTGTGTTAGCCAGGACGGTCTCGATCTCCTGACCTTGTGATCTGCCCGCCTTGGCCTCCCAAAGTGCCAGGATGACAAGAGTGAGCCACCGCACCCGGCCCTTTTTTTTTTTTAA
>NW_012103199.1:1124924-1135172 GCF_000951045.1 Mandrillus leucophaeus | reverse complement strand
GGGTCAGAGACTGGGTCAAAGCCCAGTGGTGTCTTCACTGGGGTGGGGCCGAGATGTTAGGTCGCACAAGGGCCGGTGGCATGAGCACTCCTGTGGGCGGGGTGGCCTGAGGCCCGCGCTCAGCCCTCTCTGTGCCCCCTGCCCTGCGCAGGCTGGAAAGCTTAGGTCATCCTGGGCACGTGCAGGGTCAGTGCTGTGGACGCCATGGACCTGGCTGCAGCTCCCGGGGCTGGGGGCCATGTGGTTCGGGAGTCCTACTTGAGGCCAGCTCAGTGTCCCTTCAGTCGCTCTGAGCAATTCGTGCACCTTCCCAAACCCCTTCTTGCCAAACTTGCCAGAGGCAACTCGACGCATCCAACCCAGCTCCACAGGAAAGCATTTAGGACGAGGCAGCGTCTCTCTCCTGGGTTCTGAAAACCCAGCTCGCTGTTCTGTGGAAGCGCAAAGCATGAGAAACGAGGAAAGAGGAAAAATAACCTGATATTGGAGTTCCTAGGAACATAAACAAACCCAGAGAAACGGAAAAAGGCGACGTGAAGACTGATCCTTCCAACCACTGCACTGCATTCGCCGAGTCCCCTTTCCACTTCCCGGCAGTTTCCCGGTCAGGTGCAACCCCCCAGATCTTGCTCTCCACCCCCAGGTGGGAAGGCCCCGCTGCCAGTCCACACTGACTCACTCGCTCTCCTTCAGCACGGCCTCAGTCCTCGACTGCAGGTCTCTCTCGTTCTCCAGCTCCATAAACAGGCGTCTGGACACGGCCTGGAGACGGCCCACAGTGGCCCTGCAGGGGCGAAGGCACAGGCCGGGCGTGTGTCAGGCCTCAGTCACCCAGGGGCCACCCAGGTTCACCTGGCACCCCCTGGCCTCCTCTCCCTCAGGAGGGAAATCTTGGTGCTGGGCTACCTAGCTGGTGGAGTGTGGGGCTGGTGGCAGGCTCTCCACATGCCCACTTTCTGCTAGGCAGGCAGTGCCCACATGGCACAGCCCCAGGAGGAGTGAGGGCTTGGGGAGCCTGCCCTGGACCCTCAGTCGCCTCTGCATGAAGCCCCTGGGGGCAGCAGACGTCCAGGCCTCTGGCCTGGGAAGGACCCAGCACATGTGACAAGCCCCAGGCCCTGGTGTTGGGGCGCCCTGAGTCCCCTCCCTCCCTCCTGCTCCCCTCCTGGGCATCATCCACACAGTGCACATCCAGCACCAGCCCAGCCGCGCTCCTGGAGACCACTTCCCCGGCAGTGGGCAGTTGCCCACGAGAGCGGCACAGCGTGATGCTGGCCGGAGGTCCCGGCTGTGTGGATGCAAGGGGTGGGCTTTGAGCAGCTGGCCAGGTACAGTGGTCACCCCTAGATCCTGGGTGCCACGGTCCAGGAATGAGGCAGGTCAAAACCCCGCAGAGACCTGGGCAGCTCCGTCTGCTCCTTGACCCTCAGGCCCCCTCAGCCCACAGTGACCAGAAGCCCCTCACCCTCCAGGGCCGGGAGGACCTGCTGGTTCCCTTGCCCCTGGCTGCTGGCCCTCTGCTCCCCACGGCTGCACCAGCACCTCCAGGACGGGCACCTGCTGGGGCCTTCCCAGGGCTGGGCTGACCTCGGCAGGCCCTGCAGGCACCCGGTCCCCGGAGGGTGAGGCGAGGCTGGAGCGGCAGCCGTGGAGCCAGCTCTGGGAGTGCCTGTCGGTGAGTGTTGGCGTTTCCAGCGTCCACGGGCCCTCCCACCTGGCAGTGTGGGACCCATGTGGGCCTCTCACCTCTCACCCCGCCCTCAGCTGCCCCGCCACTCTGCCCCAGGCAAGAGTGGCCCGAGGGGCCTTCCCCCAACTGCTGATCCACACAGTCCTGCCTCCCAGAGATCCAGCCCTGGCGCCCTCCAGGCCCCAGCTTTGCCGACCTCACGTGCTTCTGTGTGTGTGTTGTGGCCTCACACTGGGGCTTCTCACTGGCCTGAACGCAGCAGGTGCTTCACGCCCCATTGTGGGTGAACGAATGAGCCTCTGCTCTGACCTCATGCCCAATTCCCTGCCCTCTGTCGAGGGCCACCTACATGTTGCCCGCCTCTCCCTCTGTGGCGATCTCGGCTGCCACAGCCTCCTGCTGCTTGCTGATCAGGTCCTGCCTCTGCCGACAGGCGCGCAGCTCCCCTCTGGAACAGGGAAGCAAGGGTCAGATGATGGTTCCCTGAAACTCCAGCCTCCAAAGTGGCAGTGGGGCCAGGTGAGGCAGAGTCAGACCCCCAGAGCCCCCCTCGCCCAGGTCAGGGGTCTCTCTAACACCTTCCAGTCACACAAGCAGGGTCCTGTCGTCCATTTTTGGAAAACTCTGCCCAGGGGCAACTGTGTGGCTCCCACCCGAAGGTGACATGCTCTTGGGGCCGAGGACAGTGCAGGAGCGGGAGGGAACCTGAGTCTGCATAAACAAGCGTGCTCCTGCCTGTGAAGGGCACGTGGTGGGAGGTCTGGGGCCCACGGGAGGGGACGAGCTGGAGCTCCTCCACCATCTTCCAGAGCGTGGGCCAGGCAGGCCCAGATCACCAGCGGGGCATGGACTGGGTCGGAATCCGGTTCACATGGTAGCTCCTGGGGGCAACTCTGGCCTCAGGTACATACAGTGGAGCAAAGCCCAGAGCATGAGCTCTGGAGGTCACTTTTTTTTTCCCCCCCCCGAGACAGAGCCTTGCTTGTCACCCAGGCTGAGTGCAGTGGCGGGATCTCGGCTCACTACAACCTCTGCCTCCCAGGTTCAAGTGATACTCTTGTCTCAGCGTCCCAAGTAGCTGGGATTACAGGCATGCGCCACCACGCCCGGCTAATTTTTGTATTTTTAGTAGAGATGGGGTTTCACCATGTTTGCCAGGCTGGTCTCAAACTCCTGACCTCAGGTGATCCACCCGCCTCGGCCTCCCGAAGTGCTGGGATTCCAGGCTGAGCCACCGCGCCGGCCATGAAGGTCACTTGGAAGACACACAGGCGCTGCAGGAGCCGAGGAGGGAAACTGTAGTTTCCCTGGGCGAAGTACCCAGGTTAGGTGACCAAGTTATGCAGAAGAACATTTATCTTTTAGTTTTTTTATTTTTAGAGACAGGGTCTTTCCCTGTCGCCCAGGCTTGCTGCAGCCTTGACCTCCTGGGCTCAAGCGATCCTCTGGCCTCAGCCTCCCAAGTAACTGGGACCACAGGCGTGCGCCACCACTCTCAGCTGAATGCTTTTATTTTTTAGGAGACACTGAAATATTTAGGAATGAAGTATCACGTCTGTAATTTGCTTTAAAATAATTTAGCAAAAAAACCCGTAGATATAAAATGCACACACACACAAACACAGAGAAAGAAGCTACAGTGAAAGGTTGACAGTTGGCAGCTCCGGTTGGCGTCGGGGGCGGCGGGACCGCTTGTTACCGCCTTTTCTGTGAGAAGGGGGCTGGGAGTGCTGGGCACCAGCTCTTGAGTGGGGCTTGCAGAACTGCTCCTCCATGGAGACCCTGTGGGACCCTCCCTTGCAGGCCCTCAGGGTGATGACAGGCACAGGACCACCCCTGCTGCACCCGCGTCACGGCCCGGGGCGCGGCAAGAGGCGGAGGTGCAGTGGCCTCAGCCCCAGCTCACCTCATCTTCTCAATGAAAAGCTCCTGCTCCTCATGCATCTTATCCAGGGCGCTCAGGTTCTGTCGCAGGTGAAACGCCTGCATTCTGTCCTCAGCTGTTTTCTTCTTCAATTTATCAGCATCAGTATCTAGTTCTTTCACTGAGCTTAGAATGAAAAGGACACCAGCTACCACCACCCTGGCCGCAGGCTCAGGACTCATTCCTCGGTGTGGCCTGCCGGGGTAGGTGCCTGACGGATCTGCTTCAGGAGGGAGCTGCGGGAGCTACAGCCTGTGGGAGGGAGGAGGCAGCCGCCCTGCTCCCTTCACCCCCCACCCTCTGAGTTACCTGCTGTGTCCTGGGTCCATGTCATCCTCAGCTTCCTGCAGAGGACATCCGATGTCAAACTCCGGATCCTCTAATTCATCTCTTTCTAGAAATCAAGGCAAGAGGTTAAAAAAAAAAAAAAAAAAGTAGATCAAACATTTGTGTCTGAAGTTTTAGGATAAATCTTGTTCTCTTTTTGGGACAGAGTGTAAGGAACCAGACAAGCAGGCACAGGCGGAGGTAAACAGCCTGGGTGACGCAGTGGGATTGCGGCACTGGCGCCCCGAGAGAGAGAGTCAGGGACGTCCATTTTGCAGACCGATGTAAGGGAGCCCGGGCTCAGCACCGCTTGGCTCGTGCCCAGAGAAAGAGTTAAGTTGCTGACCCTGAAGTCAAGGGAGAGCCGGCCGTGCAGCTGTGTGTGTGGGAGCCACCGGACTAAGCAGCCAGGACAGGGCGGACAGCGTGAGAGAAAGCCACTGGTGAGAGCTGCTGCTGAATAAAATCCTTTTTCACCTGCCTACGGCCCCCCGAGGGTTCCCTCCGCTCATCTACCCACTCCCTTTGGACCTCAACATGACATTCGGCGTAGTTGTGAACCTGACACGGAGTCTCTGTCGCCCAGGCTGGAGTGCGGTGGTGCGATCTTGGCTCTCCGAAGCCTTCGCCTCCCAGGTTCACGGGATCCTCCCACCTCAGCCTCCCGAGTAGCTGAGGCTACAGGAGTGTCCCACCACACCCGGCTAACTTTTATATTTTAGTAGAGAGAGGCTTTCCCCGTCATGGCCAGTCTGGTCTTGAACTCCTGACCCCAGCCTCCCCAAGTGCTGGGATGACAGGTGTGGGCCACCACACCTGGCCAGTTTTAGGATAAATCTTGACAAGCTCTAACTTGATGGTTCTCAAAGCAAAATCCAGGGAACCCTGAGAGTCCCTGAGTGTCTTTCAGGGCCTGCGAGGTGAAAACTGTCTTCATGATCACACTCGCACGACATTTGTCTCCTCACTGTCTTCGCATGAGAGGACAGTGGCGTTTTCCAGAGGCTGCGTGTGACAGGTGACGTCACAACAGACAGCTCTCAGACGCCAGCTGTCTTCTGTTAAACCGGACTCTTACGTTACCACCATAGGTTTGTTATTGCTATTTTAAGTGGCTAAGTATTAAAATGGTTTCGGCTTTAATTTTTGATACAGTAAGTACTGAAAGATACAGGCAACATAAACAAATGCTCTCTGGCTCTTCAATAATTTTTAAGAACGTAAAGCGGTTCGCAGACAAAAGAGGCTGAAGGTCACTCTCTCGGAAGATTACAGTGGACTTCTAGCAAAACATGGCAAATGGAACACAGCTTTTCTTCCCTTCATTAAATCTCAGTCAAAATGACGGAAAAGGCAGAAAGCCACAGTTGCAAGTGGGGCAGGAGAAGGAGACGGTGGTGAAGGGCAGGGGGGAGAAGGCCACCCAGCGCCAGGGGACAGGCAGCTGACTCAGCACACTACAGAACCCAAAACGAGGTGGGGAGTGGGGTGGGAGTGGGAAGGAAATGCATTTGCAGATTGCGATGGCCTGCCTGTGCCCAGAACTAGAACCAAATCAACGCACGTCTCAGAAAAATTTCAGATCATCAGAGATTTTTTAAAAAAAGCTTCCAGGAAAAGAAAACAAAAATAGGTCACATTCAAAGGACTGGGATAAAAATGGCATCAGATTTCTCAATACTGATGTTGGAAACTAGAAAACTACGGTCTGCTGCCTTCAACATCTCAGCCACAATTTATCTTTCTTTCAAATAAAGACAATAATATAAGCTCCCTCTTTGAGAGAAAAATGTGAGTGTAAAAGATACCCTCTCACACAAATAAACGGAATTAAAGGGTGACTACGAAGCATATCGTTTGTCTTTCTTGTTGGTGAAACTTGTGCTACTGTGACAGAAGCTTTATTACCATCTTCCAAAAGGGGGGCATTGTCCAAAAGCCCGTCCTCGGAGAGCAGGCTGCCGTCATCCTCCATGCTGGGAGACAGAAATCAGCTACAAAAGATGACCACAAAATATAGATCAATAAAATCGTAGATTAAAAAAACGATGAATTAACACTTTCTCTTAAAGAAGACATTAAGAAAATAAACCACAGATTAGGAAAAAATGTTTGCAGCACACACATTTCTGACACAGGTCTTACATCTGGAACACACGAAGAGCTCCTATCAACCACATAAAGTCCAAACTCCAGTTTAAAAAGTCAAAAGAGGCCAGGCATGGTGGCTCATGCCTGTAATCCCAGCACTTCGGGAGGCCGAGGCAGGTGGATCACCTGAGGTCAGGAGTTCCAGACCAGCCCGGCCAACATGCTGAGGCCACGGTGAGCTGTGATTGCACCACTGCACTCCAGCCTGGGCAACAGAGTAAGACCCCGTCACAAAAGAAAAAAGAAACTGCCCAACAGTATTCCATAGTATCCCTTTACACTCCCACCAGCAAATACAAAATTAAAATAATTAAATACAAAATTAGCCTGGTGTGGTGGCAGGTGCCTACAATCCCAGCTACTCGGGAGGCTGAGGCAGGAGAATCGCTTGAACCCAGGAGGCAGAGGTTGCAGTGAGCTGAGATCGCGCCACTGCACTCCAGCCTGGGGACAAGAGCAAGAATCTGTCTCAAGGAAAAAAAAAAAAAGTCAAAAGATTTGGAATAGCCATAAGAAAAGAGATATACAAATGGCCAATATGCATGTGAAACTCCGTGTGACATCAGCATCTTTAGGGAAATACGAATCAAGCCATAATGAGATACTACTACGTACTGATTAGAACGCCTGAGATCGGCCGGGCGCAGTGGCTCACGCCTGTAATCCCAGCACTTTGGGAGGCCGAGGCGGGCGGATCACAAGGTCAGGAGATTGAGACCATCCTGGCTAACACGGTGAAACCCCCGTCTCTACTAAAAAATAGAAAAAATTAGCCAGCCGTGGTGGTGGGCGCCTGGGGTCCCAGCTACTCGGGAGGCTGAGGCAGGAGAATGGCGTGAACCTGGGAGGCAGAACTTGCAGTGAGCCGAGATCGCGCCACTGCACTCCAGCCTGGGCGACAGAACGAGACTCCGTCTCAAAAAAAAAAATGCCTGAGATCAGAACGCCAACAGTAAGCACTGGCAAGGCTGTGGAGGGGCTGGCATCACCTGTGTTGCTGGTGGGAGTGTAAAGGGATACTGGGAAATACTGTTGGGCAGTTTCTTGTTTCTTTTGTGACAGGGTCTCACTCTGTTGCCCAGGCTGTAGTGCAGCGACTCAATCATAGTTCACTGCAGCCTCAAACTTCTGGGCTCGAGCAATCTTCCTGCCTCAGCTTCACAAGTAGCTAAGACTACATGCATATACCACCATGCCCAGGTAATTTTTAAATTCGTAGTAGAGATTGGGGGGGGGGGGTCTCTCTTTGTTGCCCAGGCTAGTCTTGAACTCCTGGTCTCAGCCACAATTCGCCCACCTCAATCCCAAAGTGCTGGGATTACAAGCTTGAGCCACTACATCTGGCACCGAAACCAATTCTTAAATAATTTCAAAATTATCATTACACTTTGGTTATCACTTTGGGGATGTTAGGAGCTTGCTCGTGTGGAACTCTTGGTACCGAATCTTCTGTGTCCATATGTTGGAACTAAATAATTTCACTCAAGAAACAGGCCGGGCGCAGAGGCTCCTGTCTATAATCCCAGCACTTTGGGAGGCTGAGGTGGGTGGATCCCTTGAGGTCAGGAGTTTGAGACCAGCCTGGCCAACATGGTAAAACCCCGTATCTACTAAAAATACAAAAACTAGCCAGGTATGGTGGCGGGCACCTGTAGTCCCAGCTACATGGGAGGCTGAGGCAGGAGAATTGCTTGAACCCAGGAGGTGGAGGCTGCAGTGAGCTGAGATCGTGCCACTGCATTCTAACTGTCTCAGAAAAAAAGAAACAATGTTTAAATCACAAAATCACAAACTCTTTACTTATTTTTTCTGGTGAGAATCAAATTTAATGTCTAACTTTATTTTAGTTTTTTGAGACGGTTTGACTCTGTTGCCCAGGCTGGAGTGCAGTAGTGCCATCACAGCTCACTGCAGCCTCGAACTCCTGGGCTCAACCGATCCTCCTGCTTCAACCTCCCAAGGAGCTGGGACTACAGGCACGCACCAGCACACCCAGCTGATTTTTGTATTTTCTGTAGAGACAGGGTTTCGCCGTGTTGCCCAGGCTGGTCTCAAACTTTTGGGATCCAGTGATCCACCTGCCTTGGCCTTCTCAAGTGTTGGAATTAGAGGCATGAGCCATTGCGCCCAGACAGTGTCTATTTTCTATTATACCTTAAATATGTGATTGGTTTTAACACCTATTAATCACATCATGCGTGTACCATGATTAATATACAAAAGAGCTAATGTCAAATGCTTACAAATCAGCGGGGCACAGTGGCTCATGCCTGTAATCCCAGCAACATGGGAGCCTGCGCTGGGAGGCTCTCTTGAAGCCAGGAGTTTGAGATCAGCCTGGGAAACACAGTAAGACCTACATCTCTAGAAAAAAAAAAAAGTGCCCAGGGGCGGCGGCTCACACCTGTAATCCCAGCACTTCGGAAGGCCAAGGCGGGTGGATCACAAGGTCAGGAGATTGAGACCATCCTAGCTAACATGGTGAAACCCCGTCTCTATTAAAAATACAAAAAATTAGCCCGGTGTGGTGGCGGGCGCCTGTGGTTCCAACTACTGGGGAGGTTGAGGCAGGAGAATGGTGTGAACTCAGGAGGCGGAGCTTGCAGTGAGCTGAGATCACATCACTGCATCTTAGCAGCCTGGGCGACAGAGACAGACTCCGTCTCAAAAAAAAAAAAAAGTAAAAAAATGTAGCCAGGCGTGGTGGTGCGTATCTGTGGTTCCACCTATTCAGTACGCTGCGGTGGGAGGATCACTTGAGCCCAGGAGGTCAAGGCTGCAATGAGCCGTGATTGTGCCACTGCAGCCCAGCCTGGGTGACAGAGCAAGATCCTGACTCTAAAGTTGTTAAAAAAAAAAAAAAAAAAAAAAAAAAAAGGCTTACAAGTCAACATATCTATCATAGAGACAGACATTTTACATTGGGAATTAGCATTACTATTTCACATTGAAATGAGTAATTCCAGGTGAAATGTACATAAATGTTGACATTATGTATGAGATGCTAAAACTGTAAAATTGTAGAGGGCTGTTTTTCATTGCTTAACTTAGCAATTGCTTCAGAATAATTCACTAAAAATATTTCAGTGCCTAGCAATGTTTCTTGGATGAATTATTAATATATCAATGCCAGCAATTTTTTAAACTTACAAAGAAATAATTGCATTTTAAAGTCCTGAGAGGCAGAATTTCAAGGCATCTTGTAAAATTCCAACAATATTTTTCCCCTTGAAGGAACTGATTAACTTGCTAGTCTTTGAATGGCAGGGTTTTCAGAAGATATTTAGAAAATGGCCAAACCTATTCAGCTCGGTGCTCATGAATTCCCTGTGGCCTCCGTGACCTCATTTTGCTGGACACCCAGTGGGTGACAGTCTTATAGAAGGTGTCCTTGCGCACACACAGTTCCATTTCAGATGATCACACGAAACCACATACACTGAGCATCCGTTAAAGACAGCACTTCCAACAGGCAGTCACCTCTGATCTCTCCTGAGTCCTCACTAACAACAGGGGGTAGATGTACTGTTTTCAGTACATGAATCTACCAGGGCAAGGGCCAGTGGGAGAAACAGGAGCAAAGAGAAGCGGGAGGTGGAGGGATGAGGGTGGCTGTCCCTGCAGACAGAGGCGCTGGCTGACGCTCTGCAGGGGAAGCTGAGAACAAACCCGACGTTGCCACACAGCTGTGAAAGGCTCAGGAATGGGTAGCTTCAGGTGCTCCTCCGGTGGGAGCAGTGGGATCGGGAACCGAGAGACCCAGGAAAGCGCGGAAGTTCCACCATGGTAACGTGGCTGGCCAGTGTGCCGTCATCACACTGAAAACCATCAGAAATGCTGGATAGGACTGTACTTTAATTCTCGTAAAAATGTTGAAGAACAAACCAGGTGAGCTGGCTCACACCTATAATCCTAGCACTTTGGGAAGCCGAGGCGGGTGGATCACTTAAGGTTTGAGACCAGCCTGGCCAACATAGTGAAACCCCATCTCTACTGAAAATACAAAAATTAGCCAGGCGTGATGGCGTGTCCCTGTAACCCCAGCTACTTAGGAGGCTGAGGCAGGAGAATCATTTGAACCCGGGAGGTAGAGGTTGCAGTGAGCTGAAATCATGCCACTGCACTCCAGCCTGGGCAACAGAATGAGACTCAGTCT
>NW_012103199.1:1121044-1124019 GCF_000951045.1 Mandrillus leucophaeus | reverse complement strand
GAGACCATCCTGGCTGACACGGTGAAACCCCGTCTCTACTAAAAATACAAAAAACTAGCTGGGCGAGGTGGCAGGCACCTGTAGTCCCAGCTACTCGGGAGGCTGAGGCAGGAGAATGGCGTGAACCCGGGAGGCGGAGCTTGCAGTGAACCGAGATTGTGCCACGGCACTCCAGCCTGGGCCACAGAGCAAGACTCCGTCTCAAAAAATAAAAAAATAAAAAAAAAAAGAGAGAGACAGACATCTAAAACACAAGCTTAAGAAGCATTGCATTTTAAAAGTCAGAAAGAAATGTAGGTACCATAAATAGGAAGTTACTGGAGTTGTCTAGAAACAGATAAAAAACTTAGGCAAAAAGCAGGAACAGCAGTGGGGACACATTCTAACCACATGTTCAATTCACCAGGAAGACTCAGCAGCTTCAAATCTGCATTTAATGTTGATTGATCAGATTATTCATTGATCAAATTATTCATTATGGGTGCTACTTTAAACATATGAAAAAATAGAGAAAAAATCAAATTAAGCGTGTGATCTCATGTGGGTGTCTAAGTGGACTGGCAATAACAGAAAGAAGGGCTCCTGAAATATCGGCCGGGTGCGGTGGCTCACGCCTGTAATCCCAGCACTTTTGGAGGCCAAGGCGGGTGGATCACTTGAGGTCCGGAGTTCGAGACCAGCCTGACCAACATGGTGAAACCCCGGCTCTACTAAAAATACAAAAATTAGCCGGGTGTGGTGGGGGACATCTGTAATCCCAGCTATTCAGCAGGCTGAAGCAGGAGAATTGCTGAAACTGAAACTCAGGAGGTGGAGGTTGCAGTGAGCCAAGACCATGCCACTGCACTCCAGCCTGGGCAACAGAGCAAGACTTTGCCTCAAAAAAAAAAAAAATAAATAAATAAATAAATAAATAAAAGGCATAAGGAATGGAAGGGAAAAATGGTCATTATTTCAGATAAAATGACTGTATACATAAAAAATCCAAACAAATATACAGATAAGTTATTTAATTAAAACAACTTAGTAATGTTGCTAGGTACAACTTCAATAATAAAAACCAAGTATATTTCTATTTATCAGAAGAAATAATGAGAAAATAAGATTTAGAAAAGCTACCATTTACAATTACATAAAAAACCATGAAGTACTCAAGAATAAATACAACAAAAGACACACAGACCTCCACAGAGAAAATGAGGAGCCTCCTCGGGCAACATTAAAGGAGACGGACATAAAAATAAATGGAACAAATGACCCCGTTTCTTCAACAAATAAATGGCCCGGGGGAAGATAAGGAAGGGGGGGGTCTTTAAGTCAAAAGAGCCTCGAGAGACAAGTTGGCCACATGCAACCTGGGGATCTTGTTCGAATCTCCATTCAAGCAAACTAGCTGTGAAAGACATTTTTGAGACAATTCCTGAAAAACGAGCACAAACTGGCATTATTTCCATTAAGAAATTATTAATGTGGGCCGGGTGTGGTGGCTCACACCTATAATCCCAGCACTTTGGGAGGCCGAGGCGGGCAGATCACTTGAGGTCAGGAGTTCGAGACCATCCTGGCCAACATAGTGAAACCCCGTCTCTACTAAAAACACAAAAATTAGCCGGGTGTGGTGGTGCGTGGCTGTAATCCCAGCTACTTGGGAGGCTGAGGCAGGAGAATCGCTTGAATTTGGGAGGCAGAGGTTGCAGTGACCCGAGATCACGCCATTGCACTCCAGCCTGGGTGACAGAGCGAGACTTCGTCTCAGAAAAAAAAACAAAAAACAAAAAACAAAAAAACAAGAACTTATTAATTGTATTGGGGTTGATGATTTTGTGGTTATGCTAAAAACAAGTTTCTATCTGTCAGAGGCATCTACAAGTTTTTTCCAGGAGAAATGATATCACGCCTGGGATTTTCTTTGAAACACACTGGTCCAGAACTACAAGTAGGGAGGGGTACTGGGAGAGGAATGCTGTGAGGCTGACACCTGGGGCTTTTTTGACTTTGCAATTTTCCATAATAAAAGTTTTTTCTAAAAGAAAGTATAAATAAATAGGCCGGGCGTGATGGCTCACGCCTGTAATCCCAGCACTTTCGGAGGCCGAGGTGGGTGGATCATGAGGTCAGGAGATCAAGACCATCCTGGCCAACACGGTGAAACCCCGTCTCTGCTAAAAATACAAAAACAAAATGAGCCGGGTGTGGTGGCGGGCGCCTGTAGTCCCAGCTACTCTGGAGGCTGAGGCAGGAGAATGGCTTGAACCCGGGAGGCGGAGCTGGCAGTGAGCCGAGATCGCGCCACTGCACTCCACCCTGGGTGACATAGCAAGACTCCATCTCAAAAAAATAAATAAAAATAAATAAATAAATAAACAAACAGCTGCATGTTCAAGCACTAGAAACCCAGTGTTGTCAGGAAGTCAGTCCTTTCCAAAGTGCTCTGCAGATTCCCTAAAACCCCCATCCAAATCCCAACAGAAATGTGTGTGTGTGCGTCTGCATGCCAGAGAGATACTCATCTGGTGAACTGTAAAATGTATATGGAAGAACAATGGAACCATAGTTCTGAAGGGGGAAGGGTTGCCCCACCAGATATCAAGATTGATTCTAAAGCTGTAAGATTAAGACAGTAGAGTGCTTTGACCAAGACAAACAGACCAAAGGAACAGATCAGAGAGGCCAGAAATCGGCCCTCAAGTACTAGCGCTATGCAGGATGGAAGCAGGGTTGCTGAGCAGCCGCCATGGAATGGATGTCCTTGTCGGCACCCACCTGAAGATCGATCCCATGTGGATTAGAGACTTGTTTGGGAAAAATCAAATTTCTGCTACAGTGTGTGTGTTAGCGAGGAGTCAATGGGGGGTAGGAATGGAGCCTTGTTACCTCAGAATTTCTTAAATAAGACACTAAAAACATTAGGCACAAAGGGAAAAGTTGGTAGAGTTGCCCACATTTCAATTAAAAACTTTCATTCAGGGCCGGGC
>NW_012103199.1:1119143-1120024 GCF_000951045.1 Mandrillus leucophaeus | reverse complement strand
CCGAGACGGGCGGATCACAAGGTCAGGAGATCGAGACCATCCTGACTAACACGGTGAAACCCCATCTCTACTAAAAAATACAAAAAACTAGCCGGGCGTGGTGACGGGCGCCTGTAGTCCCAGCTACTCGGGAGGCTGAGGCAGGACAATGGCGTCAACCCGGGAGGCGGAGCTTGCAGTGAGCTGAGATCCGGCCACTGCACTCCAGCCTGAACGGCAGAGCGAGACTCCGTCTCAAAAAAAAAAAAAAAAAAAAAAAACAAAACAAAAAAAAACAAAGTACCACAACCTAGGTGGCTTCGACAGCAGAAGTTATCTCACGGTTCTAGAAGCCATCGTCTAAAACCGAGTTGCTGGCAGGGCCATGCTCCCTCTGAAGGCACGAGGAAAGGGCCTGTTTCAGGCCTGTCTTGTAGCTTCTGTTAGTTCTGTGGCTTGTGGCAGCAAAATTCCAATCTTCATAGGACATTCTCTCTGTGTGCATGTCTATGTCCAAATTTCTCCTTTTTATAAGGACACCGGTCATACTGGATGAGGTGCTCACCCTATTCTAGTATGTCCTCCTCTTAGCTACTTACAGGCATCACCGTAAGTCCAAGTAAGGTCATATTCTCAGGTCCTGAGGCTTAGAGACAGCCCTGATGGCCGTGGTGCCACTGTGTGAATGAATCTCTCACACCACCCCGAGGAGAAAAAGACAGAGGCACGCCTGATACTCTTCCTCTCCCCCTTCCCTTCACTGTCACAGTAGGTTCCCTGGGTGGGGCAGGTGCAGCAGGATTCACAGTGGCCCAGGCTGGGCTGTCGGAGCCTGACTGGGTGAGGAGGGTGCCAGTGTGTACGACTGAGGCTCAGAGCTGTATGCGGGCACCTGGCTGGGC
>NW_012103199.1:1115655-1116840 GCF_000951045.1 Mandrillus leucophaeus | reverse complement strand
AAAAAAAAAAATTTAAAGAATATATGTAGTATTATATAAAGTTTAGTATATATTATTAAACTTATATAAAATTATATGTGGTTTTATGTATAGTTTATATATATTTTATATATAGTTTATATAGTATATTTATATTATATATTTATATAATACCACATACATTCTTTAAAATTTTATATAAGTTTATATAAAGTTTAAAATAAGTGAAAGTTAACTATATTTTTTAGGGACGCATGTGTAGTTAAGTAAAACTAAAGAAAATTATATATTATCTTTAAAATTTTATATAAATATAAAGTTTATATAGTTTAAAATAAGCGAAAGTTAACTATATTGTTTAGGGACGCATGCATAGGTAAGTAAAACTGAAGAAAAAGTCAGACATGGTCAAGAAGAGCGGGTGTGTGAACGGCAAGGGGGAGTGACTTTGGGGTGCTGATGTTCTATTTCTTAACTTGGGTAGTAGCTACTGATGTTCGCTTTATAACCAGTCTCTAAGTTGAACATGCGCATTTATGCATCATCTTTACCCAGAGAATCGCTGTCAATTTCTTTCGAACTGTGGGCCCCAGAGCAGGCCTGCTGACTACCTCAATACTTGGCTTATGCAGACAAAAGGAGTATTCCTTTAGTAGTAACAAAATACTAGAGGCAAATCAGCTTCCAAAACCAGGTTATACATACTAAAACCAAACGACTTTGGGGCTATGGACCATGCTCTCCTTTTTAGCTAGGCAGACACTCATGAGTCTTAACTTTTTACCAGACAGGCTGGCCCTTGATTTTTGTTTAATGTTTTTGTAAATGTGTTATAATAATACATTATTATAACATCTGCTGCAAAGTCAGGTGCGGGCCCCTCAATCGAGGCTGTGCCAGCGTCGGGGTTCCCTGAAACGAACCAGGGACTAGAACTATTAACAGTCATTTCTGTGGCACAGCTTTCAGGGAAAGGCGTTTAATATGGGACGGAGTTCTGCCTGGGGGGCGGGGGTCAAACGCTTCCAGCTCAGCCCCAGGGTCAAACGCATCCGCCCCGACACCCACCTCTGGCTGGCCTGGGTCCCAGGTTCTCGGGGTCCGGGAGCACAGAAGCCCCGGGCTGCTCAGGGAGGCGGCGGTCCTTGGCGAAGGCCGTCCGCGGCGCCAGCGGCGGGGGTCAAACGCTTCCAGCTCAGCCCCAGG
>NW_012103199.1:1110599-1111989 GCF_000951045.1 Mandrillus leucophaeus | reverse complement strand
GGTGTGTATGACCGAGGCTCAGAGCTGTATGCGGGCACCTGGCTGGGTGAGGAGGGTGCCGGTATGTGTGGCTGCAGCTCAGAGCTGTATGCGGGTGCCTGGCCGGGTGAGGAGGGTGGGGGTGTGTGCGGCTGAGGCTCAGAGCTGGATGGCAGAGCCTGAGAGGGAAGAGGGCAGCCCCAGGTGTGGTCCAGCAGAGTGTATCAGAGCCCAGGCAGGGGAGGAAGGTGTCCACCGTGACAGCCTCCTAGGCCAAGCCTGGGAGTGATAACACATTTGCATAGCTTCCGAGTACCTCCAACAAAATGCTTGTTAATTACGAAGGAAAAAAATACTTCCCAGTGGAGATGCTGGCAGATACCACCTTGATGAAGAGCTCAAAGTGAACATCACCAGTAACGTGACAGCGTGACCACTGTGAGTCACTGACTGGATGGAACGAACAGGCTATGGCGTTACCTCTGTGACTTTCCGAGACACACAGTGGGAATCTAATCACCAGGACACAGTAGAAGAAACCAAATGGAGGGACTTTCTACAAAGTAATTGGCCCATGACCTTCAAAGGTGTCAGGGTCATGACAGCCAAAGCAAGGCCAAGGAATGTTCTGGACCGAAGGGGAATAAAGAGGTATGGTGAGAATTCAGTGTAAAGGGATTCCAGGCTGGATCCTTCCACGTTGGGGGCCTGATGCAATTAACTGGCAAAGCATGTTTGACAGACTGTGGGGTAAACACAGCAACAGGCCTGTGTCCTCCTGTGTGGCTGTGTTGGAGAATGTCCTTGTTTGTGGAAAAATACACTCGACAAGGGTGGGGGGCGACAGAGCACCATGAAGGCAACTTACTCTCAAACACTTCACGACAAGTTTTTTTGTGCTGAGCTTACAACTTTTATACAAGTTTGGGATTGTTTCAAAAAATTTTAAAGAATATATGTGGTATTACATAAAGTTTATATGTATTATTAAACTTATATAAAAGTATATGTGGGATTACATAAACCTTATATATATATAATATATAACTTTACATAATACAAAGTTTATATAATACCACATATATTCTTTAAAATTTTATATAAATAAATTTATATAAAGTTTAAAATAAGTGAAAGTTAATGGGGCATGGTGGCTGGTCGCCTGTAATCCCAGCACTTTGGGAGGCGGAGGCGGCTGGATCACTTGAGATCAGGAGTTCAAGACCAGCCTGGCCAACATGCAGAAACCCCGTCTCTACTAAAAATACAAAAATTAGCCGGGCGTGGTGGCAGGCGCTTATAAGCCCTCAGGAGGCTGAGGCAGGAGAATCGCTTGAACCCAGGAGGTGGAGGTTGCAGTGAGCCAAGATCGCCCCACTGTACTCCAACCTGGGCAACACAGTGAGACTCT
>NW_012103199.1:1094176-1108339 GCF_000951045.1 Mandrillus leucophaeus | reverse complement strand
AAAAAAAAAAAAAAGAAAAAAGAAAAATTGTAAAAGTAAATAGCAAAGTCAGTGAGCTATGATGGTGCCATCACCCTCTGGCCGGAGTGAAATCAAGACCCTGTTTCAAAATCAAAAGCAGCAAAAACCCGGCTGGGTATGGTGGCTCATGCTAAGTTGGGCAGATCTCTTGAGGTCAGGAGTTCGAGACTATCCTGACCAACGTGGTGAAACCCTGTCTCTACTAAAAATACAAAAATTAGCCAGGTGTGGTGGTGCACACCTGCAGTCCCAGCTATTCCGGAGGCTGAGGCAGGAGAATCGTTTGAACCTGGGAGTTGGAGGTTGCAGTGAGTTGAGACTGTGCCACTGCACTCCAGCCTAAGCGACAGAGCGAGACTCTGTCTCAAGACAAACAAACAAACAAAAAACAAAATGAAAGATGGGCCCAACATGCCAAGCCCGTTCCGACATTCCCCACTGCCTTCCCCACAGTCCCCACCCCCTGCTGCCCAGGCCGTCTCCATCCTGTTACACCGGAGGCTCTTCTCGCACAGTTGGCCCGTGGGGGCCATTTGCAATGGAGATGTGGGAGTGTGAGGAAAGGGAGTGGTCTCTTTCACTGGGCCACTCTATGCCAAGAACTGGGCTCACGAGTGAATCGGACGCGCCCCCTACCCCAGCAGTCTTTCAGCCCGCCATGCGTAGGACTGGCAGGGTGGCCTGCTCGTGATGCCACAGTGAGGCCTGGGAGGTCCTTTGGTTTTTTCCTGGACCATAACCTGATCCATCAGAGGCAAGACACCTTGCAGAATGCCCAGCACCCATGAGAATGGCTGTGGAAAGTAGCTGGGTGACGCCACACCACTGCTGCACTCATCCTCCTTCCGCAGTGCCAGATCGCTTTCCTTCTCAGAATCCGAGGAATAGAACCAAGCCACCATTACCAGCCCAGGTTCGCTTTTATAAGAGAGATTACACTTCTTCCTGACTCTGTGGAAATGATAGGGCTTCTTCCTTATCAGCTTTGCCTCCCTGGACCTTTCCCAGTGAACTGTTAATATACTTTCCAGGAAAGGGCTGGGCGTGCTGGCTCACGCCTATAATCCCAGCACTTTGGGAGGCCAAGGCAGGTGGATCACCTGAGGTCAGGAGTTCGAGACGAGCCTGGCCAATATGGTGAAACCCCTGTTTACTAAAATACAAAAATTAGCTGGGCATGGTGGCGCATGCCTGGAATCCCAGCTACTCAGGAGACTGAGGCAGGAGAATCACTTGAACCCAGGAAGCAGAGGTTGCAGTGAGCCGAGATCACACTACTGCACTCCAGCCTGGGCAACAGAGCGAGACTCCAACTCTCTCTCCCTCTCTCTCTCTTTCTATATATATATATATATACACACACACACACACACACATACTGTCTAGGAAAGAAGGAAAGGACAGTGACAGCCTGAGAACAGCCTCGTGTCCATGGAACTGGTTGGTTAAGGAAGCTGTGGAACAGCTACACGATGGAGGTCAGCTGTAAAGAAGGTCAGCTGTAAAGAAGGTCAGCTGTAAAGAAGGCATAAGGACCATTTATTTCTATGTTCTGCTGTGGAGTGACTCCAGAATACATTGTTAAGTAAAAAAAATCAAGCCAGGCATGGTGGCTTGAGCCTGTAGTCCCAGCTACTTGGGAAGCTGAGGCAGGATGGATTGCTCGAGCCCAGGAGTCTGAGGCTGCAGTGAGCTCTGATTGTAGCACTGCACTCCAACCTTGGCAACATAGTGAAACCCCATCTCAAAAAAAAAAAAAAAAAAAAAAATTGAGGCCAGGCGTAGCGGCTCACGCTTCTAATCCCAGCACTTTGGGGGGCAAACAGGGAGGATTGCTTGAGTCCAGGAGTTTGAGACCAGCCTGGGCAACATGGTAAAACCCAGATGCTAAAAAAATACAAAAAAACAATTAGCTGGCCATGGTGGCACACACCTGTAGTCCCAGCTACTCAGGAGGCTGAGGTGGGAGGACCTCTTGAGCCCGGGAGGTTGATGCTGCCCTGAGCTGTGATTGTGCTACTGCCCTCCAGCTTGGGTGACAAAGTGAGATCCTGTCTCAAAAAAATAAAAAAAATCAAGATGAAGAAAAGTGTGTATAGTATTTATGTAAGAAGGAGCAGGGGCAATAAGAATATATATGTGTATTTTTTGACATTAGAAAGGTTACTATCTGGGCAGAAGGGCACAGGAATAGAAAGCAGATCTCTTTAAATGTGCTTACATTCAGCTATAGAACTGTGTAATTAGAAAACCAAAAATAAATCAAAATAGAAAAGCATCTAAAAACTGGAGACAGAATGAAACAAATGAACTTAATTGTATGGCATGTGGGGGGTTTAGCCATACAAAAAAGGATAATTTTGAGTGACTTTTTATTTTTATTTTTAGACAGAGTCTCGCTGTGTCACCCAGGCTGAAGTGCAATGGAGTGATCTTGGCTCACTGCAACTTCCGCCTCCTGGATTCAAGCAATTCTCCTGCCTCAGCCTCCCAAGTAGCTGAGATTACAGGCATGCGCCTCAATGCCTGGCTAGTGTTTTTGTATTTTTAGTAGAGCGGGGGTTTCACCATGTTGGCCAGGCTGGTCTCAAACTCCTGAGCTCAAGTGATCTGCCTGCCTTGGCCTCACGAAGTAACTTTTCTTTTTTCAAAGAGACAGTGTCTTGCTCTGTTCCCCAGGCTGGAGTGCAGCGGCTCCATCATGGCTCACCACAGCCTCGACCTCCTGGGCTCAAGCCATCCTACCACCTCAGCTTCCCAAGCAACTGGGACTATACGTGTGCACCACCATACCCAGATAATTCATTTTTATTTTATTTTATTTTATTTTTGAGACAGAGTCTCGCTCTGTTGCCCAGGCTGGAGTGCAGTGGTGCGATCTCGGCTCACAGCAAGCTCCGCCTCCCGGGTTCACGCCATTCTCCTGCCTCAGCCTCCCGAGTAGCTGGTCATTTTCATTTTTATTTTTGCAGTGATGAAGTCTCACTATCTTTTCCAGGCTGGTGTAGAACTCCTGGCCTCAAGCAGTCCTCCTGCCTTGGCCTCCCAAAGTGCTGGGATTCCACACAGGTATGAGCCACAACATCCAGCTTTCAAGTGACTTTAAAACCCAACCATTTGGCCAGGTGCAGTGGCTCATGCCTGTAATCCCAGCACTTTGGGAGGCTGAGGCAGGTGGATCACCAGGTCAGGAGATCAAGACCATCCTGGCTAACATGGTGAAACCCTGTCTCTACTAAAAATACAAAAAAATTAGCCAGGCATGGCGGTGTGTGCCTGTAGTCCCAGCTGCTGGGCAGGTTGAGGCAGGAGAATGGCGTAAACCCGGGAGGCAGAGCTTGCAATGAGCCGAGATCACGCCACTGCACTCCAGCCTGGGCAACAGAGCAAGACTCTATCTCAAAAACAAAAAACAAAAAACAAAAAACCCGACCGTTTGACTATGTATACCTAGTACACTATATCCCGATGACAAAAGAATTGTGAAGAAAAGTAGTTTGTAGTAATCCTGATTACAGTAATATTATTGATATTGCTGTTCTGAAATAATTCTGTAAGGAGATAAAACAAATAAGTAGACTGAACACAGTGACTTGTACCTGTCATCCCAGCACTTTGGGAGGTTGAGGCAGGCAGATGACAAGGTCACGAGTTTGAGACCAGCCTGGCTAACATGGTGAAACCCCATCTCTACTAAAAATAGAAAAATTAGCCGGGCGTGGTAGCAGGTGCCTGTAGTCCCAGGTACCCAGAAGGCCGAGGCAGGAGAATCACTTGAACCTGGGAGATAGAGGTTGCAGTAAGCTGAGATTGTGCCACTACACTCTAGGCTGGGTGACAGAGTGAGACTGCGTCTCAAAAAAAAAAAAAAAATGCTGGGCCAGGTGGGTCACGCCTATAAACCCAGCACTTTGGGAGGCTGAGGCAGGCAGATCACGAGGTCAAGAGATCGAGACCATCCTGGACAACATGGTGAAATCCTGTCTCTATTAAAAATACAAAAATTAGCTGGGTGTGGTGGTACGCACCTATATTCCCAGCTACATAGGAAGCTGAGGCAGGAGAATCGCTTGAACCCGAGAGGAGGAGGTTGCAGTGAGCTGAGATCGTACCACCGCACTCCAGCCTGATGACCGAGAGAGACTCCGTCTAAAACAACAAAAAAAATTAGCTGGGTGTAGTGACATGTGCCTGTAGTCCCAGCTACTCCAGAGGCTGAGGCAGGAGGGTCACTTGAACGCAGGAGGTCAAGGCTGCAGTGAGCTGTGATACTCCACTGCATTCCAGCCTGAGCAACAAAGCGAGACCCTGCGTCTAAAAATAAAATAAAATAAAATATCCTCATTGGCCAGCTTTGGAGGGTGCTAGGACACTAAGTTACCATTCTGAAATGTTGTGGCAGCCATGTAGGGGCGCCACTTCCATCTTCACTGGAGCATGGATTTGCATTTAGCTATGAGGTGTGCAGGTAGCCTCCAGCCTTCAGCCCTGCCGCAGGGACGCACGAAAGCGTTTGAGCAGAGCACACTCTCCGGGCGGCCCCTGGCCCATGACTGAGCACGCAGGGCACTGGGCAGCCCTGGCCCCCAACACAGGACTCCTGGTGGACGCTGAGCGCTCTCTGCTGCAGAGCCCTGCAGTGCCCCTCCGCTGGGGTGGCCAAAATGTTGAGAGATTTGCATCGCAGTCAAGCTCTTCCAGCCCGATTCTGTTTCCTCCCGATTTTCTTTCACAGACATTGGACGGGTATTGTGGCCTGAAGGCTTTCTCAGCCCAGCTCCCCAACTCTGCCTTGATTTTTCATGGGTCTTTTGCATTCCTGATTTCATTGCATGGTCTGCTTACTAGAGGGCACAAAGGGGCACAGGTGGTGCCAGGAATGGTCTGAGAAGGCAGATGGCACTGTGGATCTGGAGCTGGATCACTTACTGCCCAGCCGGCAACAGGATCCCATCCTGGGTGGCACACGGATGCCCTGCACGAGGTAGAGCTCCCCCTGTAGAGCCCTGGGAGGACGGCGGCTGGTGCAGTGGTTCAGGCATTTGAGAAAGATGTGTGCTCAGGAGGGTGCCGGGGGTGGTTACAAGAACAGTAAGACGGTCCAGCCAATATTAAGAATGGGACAGTGGGCCAGGCACGGTGGCTCACGCCTGTAATCCCAGCACTTTGGGAGGCTGAGGCGGGCAGATCACGAGGTCAGGAGATGAAGACCATCCTGGCTAACACGGGGAAACCCCATCTCTACTAAAAATACAAAAACTTAGCCGGGTGTGGTGGTGGGCACCTGTAGTCCCAGCTACTCGGGAGGCTGAGGCAGGAGAATAGCGTGAACCCTGGAGGTGGAGCTTGCAGTGAGCCGAGATCGCGCCACTGCACTCCAGCCTGGGCGACAGAGCGAGACTCCATCTCAAAAAACAAAACAAAACAAACAAAAAATGCATATATATATACACACATATATATATATGTACATACACACATATATGAAAAAGAAAAAGAAAATCACACCAAGATGCCCAGCAACCAAGCTGATGAAAACGAGAAAGAAAAACTCTTTACAACCACTTTGTGAAAGACGCACATTTCGCGAAGTGCAGCAAAGAAACGGCAGCAAACTTCCTGTGAGAAACCCTGAAGCCAGAAGACAAGCAGCGACTTGGAAGTGCTGAGAGAAGGGAAGGCCAGAGGAGCCCCAGCGCCAGGACCCCAGCGACTGTGCCCAGGGAGAAAACGACTTTGCAAAGTGAAGGCAAGTTTATGCTGTGTGAATCCTATCTCAGTACAGCTGGTTTTTTTTTTTTTAGACCACGTCTCGCTCTGTCATCCAGGTTGAGTGCACTGATGCGATCTCAGCTCACTGCAAGCTCCGCCTCCCGGGTTTATGCCATTCTCCCGCCTCAGCCTCCTGAGTAGCTGGGACTACAGGCGCCCGCCACCTCGCCTGGCTAATTTTTTTTTTTTGTATTTTTTAGGAGAGATGGGATTTCACCGTGTTAGCCAGGATGGTCTCTATCTCCTGACCTTGTGATCCACCCGTCTGGGCCTCCCAAAGTGCTGGGATTACAGGCTTGAGCCACCGTGTCCGGCCAATTTTATTTTATTTTAAAAATGAAGGTAAGTTTCTACTTCTGGCCGAGATGGAGTAACAGGGACAGGTTTGCCTCATGCGTGAAACAACTGAAAGACTCAGCAAAATATTTGAGACAACAGCCCCCAAGTGATGGAACATCAGGGAGCCACGGGCAAGATCCTGAGAGGGGGAAATGGGTGAGGTGAGCCCTCCGAGGACACCAGCTACTTGCCTAGGAAGGCGTCCCTGCCTCCACACAGGAAAAGGGAGTCAGGGCGGAAAGGGATGAGGGGGGGAGCGCGGCCCATACAGAAACAGGGCCACATCGCCAGGATTGCAAACTTTGTTTCTTCAAAAGATACTGTTTAATCGCAGGCCCTAGGCTGGGAGAAAGTATCTGTGCAACATATATCCAACAACAGACATGCACCTAAAATGTAGAAAAAAACTTTTTTTTTTTTGAGTCGGAGTCTCGCTCTGTCACCCAGCCTGGAGTGCAGTGGCTGGATCTCGGCTCACGGCAAACTCCGCCTCCAGGGTTCACGCCAAACTCCGCCTCCAGGGTTCACGTCATTCTCCTGCCTCGGCCTCCCGTGTAGCTGGGACTACAGGCGCCGCCACCACGCCCGGCTAATTTTTTGTATTTTTAGTAGAGACGGGGTTTCACCGTGCTAGCCAGGATGGTCTTGATCTCCTGACCTTGTGATCTGCCCGCCTCAGCCTCCCAAAGGGCTGGATTACAGGCGTGAGTCACCATGCCCAGCGAAAAAACTCTTAATAATAAGATTGACAACTTCATTTTTAAAAACATTAGGCTTTTAAAAGATTTGAACAGACACGTACGTCACCAAAAGATACATAAATAAATAAGCACGTGAAAAGATGCCTATTAGTCATTCAGAAAATGCATGCTGGCCAGACAGGTGGCTCACTCTGCTAATCCCAGCACTTTGGGAGGCTGAAGCAGGAGGGTCGTTTGAACCCAGGAGTTTGAGGCCAGCCTGGGCAACGTAGTGAGATGCTATCTCTATTTAACAAAATAAAATAAAATAAAAATTGTAAAAGAGCTGGGCGTGGTGGCTCACGCCTGTACTCCCAGCACTTTGGGAGGCCGAGGCGGGTGGAGCACCTGAGGTCAGGAGTTCAAGACCATCTTGGTCCAACATGGTGAAACCGCGTCTCTACTGAAAATACAAAATACAAAAAAGAGAATCAGGGAAGAGCTCCAGGAGTCAGAGGTCTGGGTGCCAGTCCCAGCTCTGCTCCAAACTGGCCGTGTGTAGTTCCCAAACGGATTTCCCAGCTTTGTTTTCTTCTTTTACAAAACGACAGGGTGAGAGTCGTGATTTGTTTCCTCAGTGTCAGAGGTGCAGGACGCTGAACTCTGTCAGAAAGAGGCTCAGGTTGTTTTATGACAGCGACCACCCGCTTCGCAGAGGCGTGGGCTGCCCGCTCTCTGGGGCACACTGGAGGTTATGCCGCATCTTCTGTTCCGTGGCAGAACCCACCCTCTGAGCGAGGCTCTGGCGAGGCTTTCACAATCCGTAACAAGGACGATCTCCATCGCCGGAAGTCTCCCTGTTTGAGATGGGGTGCGTGCTCCTCACCCAGGCTCCTGAACAAAGCCCACCCCCTTGTCTTGGCACCACTGAGAGTGCCCACTGAGGGGACTCCGGCACCAGATTGTGGGAACAGTCCTGAGAAAGCAGCTCAGACTTCACACCCAGAGCCCTTGATCCCGACACACCGGGTATTCCTTCACAGTGCTCTTCCTGCTTGCTGGACACGTGGAACTGCTTCTGCACCAGGGAGGATCCGTCCAGAGCCCTTTGGGTGGGTGCTCAGGGCAATAGCTGTTGCCTCTTCCTCCTGCTCTGCGCTGGGAGGCGTTGCACTCTCCCCATATGGCACGGAGCAGAACGCGCACCCTTGGATCTGGAAGGAATGAACATCCCGCCCGTTAGTTAGCCCTGGGAGTCACTGACTTGGTTCTTCCCTGGACAACAATGTCCTACAGGGCACACAGAAAGCCACGGAAGTGTGGTCTGCGGGTTGAGGTGGGTATTCAGACGCCAGCCTGCAGCCCACTTACATGGTTTCTTTTGGACTGACACCTTGCCGGATGCTCGGATGCCCACAGCGTAGGGGAAGGGACGTCCTGGAGTCCGAGGCGTGGGCGGGGAGCTGGCCCCTGTCCATTGCCGCAGCTCGGCAGCAGCAGGATGGCCCTGGGAGGTGGAGGTGAGTCACCGGGACCTGGGAGAGGAAACGGCGCTCGCTAAATTTAAACCCCCTTCTTGATGTATTTGTGAGGTTGTTCTGTTACTTTCCTGGGAAAATGCACCAAACAGAGAAAATGGCAGGGACACAGAGAAGAATGTTATCGAGTTTAGATAGTAATTATTAATCCTGTGATTTTCAGATGGACTCCGTTCATTTGGATAAGCAGAGGAAACTTGGCAGAAAAGACCAAATGCAAAATGTGTGTAGCAGCCTGAGATCGGCCGTCTACTGAAACAAAGGAAGCAGTTCAGTCGGAAACCACGCTTAGCTGTGCTGCTGTCTTTAGCCATCAAGGCCCTGAGAACCAATGAACAATCCGGCTTGGCCGCTTAGAACATTTTTTTCTATACTTGAGTTAAATAGATATCCGAGAACCATTACTCATTTTTAATGTGGAGAAGTCGGTATTCTATTCTCGTATTCTATGTTTTTTAAAGTGGCAATTTGAATTATTTCGTGCGATAGAAAACCTTAAACACAAAGTAACGTTTCTAACAAAAGGGCTGTCGATCAAGTGACAAACACGTCCTACTTTAGATACCAGCACGACTGAGGCGACAACATGAAAACGCCTAAAATGGGCTGCTGGGGAGACAAGATCTGGCCGCGAACAGAACTCGCAGCAGCTCATTAACGGGACCGTCCGGCAGGAAGGTGGGTTGGCAGCCTTCTCCCCGGGCTCCCCACGCTCCCTCCCCTGGTGTGGTGTGGCCTTCCTCCTCACATGTGGTCTGGATCAAGCAACGTGTTGTTCTCATCCATCAAGAGTGATGGGCCGGGCACGATGGCCACACCTGTGATCCCAGCACTGTGGGAGGCTGAGGCAGGAGGATCTCCTGAGCCCAGGAGTTTGAGACCAGCCTGGATAACATAGGGAGTCTCCATCTCTACAGAAAGTAAGTTAGCCAGAGGTGGTGGCACACGCCTGTGGTCCCAAGTATTCAGGAGGTTGAGGTGGGAGGATCGCTTGAACCCAGGAGGTAGGGACTGTAGTGGGCTGTGATGGCACCACTGCATTCCAACCTGGGCAACAGAGTGAGACCCAGTTTCTAAAAAAAATGATAAAAAGGCAGGGTGCAGTGCCTCATATCTGTAATCCCAGCATGTTGGGAGGCCAAGGTGGGCGGATCACTTGAGGTCAGGAGTTCGAGACCAGCCTGGCCCACATGGTAAAACCCTGTCTCTACTAAAGTACAAGAATCAGCTGGGCATGGTGGCACACGCTTGTAATCCCAGCTATTCTGGAGGCCGAAGCAGGAGAACTGGGAGGCAGAGATTGCAGTGAGCTGAGATTGTGCCACCACACTCCAGCCTGGGTGACAGAGCTAGATGCCATCTCAAAAAAAATAAATAAATAAAAGTAAAAATAAAAGTAAAAGAGTGATGAGACATCCTGAGATTCATTTATAAAATGCCGTGATTCAGGTCTCAGGGCACTCTCGCCCCTACTCACTTTGATGAAGCCAGTGCTGGGTTGCCAGCCGAGGTGGGGAGGCTCACGGGCCAGGAACTGAAGGCAGCCGTGAAAGCCAGACCCCTCCACCACCCCCAAGACAGCAGGAAACTCACTCCAACAGCCACCCTGGGACGCTGCCACAGCTGATCCTGGAGGTGACCATGACCCTGGCTGACATCGGACTGCAGCTTTGTAAGGAGGACTGAGCCGGGACCCAGACCTACAAAAGCTGAGATGATAAACACTGTTTTAAGCTGTGTGTCGCAGTGACTCGTGTGGCAGTGGATTTCTAGCAGAGCCGTCGTTCGTGTCTGGCTCCTCTCGGCTCCACACTCTGAACAGCCGCCCACACTGTTGTGCACGTTAGCGGCGGATTTTTTATTGCTGAGTAATATTTCATTCCATTGCATGCTCACACCTCAGTTTGTTTAACTGTCTACCTGTTGATGAGCTCTGGAACGTATGCAGTTCTGGGCTATTATGAGTAAAGCTGCTTTTAACATTTAAATACAAGTCTGTGTATGGACACATGTTTTCATTTCTTTTGAATAAATATGTGTGGGATTACTGGGTTTCAAGGGGACTGTATACTTAAGTTGGTAAGAAGCTGCCAATCTGCTTTCCTTTCTTTTCTTTTTTTAAATTTATTTTATTTTTTATTTATGTATTTATTTTTTGAGATGGAGTCTCACTGTGTCACCCAGGCTGGAGTGCAGTGGCGTGATCTCGGCTCACTGCAACCTCCGCCTCCCAGTAGCTGGGATTACAGGCGTGCACCACCATGCCTGGCTAATTTCTGTGTTTTTAGTAGAGATGGGGTTTCACCATGTTGGCCAGGCTGGTCTCGAACTCCTGACCTCAGGTGATCTGCCCGCCTTGGCCTCCCAAAGTGCTGGGATTACAGGCGTGAGCCACCGAGCCTGGCCTCCAATCTGCTTTCCAAAGTGGCTGTACTTTGTACTCCCCACAGTAGTGTGTGAGGGTTTAAGTTGCTCTAATGCTGATCAACACTTGTCATTGGAAGTCTTTAAGTTTAACCATTTTATGACCATGTAGAGGGATGTCACCGTGGGTTTAACATGCACTTTCTTTTTTTAAAAATTTTTTTTCTTTTTTTCCGAGACAGAGTCTCACTGTGTCACCCAGGATAGAGTGCAGTGGTGAGACCTCGGCTCACTGCAACCTCCGCCTTCCGGGTTCACGCCATTCTCCTGCCTCGGACTCCTGAGTAGCTGGGACTACAGGCAGCCACCACCACGCCGGCTAATTTTTTGTATTTTTGGTAGAGACAGGGTTTCACCATGTTAGTCAGGATGGTCTCGATCTCCTGACCTCGTGATCTGCCCGCCTCGGCCTCCCAAAGTGCTGGGATTACAGGCGTGAGCCACCGCGCCTGGCCATTCTTCCCAGATTCTTGAAAGGGGCTGAGAAGTGAGCTGCTTCCATCATGCGCACGGAAACTCCCTGTCCTGGGGCTCACGTCCACCAGGTGCCAGCCACACAGGCCCCAGCCACAGGGGCCCTGGCTCCTGACCCCTGGGCGAGGCTGCTCCCTGGCTGGCCTTCCGGGTTCTGGGGTGGTTGAAGCTTCTCTGGGTGGAGGATGAGGATAAGGAAGCCGACTGATTACACACATCACAATGGGACAGAAGTTCAGAAATGGCAACAAACTAATTCTCAAAAACCTTGAATAAGAAATTATGAAAATTCCCGTTCTTCAGATCCAAACTGAAACATCAGTTAGGAGGCCGGGTGCGGTGGCTCATGCGTGTAATCCCAGCACTTTGGGAGGTTGAGGTGGGCCGATCACTTGAGGTTAGGAGTTCGAGACCAGCCTGGCCAACATGGGAAAACCCTGTCTCTACTAAAAATACAAAAATTAACTGGGCGTGGTGGCAGGCACCTGTAAACCCAGCTACTTGGGAGGCTGAGGCAGGAAAATTGCTTGAACCGAGGAGGTGGAGGTTGCAGTGAGCTGAGATCGCGCCACTGCACTCCAGCCTGGGCAACAAGAGCAAAACTCCATAACAAAAAAAAAAAAAAGAAAGAGGAAAGAAAGAAAGATAGGAAGGAAGGAAGGAAGGGAGGGAGGGAGGAAAAGAAAGAAATAAACACCCAGTTAGGAACAATAAAGAATGGAAATGAAGTGTGCAGACTTCAAACCTTGCAGAAACCTGTGAATGATGGATGGGACATGCATTTGCCTCTAGGACTGAAGGAAGAGGAGACAATTTGATGCCACCAAACCACCAAATATTTGGCTAAGATGCCCGCCCAGCTTCAACTGACATACACACAACAGCACAATTTTCTAGCAAAAGTTCATCATGGATAAGGAGGCTCACACCTGCAATCCCAGCACTTTGGGAGGCCAAGGGGGAGGATCCCCTGAGGCCAGGAGTTTGAGACCAGCCTGGAAAACATAGTGAGACCCCATCTCTACAAAAAATAGAAAATTATTTGGGTACAGTGACGTGCCTCTGTGGTCTCAGTTCCTCCAGAAGCTGAGGTGGAAGGATCCCGTGAACCCAGGAGGTGGAGGCTACAGTGAGCTGAGATCGTGCCACTGCACTCCAGGCTGGGCTACACAGCAAGACCTTGTCTCTTAAAAGAAAAAGAAGAAGGCCGGGCGCGGTGGCTCACACCTGTAATCCCAGCACTTTGGGAGGCCGAGACGGGCAGATCACGAGATCAGGAGATCAAGACCATCCTGGCTAACACGGTGAAACCCCGTCTCTACTAAAAATACAAAAATTAGCCGGGTGCGGTGGCGGGTGCCTGTAGTCCCAGCTACACAGGAGGCTGAGGCAGGAGAATGGCATGAACCTGGGAGGCGGAGCTTGCAGTGAGTGGAGATCGCACCACTGCGCTCCAGTCTGGGCGACAGAGCGAGACCCCATCTCAAAAAAAAAAAAAAGATATTCTCAGATAAGATCTTCACAGATATTGAAGGGATTGCGACCATGAACCACTCTCACTGCTTAGTTCCAAAGCTCAGGAATGAAAGCCAGGCAGGGCCGGGCAGTGTCTTGAGGCTGTGATGGAACGCTGGCCACACTGTGTGTGTGGACTTTGCAAATACGGAGCACGCACCTCCTCCTCCATTTGCTGAGGACCTACTTCATCCAATACACCACCAAGGAGAAGACCCACAAGACCGCTGTCCTGGAGGGGAAAGAATAAAACTTATGCCTCTCACCGGGGGCCGGGCCAAGCTCTGGGCACTTCTTCATGGATTAACTCCTAAATTAACCCACGGAAGGAACACGTGGGAAGGGGCACGTGGGAACCAGGCTGCCCGTGTGCAGAGCACAGGCTCGGAAAGGAACCCCGGGAACACAGGGAGGTCAGTGCCTCTGTACCCAAAGGACCCCTCTCGGCAGTGACCAGTGAGCAGCCAGGAAGGGGGCCTTGGAGCTGAGCCCTTTGGGCTTATTACAGCCCCGCCTGGATTTAAGGAAGCAGGCTGCGGCTGGGCGCGGTGGCTCACGCCTGTAATCCCAGCACTTTGGGGGGCCGAGGCGGGTGAATCATGAGGTTAGAAGTTCAAGACCAGCCTGGCCAACATGGTGAAACCCCATCTGTACTAAAAATACAAAAAATATCTGGGCGTGATGGCAGGTGCCTGTAGTCCCAGCTACTTGGGAGGCTGAGGCAGGAGATTTGCTTGAATTTGGGAGGTGGAGGTTGCAGTGAGCCGAGACTGTGCCATTGCACTCCAGCCTGGGCACCAGAGCAAGACTCCATCTGGAAAAATAAAATAAAATAAAGCAAGGTGGAACCAGCCTCATTCTTCCATTTCCCACAGGAGGGATTGGGCTGGAAATTCCCCAGCAAATCCCTCTCTGCACTTTCCTCCGCCTGCCCCTGTGCCACCAGGGCCCTTCATCCACAAGCAAGCAGCCTCGGGGACAGCTTCGGCATGTTTAAGTGTTTTCACGAGGGCTTCACTGTACTGTCAGCGACATCGCGAGCCCAGAAGTGAATAACTGACATAACAATGATTAAAGTTTGTGAGCAGCCTCTTCAGGAAACGGCAGCGCAACTTTATGTTCAAAAGATCCAAAGCAGGAGAGGCCTTTCCTTTCCCAGATCCTAGGGGTGTGCAGGGCGGGCCTGGGGCCCTGAGAGGTGTGGAGGGTCAGAACTGCGACCTGCGGCACAGCCCCCACCTGCTTTTCCTGTCCCCGCCCCCGTCGAGGGTCCCCAGGGACCGGGACTTGCTCCCAAAGTCGCCTCGCCCTGGCTCTGGCGAAGGCAGGAGGGTTTTGGAAGCAGCCGCTGGTGGAGGTCTCTCTCCGGACAGCAGCAGGGACTGGCTCCCTCCCTACCC
>NW_012103199.1:1068642-1093366 GCF_000951045.1 Mandrillus leucophaeus | reverse complement strand
GTCCCCGGGTCCGCGGCACTCGCGGGTCCCTGCCCGGCCGGTGCCTTGAGGAAAGGAAAGACCCGAGAACTCGGTGCGGGGAGGCTGCTCCCTTTGCCGGGGGAGCGGTTCCCCGTTCCCCGAATGAGCTTCCCCAGCCGGCGGGTCTGGGACGGACGGAGGAGGCTGTGTCGCTGCGGAGGGTGGGCCCGGCCTCCAGGGTCTCCTTTCAGAGCCCGTTTCAAATGGCGTGGACAGAACTCCTGCGTGTGTGCAGGTGGAGGGCGGCCAGGTACCCCTGGCCACAGAAAAGAGATGGTGGATTTCTTAACTATTTTGGGAGGGGCTCCCCAGAGAAGGAAGAGGCTTAGAAGGAGGCCCCCCAGGGCTGGAGCCCCCTCTGGCCTACAGTCCCTCCACCCCCTCCTCTTTGGGGATCTGAAATGGGTTCCACAGCCACCCAGGCAACTTGGCCCCACCACTGGGCCTGGCTGCCTTCCCTAGGAGTCACGAGAGGACATTCAGGGGCGTCTTTGAAAATCACCTCAGTGCAAAGACTGCAGAAGAAACAGCAAGAAGCTGTCCCCCAGCATTCGGGATCTCAGAGACCATGAAGATGCAGACATAGAGGTGGCTGACCGCAGTAGAGGTGGCAGCACCCAAAACGGGCGGCGTGTCAGAGTTTTCCTGTTGGAGGTGCGGGGGACAGAGCCCAGAAGGCTTGGGTCCAGCAGCAGCCGTGTGCCCATCAGGAGACCGCAGGGTCAGCGCTGCCTCTGGATCTAAGCAGCCCCTGTCCTGGGAAGAGCTTTGTTTTCCCATCAATCCCAGTGGGCCTTTCTCCCCTTGTCCTTCCCTTCCTTCAAGGTGAGAGGAAGGACAAGGCCTCGGGCACAGTCATAGATGCAGTGCTGGAGACATGCGGCCAGCTGCCAGCCCAGGCCCACAGCCACTTAGCCAAGAGGCTGAAATCTAGACGGCTCTGAAACCCCAAAGTTTTAGCCCAAGTTTGACACCAGAACTCAGTTGGCGGCAAGTCCTGTCCTGCACGGACACGAGACTCTTCTCATCTTTGTTAATCCTACCTCTGGACCTATTTATGTACACTTCTTGCCGGGAAATTCTCCAGGCTGCCCCCAGCCCCAGCCTCTGTGTCCACCATTTCCCTTTTCTAAAATCTGAAGATCCTTAATCCTAGCCTGCATCTGGCTCCTGGGCTGTTGGGGAAGGGGTTCTGTGGCTGTTTCCCCGGGCAGGAGAGCTGGAAGGCCACGGCCCAGCCAGGAGTGGGGCCCTCTGGGCCTGCGGTCACTCCCATCCCCGGAAGAAGGGTGCTGTTGGGGAGCACACCTTGCCTGGTGAGAGGTGCACTGCCTCGCTGTGTTCCCCTCTAGCTCTCTGGTTAAAAACAGTGACCACCTGGCTGCACGCTACAGCCTCTCCTTTGAGGTCATTCTGTCCACACACACACACGTGCTGGGCTCAACCTTCTGCTCTTGGCGTCTAGGGGCAGGCCTGGAGGGTGGAAGCACCTGCCAGCTCAGCCCTAGGGGCCACCTTCAGACTTAGCGGGGTGCTGTCCATGAAGAGCCTCTCCTCCCATCCGTGGCTGTGCCCCTCTGCTCCACAAACCAGGACAGTCGCCCTCCCTTCCCTCAGTCTCGGGGTCCTCGTCCTGGAGCCGTATCGGATGTCAGTGGGACCCATTCTGGCCATTACCCCAGGTCCCCATCGCAGCAGCTCCTCATGGGAAAGGCTGGGTGGGATAGGAAAGGAGTGTGGCGGCTGTGGGTCGGCCCAAAGTGTGAAGACCCATGCACGCGGCAGGCACTGAGCTTGCCGACTGTGTGCCCGCGTGGGTGGCCCTCCCGGGCTGCCGGCACCTCCGTCTCCCTGGAGAAGCTGTGCTGCGGCTCCTACCGTGCCAGCTCGCGGTGCGCTGGTGGCGGTGCTCCTCTTTGCCTTGGTAACTGCAATGCTGGGAGGCTTGTGCTGCTCTAAAAGCAGAGCTGTGGGATATGTGGGCTGGGTGTGCGCCGTGGAGGAGCCTGGAGGGGGAGGCTCCCAGCTACACCTACCTTCCCTGTCTGTCCCCAGGGCACAGACAAGTGACAGGGATGGGTTTGTTTTTCAGTGGGGCCAGGAGGGCAGGAGGCCAGGTGACCCAGGGAGAGCAACCCGAGGGGGAAGCTGCCGTGTCTTCATGGCGCCCACTCTGCCCCCTGAGTTTGAAGTCCTAAATCCGAGCGTAGACTTGGAGCCTGGTGTATGGCCCTGAGCCTCTCTGTCCATCCACCCAAAGGAAACCCCAAGCTCAGGCCACCACTGGGCCGCAGGGCCACCAGGTGAGGCAGCAGCCCTCTCCCGAGATCTCCATGACGTACCGGAGTCAGGACGTCCCCACCTGTGTCGAACTCCCTTGGTGCAGGCTGTGTCCCCCCAGCCCCCGCTAGCTCTGCCTGCCCTGTACATCCTGACCTGAGGAAGTGGGGGGCCTCCAGACCCCAGAGTCTGGCATGAAGCACATGCCCCCGCACGCTGGCCCTTCCCATCTGTTCACAGTGGGAAAACCACCGGCCGCTCTCCTAGGTGAGAAATGGCGTGGGGGTGGGAGCCTGCTTCCTTCTCGCCCCTAAGAGGCGACAAAGGTGCCTCCAGGTGAGCTTCGTGGAGGGGCTGCTCTTGGTCTTGCCTTCATGCCCCCCACACGTGCCACCACCCTGAGATGGGCAAGAGACGTGGCCCAGGAAGGACGGTGTCTCCTATGGCCTCATTCCAGGCAGGCTAGATGGCAGCTGGGCTGGTCCAAAAATAAAGCCTCACTCAGATCCCTTTGCGTCTGACCTTCAGGGTGACTTCCATTTGCATTTCTAATTGGCCAGGACTTAATTCGATTCCATCTTATCCTTTGTTACCAAAGTGCTTGCCCCTCCTTAGCCCTGCGCTGGGCCACTCTGGGGGTCCAGTGGGTGCGGAGTTGTGGGTCCGGATGTATAGCAGCCCTGGACGCTGCTTTCAGGTGTCTCCTCCTGCCAGAGTTGGGCCACCACGGTTGCCCAGGACAGATTGGGGTTGGCAAAATCTCGTTTGCTAAGGAACGTTTGGTTCAAAGTCAAAATCTTTGAAAGGTCAGTATGTAAAACAAGAAGAAAAGTGGTTCTGAAGGAAAGGGAGAGGGCCTGAGCCCCCACCTGCTGCTGCCTCCCAAACCCTGGTGGTCTTCGGGGGCCCCAGGATGCACCTGAGGATAAAGTGTGTGGAGCAGGGTTGAGGCTGGACGTAGGGAGAGGCAGGGAGAGTGTCTGCCTCCCTGCGTCCTTCCCAGTGTTTCTCCGCAACTGTGGGTTTAAGATTTGGAGCCGCCCCTGCAGCTCCCCGGCAGGACTTAGCCTGAAGCACCAGACCCACTTGCCCCTCCCTTGGGAAGCCAAGGACTCAAGGAGGCTGGAGCTGGAGAGGCAGACAAGCAGAGTGGGCTGCAGGTGCGCTGTGCGGGGTGCTGGGAGGGGGCTGCACGGGGTGGGGCTGGTGGCCCGGCCTCAGCTTGACTGCGCCAGACAGGCAGCGTGGAGGGGTGCCTCGAGCCCAGGTCGCAGTCTCTGAGGGAGCAGGAGGCCAACGACTGTGCCCCCACTGTAAGGAGGGGAGGGGCCATCAGCTGGGTCCTGGGGAACCAGGCGTGGAGGAGGCCTGGGACTGTGCTCTGCTCTTGGTGGCCTGTGGAGTGGCCCAGCATGCGGCACCCGCTCAAGGCTGTGTCTGAACTGGGGTCAAATCTGTCTCTAGGCTTGTTGAGGCGGAGGCTGCTGACTCAGGCCCTGACCCCTCATCTCTCTGGGAGGGCTTGGGCCAGGCTCAGGGGCCTGGTGACCTGGAGGCCATGTCTGAAGCCACTCTGCCACCCCCTTGGATAGAAATGATTCCAAGAATACAGGGAGGTTAATCTCAAGGCCCCAGCCCTGGGACCAATCCCCGTCCTGTGTGCAGGAGGACGGGTGTGACAATCGCCAGGAAATGGACGGCTTGAAACAACGGACTCTTATTCTCTCGCTGCTCGGGAGGCCAGGAGCCTGAAATCAAGGTGTGGGTGGGGCTGGTTCCCCTGGAGGCTCTGAGGGAACCTCTGTCCCCAGCCTGTCTCCAGCTCCGGCGGTGGCTGGAAACCCTGGCCTCCCTTGGCCTGTGGATACCTCACCCCAATCCCTGCCTGCACAGTCACCAGCTTCTTCCCTCTTCCCTTCTAAGGACACCAGGCCTTGGGTTTAGGGCCCACCCGATCCAGTATGGCCTCATCTTAACTAATTACCTCTGCAAAGACCTTATTCCCAAATAAGCTCACATTCTGAGGCTCTGGGTGGATGTACATTTTGCGGACACTGTTCAACCCAGTGCAGGTGAGCAGATGGGGGCCGGGGGTGCTGGGGTGCTCCGGGCTCTGGCAGCACGGTGTATATAGGGAGGAGACGCCTCCCTCAAGCCTGAGCGCCCCCATGGCTCTGCTGGCTGCCCCGAGCTGCTCCGAGGTCGAGTTAAACCGCAGAAACACATGGCCATTTGGGGACCTGGGCCTCACCCTAGGCCTTCCTGGGAGGAGACAGAGAATAGGAGGCTGTGGGTCTGGGTTTTGGGGCCCTGTCCTCTTCCTGTCCCTGCATCTTGCCTCTTCTTCACATTCCTCTTCTCTAAACCATCTAATGGGGGAAGCTTCGCCCTCAAAAGCCGACAGGGAGACCTCTTTGGTGAGGGACCCTGGGGTGGAGACCCCCAGGCCAGCCTCTGTGGGCTGGTTGAGGAGGGAGGCTGTTAACCTGGGAGCTTGGCCCACACTGAGGGGCTCTGTCCCTCTCCAGGGCCACCTCCCGCAAAGTCAGGAGAGCAGAGTGGGCACTGAGGTCAGAGGAGGAAGCCAGGTCAGGGCCGGTGGAAGAGGCTGAGGACCTCCCAGGATTCCCTGTGTCCAGCCGGAGCCTCGGGGACTGGCCAGGCCCCTGTCTGCAAGGGCTCCCACCGTGGCCCCCCACACCCTGGCCCAGGTGCCCAGAACAGTGCTGCATCCCCAGGAGGGGACCCGGGCTCAGTGGAATTAAATTAATTCCTGTCTGACCAGTGGCCTTGCATCCGCAGAGCGATGAATGACATTGGCGACTACGTGGGCTCCAACCTGGAGATCTCCTGGCTCCCCAACCTGGATGGGCTGATAGCCGGCTATGCCCGCAACTTTCGGCCTGGCATTGGAGGTGAGGGGCGGCCCAGGCCCGGCAGGCAGGAGCCACTGGGGCCCGGGCTAGGCCGTGGCTGTGTGGCCCACTGGGCTACGGGCTGCGCTCTGGGCAGGGAAGCCTGGCTCTCCCCCGGGGGCTCCATCAGAGCCAGGCTCCCACAGAGACAGCCAGGGAGGTGCAACTTCTCGGGCCATGATGGCTGACTGCCTGTGACTGGGACCCTGGCAGGGTCCCACCCTGGCTCCCGTGCTGAGCTGGCCTCAGCCCTTCTTAGTTCTTCTCCTTCCTCGCAGGGCCTCCCGTGAATGTGGCCCTCGCTCTGGAGGTGGCCAGCATCGACCACATCTCAGAGGCCAACATGGTAGGTGCCACAAGCCTCTGCCTCAGGCATGGTGGGTGCCCACAGCCTCTGCCCTGGGCTGCATGCCCCTGGGGGCGGAGCGAGGCTGACCCCGGCCCCTGTGCCGCCTCCACAGGAGTACACCATGACGGTGTTCCTGCACCAGAGCTGGCGGGACAGCAGGCTCTCCTACAACCACACCAATGAGACCCTGGGCCTGGACAGCCGCTTCGTGGACAAGCTCTGGCTGCCCGACACCTTCATCGTGAACGCCAAGTCGGCCTGGTTCCACGACGTGACAGTGGAGAACAAGCTCATCCGGCTGCAGCCCGACGGCGTGATCCTGTACAGCATCCGGTGAGCGGCCGCCCACCGGGGCCCTGGGGGACAGCCTGCCCGGGCCCATGTCGGCGCCTGGACGCTCCGAGGCTTGGAAAAGCTCGAGCGGTTCCTGCTGCCGGGAGCTGGGGGGGCAGAAGCTGCGCAGTTATTTATATCCCCGCAGCTGCTGGGGAAACATCCACGCTCCAAGGTCGCCGACAGGAAGCCGGCAGATGTGGCTTTTTGGCCAACACAGTGCCTTTTGGTTTTTAAAATGGGGTGGAATAAAATTAACCTTTGTAAAGTGAACAATGCAGTGGCATTTGGCAGATTCGCCCTGTTGTGCAACCCCACCTCTGTCTGGTCCAAAACATTTCAGGACCCCGAAAGGAGACCCAGCCACGGAGTAGGTGCTCTCCACTCCGCACCCCCTGGAGCCCCAGCAGCCACCCGTTTGCTTTCTGTCTCTGTGGATCTGGTCAGAGACAGAAACATTTCACCGACAGGGAATCACACGCTGTGTGTGGGACCGTTTATGACTCCGGCTTCGTACTCAGCACCGTGTCCTCAGGGTTCACCCCTGCTGAAGCTGGAGTCAGGGGCGCCTTCTTCTTCACAGCCGGGCAGTAGCCCATGGCAGGGACGTGCTGCACCTGCCTTCCATCCATCTGCCGAGGGGCGCCTGAGTGGCTTCCTGCGTTGGTGAATGTGAAAACACTGCTATGAACGTGTGTGCGCACATTCGTTTGAAAGCCTGTTTTCAGACACATGCCTCTCAAAAATGGAATTAGCTCGCAACACTTAAAAAAATCAAGAGGCATGTGGCCACCTGCAGTGGCTCACACCTGTGATCCCAGCACTTTGGGAGACCGAGGTGGGAGGATCACGAGGTCAAGAGATCGAGACCATCCTGGCCAACATGGTGAAAACCCGTCTCTACTAAAAATACAAAATATTAGCTGGGTGTGGTGGTGGGTGCCTGTAATCCCAGCTACTCGGGAGGCTGAGGCAGGAGAGTCACTTGAACCCGGGAGGCGGAGGTTGCAGTGAGTCGAGATTGCACAACTGCACTCCAGCCTGGTGACATCACTCTGTCTCAAAAAAAAAAAAAAAAAAAAAAAAAAAAAAAAAAAAAAAATCAGGAGGCAGCCGGGTGCAGTGGGTCACGTTTGTAATCCCAACACTTTTTGGAGGCTGAGGTGAGAGGATCACCTCAGCCTGGGAGTTCGAGACCAGCCTGGGCAACACAGGGAGATTCTGCCTCTACAAAAATAATAAAAAATATTAGCTGGGCTTGGTGGTGCGCACCTGTGGTCTCAGCTACTTGGGAGGCTGAGGTGGGAGGATCACATGAGCCCAGGGGGTTGAGGCTGTAGTGAATCAAGATTGCACCACTGCACTCCAGCTTGGGTGACAGAGTGAGACCCTGTCTCATCAACAAACAAAAAAATCAGGATATTTTACATAAGAATTTAAATATCTGACCTCTCCTAGAAAATCAAGCGCATGGCGACTCTGGGCCTATTCCTGTGTGTTCCCCAGCCATCGCTCAGGCCAGGGCCTGGGCGTTCAGGCTGTCCCCTGCCCCGTAGGCCCCCAGCCCAGTTAAATAGTCAAGCGTTTTGAAGAGAATGAATGAAATCCAGTTCTTGATAGTCCTAAATGAAGACTTGCAAGCGTCTCTGAAGTTGAGCAGTTTTCAGGTTTACCTGGATTCTGGGCAACTAACAAACACAGCCTGAGAAGTAGCTCGGGCTCCAGGCAGCCCCTGGTACTCAGGGGGCATCTCTACAGGGGAACTGCCAGGCTTCTGGGAGGGCTGGCCTCACCCCCAAGGCCTCACTGCCATGCTTGTCTTGGCAGAATCACCTCCACTGTGGCCTGCGACATGGACCTGGCCAAATATCCCATGGATGAGCAGGAGTGCATGCTGGAGCTGGAGAGCTGTGAGTGGGCGCGCAAGGCGGGCAGGGGCTTCTCTCGAGGGCCGTGCTGGCTTCTCCAGCAGTGGATGGGGTCTCAGACTGTCAGCCCAGGGCCTGGACAAGGCTGGCCCGGCACAGGGTGCAGGAAAGCACCAAACCAGCTTCTGCATGAGCAAGAAGCCTGGGCAGGAGGAGAAGGGGCCGGAAGGCCTGGAGCAGTCTGGCCTGTGGGTCCGTCCATGCCTGAGGAGCCGGGCCGTGGAGCCCAGACATGACTCGGATTGGTATCGTTAAGCCAGTGCTGCAGCCCCTGTGTGTCACCTGACGATGGTGACCCCATCTGTGTCCCTTCCACCTGCCCAGAGAAGCCCAACATGGTCCCAGAGCTGAAGGCCTCCTCGCTCCTGGCTGGGGTCCTGCTCGGTCCCCATCATGATGGTGTCAGCTCCCTGCAGGCTTCCTGTGTGGACAGAGTGCTCCTGCCAGGGCTCCCGGGGCAGGACCAGGCTCTGCCGCCCACCTGTGTGCTTTTCCTGCAGACGGTTACTCATCGGAGGACATTGTCTACTACTGGTCAGAGAGCCAGGAGCACATCCACGGTCTGGACAAGCTGCAGCTGGCTCAGTTCACCATCACCAGCTACCGCTTCACCACGGAGCTGATGAACTTCAAGTCCGGTAACGTGTGCCTGCCGCCCCTTCCGTGTGTGCCCGCCGCCCCTTCCGTGTGTGCCCGCCGCCCCTTCCGCATGTGCCCGCCACCCCTTCCGCGCGTGCCCGCCTGTGGTTTTCATGCTTTTTCGCCAAGCCACCCGCAGGCCCTCAGGGCCCCTGGGGATGCAGCTGGGACGCTCCTGCCTTAGGAACTTGCTCATTGGCACCAGCTACACCCACACCAGGGCCGCCAGGCCTGCCATCGCATGGACGTGGGTCAGCCCTTCCCATCTCACTCCTCGGTCCTCTCTCTTCCCAGCACTCCAGGTGTACAGCAAACGTGAGGGTGTGGGGAGCTCTCTTAGCCCCAGGTCTGCAGGGCTCAGGGGCCAAGCTTTCCTTGTCTACCTTGTCTCCCAGCTCCACTTTCCCACTCCTACGCCCCCCGTCCCCAGTCATCCAGAGCGGGTGAGCCCAGTGCCAGCTCCTTCCAGAGCCTGGCTGTGCCCGCAGGAGTGTTAGGAGAGAAAGGAGTGCGCCCTCCCCTTTGGCTGCGAGGGTCCCTCAGGGTCAGTCCAGCAAACGTGAGGCCAGCAGCAGCCTCAGCCTCTCTCCTCCTCTGGGTTACACTGCTCAGGACCAGCCTGTCCTGTGGCCAGACCTAGGGCCGGAGACCCCCAGACATTTCAGGCCATGTGGTTGGTGGGGAGGGCAGGGGTCTAAGTCTCTCTTCTGAGCCCTGCTGTGGGCCCCGTAGCTGCCAAGCCCTGCCGCCCCTGAGTCCCACGGTTGGGCTGGGCTGGGCAGGGACAGAGGTGCTGACAGTGGCTGTCCCGGCAGCCGGCCAGTTCCCGCGGCTCAGCCTGCACTTTCACCTGCGGAGGAACCGCGGCGTGTACATCATCCAGTCCTACATGCCCTCCGTCCTGCTGGTCGCCATGTCCTGGGTCTCCTTCTGGATTAGCCAGGCAGCGGTGCCCGCCAGGGTGTCTCTAGGTACGGGGCCGATGCTCCGAGGGGCCCAGCTTCTCATCCCTCAGCTGGGGGCCCAGCACTGGCCTCCGGACCATGCCAGCTGTCCTGGGGCAATGGCCCACTGGGCCAGGCCGGGTCAGGGGAGCAGGACCTGCTCCCTGGGGTGGGCATGGGGGTGGGGGGCAGCGGACCCTTATCCGTGGGTCACAGGCACCAAGGCTGGGGGTGGGACGGCGTGAGGGCAGGGCTACAATGATGGTACCACCTGTGCCCGGCAGGCATCACCACGGTGCTGACGATGACCACGCTCATGGTCAGTGCCCGCTCCTCCCTGCCACGGGCATCGGCCATCAAGGCACTGGATGTCTACTTCTGGATCTGCTACGTCTTCGTGTTTGCCGCCCTGGTGGAGTACGCCTTCGCGCACTTCAATGCCGACTACAGGAAGAAGCAGAAGGCCAAGGCCAAGGTCAAGGTCTCCAGGCCGAGGGCAGAGGTGAGGGCCTGGGACTGAACCAGGGACAGCACTGCTGGGGGCCCCAACGAAGACCCCTCAGCTGCTCCAGCCCACTGTGGGTCCCAGCTGTGCTCCCTGAGCGTGGGGGGCTGGAGCTGCTGGCCCAGGCGGGGCCCTGCATGGGAGCACCTGTGGTCCAGGGCCCTGGGAGTTGCACCCCAGCGCTCAGCCCTGTCTCCCCCACTGGCCCCCGTGCAGATGGACGTGAGGAACGCCATCGTCCTCTTCTCCCTCTCTGCTGCCGGCGTCACGCAGGAACTGGCCATCTCCCGCCGGCAGCGCCGCGTCCCGGGGAACCTGATGGGCTCCTACAGGTCGGTGGGGGTGGAGACGGGGGAGATGAAGAAGGAGGGGGCAGCCCGCTCAGGAGGCCAGGGGGGCATCCGCGCCCGGCTCAGGCCCATCGACGCAGACACCATTGACATTTACGCCCGCGCTGTGTTCCCTGCGGCATTCGCGGCCGTCAATGTCATCTACTGGGCGGCGTATGCCATGTGAGCGCAGGACTCAGGCCACCCTCGCTTGTCCTGGCGCCCGGCGGTGGCTGCCCAGAAACCTCCTGGGAGAAAGAGCCCTTGGTCCACCTTCCCTCTCTGCGTGTTTCAAAGTGGGATGACAGTCGGCCACGGAAAACAAGAGGAAGCCTCGGCCTCCCTGAGCTCTGACCTCACCCGAAAGGCCAGCCTGGGGCTCTCCAGGAGGCAGCGCGAGACCCGCACAGATGAAGAAGCAGAGGGTCTGACTGAGAGACTGAGCCAGGCTGGGGTCTGGGCCCTTGAGGGAGCCGCGGATTTTTAGGCTCAGAAAGTGATCCTGGTTTCTAGGTCTCTGCTGTGCGGGATGGGGATCGGAGCGTGGGAGGAGGTGGGAGCGGACGTCCATCCGGTGAGCGGTGAAGGCGTTGGTGAGGTCTCTCTGGCCCCAGCATGAAATAAAGCCTTGGCCTGGGGGCCGCTTCGTTCTCTCTCGCGGTGCCGCGCTTCACTCCTGGGGTGCCTAGAGCCCACCCTAGGTGCCCGGAACACCCTTCTCCAGCTGCAGGCTTCCCGGGCGGTGTCTGGGTGGAGCTGATTGTGGAAGCCCAGAGAACACTCAGGGTTGAACACACGCCTTGCCCAACGGAAACAGTGGGTCGAGGTCCCGGGAAGGAGGCTGTCCTTGTCAGCAGGGCAGGCTTCGAGGGAAGGGCTTCAGGAAGTGAGGAACCAGTTTTTGTGATGCTGGCTTCAGGCACTGGGTCACTTCATCTATGTCCCTGTGCTGTGATGAGGCCATTTTCTCCAGGGGCGTGAGGCAGGAGCCTGCACCACAGTGTCGGGGAGTGAGCTCAGGGTCGCCGGTCCCAAAGCCTGGAGCTTTTGAGGTGCCTTTCTGAGATCCTGGAGCTCAACACCAGACTTGGGGACAGAGACTCAGGGACACAGGGGCTCAGGGGCTGGATCCCAGATGAGCCATGTCTGGGGTACTGAGGGAGGGCCGAGGTGCAGAGGCCTAGAGGGAGCTAGAGGAGCTGCCACCCCATTGGTCCTTGAGGCCTTTGGTCCAGGGGGTATCCAGGGCTAGGTGTCACCATGGTCCCTTCTTGGATGTGAGGATAGACATTTGGAGGCCACCGAGGCCCCACAAACACCACAGCCCTTTCCCACCTGCTGCCACTGCCATGGACATGGGGTGAGCACACTGCAGCCCAAGGAGCTGACAGGCAGCTCTTAATGGGGGGTCCAGGTTTTCCAGGGCACCGGGTCATTACTTGTGGAAGAATCTGAAGGGAGCAGTTGGAACAACTGCTGGGGCTCTGCCATCTGCTGTGGGACCCAGGCGTCCGGGGCTCTGCCATCTGCTGTGGGACCCAGGCGTCCAGAGCCATCACATGGCAGCTCGCGAGGTGGCAAAGTTGGCCAGGTCAGTGCCCTGTGGAATCGGGGTGGCAGCTAGGCCTGGGTGGCCCCCATCTCCATACCACTGGGGACCCGGGGTGACTGTGTGAGTCACCTGTCCTTAGCACGACCTGCGGCAGCTCTGGCAGGGTGAGCAAGCAGCAAGATCAAGTCACCAGTGGGGCCCAGGCATTGCACCCGGGGACCGACGCAGGCTGAGTTGCTTCCCTCAGGGCCAGGCTGTGCCCCAGAGCAGATGAGGGCATTGCCCACCACTGCCCAGACCATGCCCCATGCACCACCTCTGTCCCCTGCTGGAAGGTCCCCCCACACCACTTCCTAATGACCGCTCCTCATTTCCAGGCTGCCCTTTAGCACCCCTGCTCTGCAGGACAAGGCTGTGAGGCTTGGCAGGGCCGTTCTGCGGGTGGGACAGGCTGGGGATGGAGGGGGTGGGATGGACCAGGCTCTGGTGTGGCCACAAGCGGCGCACAGAACAGAAGTGAGCTTTGGGGCGAGCAGAGAGCAGGTGGCCGGGCAGCAGCAGAACTGGATCTGGGTCAACTGGGGCTCCGGGCCACCTCCTGACACCAGGGTGAGGCGGCTGAGCCTGCCAGCTCCTTGTCCAAGGATGGAGACACCCCTGCAGGGCTGGCTCTCACCGTCCCGCCTCCTGCCCTCTGCTTCCTGGGCCTCCCTGCAGGGTTACCGCTCCCTCCTCCCTGGAGCCCACGTTGCTCTGGGGATAGGAGCCCAGGCCGCAGATGGCACGCACTATAGCTATGGGATGGGCCCCAGGCTGCCCACCACCACTGCCCACCCCAGGCTCCCAGGCTCCCGCCCCAAGGGCAGGCCTTCCACCCAGGGCAGCCAGGGAGGGTCGGCTCCAACTCCTGGGCCTTTGGGGGAAGGGTGGGTTGGTTCAAGATTCTGGGAACTATTTGGGGGCATCCCCTGGACCTGGAGGCTGTTGAGCCACCCCCCACACCCCTTTCTGCTGCGAGGACCCTGGCCCCTATCTCTGCCTTGTCCTCCTTGCGGCCGCAGGCTGCCCTCTTTCCCGGGCTTGTACCCACCAGGAGCTATTTAAAGCCAGCCTTTGCAACTGCCTCGGGCACCCACGCAGCCAGGCCCGCCTGGGCAGCAGCCGTGCCTGATTCTGCAACCAGCAATCACTCCCCCCAGCAGGCTGCTGTTTCTGCCCACATATTTACAGGGCCAGGAAGGACGGGAGGGCGCGTGCTTTCAAACGCGACTTCTATTCCGGTAGTGAGGGCAGGAGCAGACGAGGGCGGGGGCGGGTCAGGGTTTGCAGCGGAGAGGAACTTGTTTGGGGAGGAGATGCCAGTGTTGCCTGAGACAGGGGGCACCTGGGGCAGAGGCTGGTGGGCGGAGAGGCTGCCAGGGCTCCATACACCCTCATCTCAGCAGGGACAAGTCTTTGGGGGCTGGTGGCTTCCTGGTCTCTGTGGAAGCTGGACTGTGTACCATGAGCAGTGACCCCTGAGTGCCCCTGAGAGCTGGGCCTGCTCTTCCCCGAGGCTGGAGGCCTCAGGTGGAGTGAAAGGGGACAGGACATTGGGGACAGTGTCCAGCTTCTCTGTCCCATGGCAGGCGTGGGGCAGGCATCGGCTGTTATCCTGCCTCTCCCCTCCAGTGAGGCAGGCGGGTGCACAGGCCAAGTGGAGCTTACACCTAGGGGCGTCCTCCTGTGGGTTCCCCTACAAACACAGACTGAGACAAGGACTTGGGTGCTGGAAGTTTATTTGGGGCTGGGGGTACCTGCTGCCTAAACAAAGTACCACAAACCAGGTACCTTAAAATGACAGAAATCTGTTCTTTCCTGGAGACAAACGTCCAAAATCAAGATGCTGCAGGGCCGGTTCCCTCTGGAAGCTCCAGGGAGGACCCTCCCCCGGCCTCCCTCCTGCTTCTGGAGTTGCCGGGAACCTCTGGCCCTCCTGGGCTGGCAGGTGCGCTGCCCCAGCCTCTGCCTCCGTCTCTGAGTCATTTTGCTGTCTCTGTCTCTCCTCTTCTTCTCAGGGACCTGCCGTCAGATTTAGGGTCCACCCTACTTTAGTATGGCCTTGTCTTAACTGCATCTGCAAAGACTCTAATTTGAAACAAGGTCAACATTCTGGGGTCCTGAGTGACTTTGGGAGCCATTCGGCTCCGTAGAGAGGGTGATCTACAGAGGCAGGAGCAAGAGCAGGGAGTGGGGAGGGATGAGGAAGGAGGAAAAACAGGAATGCACTTTACAACCTGGGACAGCCAGGTCCCAGCCCCACTGGCGACCCAGAGCAAAGGGGAATGTGCCTCCATATTGTCCTTTTAAGTTTTTTTTTAAATTTAAAACAAAACGTTTAGTATAGACAGGGTCTCACTATGTTGCCCAGGCTGGTCTCAAACTCCTGGGGCTCAAGCGATCCTCCCGCCTCAGCCTCTGAAAGCACTGGGGTTACAGACATGAGCCACCCTGCGCAGCCTGAATTGTCCTTTTGAAGAATGAGTGGCTGAGCATTTATCCACCAACCCCCACCCAGCTCTCATTCCCCAGGTCTGCCCTGCATGCAAGCTGGACGAGCGCCCTGCAATGCTATGGAGGGCACTAGAGGCGGCACTGACCGCGAGTGTGTTTTGTTTGTTTGTTTGTTTTTGAGATGGAGTCTTGCTCTGTCCCCCAGGCTGGAGTACAGTGGTGCAATCTCAGCTCACTGCAACCTCCGCCTCCTGGGTTCACGTGATTCTCCTGCCTCAGCCTCCCAGGTAGCTGGGACTACAGGCGCACGCCACCACACCCAGCTAATTTTTGTATTTTTAGTAGAGACGGGGTTTCACCACTTTGGCCAGGATGGTCTCGATCTCTTGACCTCATGATCTGCCCGTCTTGGTCTCCCAAAGTGCTGGGATTATAAGCATGAGCCACTGCGCCTGGCCATGTGTGAGTTTTGTTTGTTCGTTTGTTTTTTGAGACAGAGACTTGCTCTTTCACTCAGGTTGGAGTGCAATGGTGCGATCTCAGCTTACTGCAACCTCCGCCTCCCGGGTTCAAGTGATTCCCCTGCCTCAGCCTCCCAAGTAGCTGGGATTACAGGCACGTGCCACCACGCCCTGCTAATTTTTTGTATTTTAGTAGAGATGCGGTTTCACCATGTTGGCCAAGAAGGTCTCAATCTCCTGACCTCATGATCCGCCCGCCTCAGACTCCCAAAGTGTTGGAATTACAGGTGTGAGCCACTGCGCCCAGCCATGAGTGAGTTTTATCTGCCCCCACAGCTGCTGCTTAAACCAAATGCAGCCCGAAGGGCACAACCCAGGCCCCAGAGCAGCTGGGAGCCTGAGCACTGCTTGCATCTGTTCCGGCGGATGCCATGTTAAGCTTGTCTGCGGCTGATTCTTCAGGGTGGTGGCAGCCAAAGCAACAGAGACAGCCGTGGAAGTCGCGGCGGGGGCTGGTGATGAGCCAGTCTGCAGGCACCCCCACGGCAAGAGGCCCTCCTCCTCCTCCACCCCGGCTCGCGCTCCTGCTGGCAGAGGTTACATCTGATGCTGTGACCCAGACCCCATCTGAGGAGTGAGCCTCGGTCACTGGCTTGTCAGGTGGGTGTCACTCATTGGCCACTCTGTGCCCCAGCATGGAAGCCACAGAAGTGATTCCTCCGAGCTCCAGGCATTGTCCTCCCTGGCCCTACAAGTGCTCCCTCATGCCAACCCAGTGGGATAACCCCTGCCTGTGCCCACAGCCCACCAGCTGGGGGGCTACAGAGGCAGCCTGACTTCCAAGCTGCTGTCCTTGCCAGGGTTGAAGGTGGTTTCAGGGGCTCTGACTTTGCCTTCTCTGCCATGGTGGCCCTCACTCCACAGGTCAGGGAAACAGTGAGAGGATCCTGGCAGCTGCTCAGGGCCACCAACCTGCTGTGGACCTGCAGACCAGGGCGCCACCACGGAATGGGTCCATAAACCCACTGGGTGGCCATGGGCTGGGACCGCATTGGTCACTTGGCATCCCCAGGACCCCATGCTGGCCAGGGGCTACTGTGACATGTTGGGTCTCCGGATGGCATCAGACCCAAGATCCCAAAGCCCTTCCCGTTGCGGGTGTCCTTTCTCCAGGACAGAGCTACTCTGAAGACGCAGCCACAATGGCTTCAGCGGAGTCTTCATCACACCTGCATGTGGTTCATCACACCTGTGCGTGGTTCATCACACCTGTGCGTGGTTTATCACATCTGTTTGCTGTCAACCACACCTGCACACGGTCCATCACACTTGTGCGGTCCATCACACCTGTGCAGTCCATCACACCTGCGCATAGTCCATCACACCTGCTTGTGGCCCATCACATCTGTGCATGGCTCATCACACCTGTGCAGTCCATCATATCTGTGTGTGGTCCATAACACTTGTGCATATGGTTCATCACACCTGTACAGTCCATCACACCTGCATGTGGTCCATCACACCTGTGCCGTCCATCACACCTGTGGGTGGTCCATCACACCTGCTTATGGTTCATCACATCTATATGTTGTCTATCACACCTGCATGCAGTCCATCACACCTGCGTGTGGTCCATCACACCTGTGTGTGGTTCATCACACCTGTGCAAGCCATCACACCTGTGTGCTGTCCATCACACCTGCAAGCAGTCCATTGCACCTGCGCACGGTCCATTGCACCTGAGCAATCCATCACACCTGCATGCGGTCCATCGCACCTGCGCGGTCCATCACACCTGCACATGGCCCATCACACCTGCACACGGTTCATCACATCTGCATGCTATCCCTCACACCTGTGTGCAGTCCATCACACCTGTGCGTGGTCCATCACCCCTGTGCATGGTTCATCACACCTGTGCAGTCCATCACACCTGTGCATGGTCCATCACACCTGTGTGTAGTTCATCACACCTGTGCAGTCCATCACACCTGCATGTGGTTCATCATACCTGCATGTGGTTCATCACACCTGCATGTGGTCCATCACGCCTGTGCAGTCCATCACACCTGCGCAGTCCATCACACCTGCGCGCAGTCCATCACACCTGCACATGGTCCATCATATCTGTGCGTGGTCCATCATATCTGTGCAGTCCATCACACCTGCACACGGTCCATCACACCTGCATGTGGTCCATCACACCTGTGCAGTCCATCACACCTGCACACAGTCCATCACACCTGCGCATGGTCCATCACACCTGTGCGTGGTCCATCATATCTATGCAGTCCATCACACCTGCATGTGGTCCATCACACCTGTGCCATCCATCACACCTGTGCAGTCCATCACACCCGTGCACAGTCCATCACACCTGCGTGTAGTCCATCACACCTGCGCAAGGCTCATCACACCTGTGTGGTCCATTACACCTGTGCACAGTCCATCACACCTGCATGGTTCACCACACCTGCGTGCGGTCCATCACACCTGAGTGTGGTTCATCATGCCTGTGTATGGTTCATGACGCTTGTGTACAGTTCATCACACCTGTCTGATCACCTCTGTGTGTGGTTCATCATGCCTGTGTACGGTTCATCACACCTGTGTGCAGTTCACGCCTGTGTGTGATTCATCATCACACCTGTGTGTGGTTCATCACACCTGTGTGCAGTTCATCAGGCCTGTGTGTGGTTCATCATGACTGTGTGATCACGCCTGTGTGTGGTTCATTGCACATGCGTGCAGTCCATCACACCTGCGTGCGGTCCATCACACCTGTGTGCAGTTCATCATGCCTGTGTGTGGTTCATCACGCCTGTGTTGTTCATCACACCTGTGTGATCATGCCTGTATGCGGTTCATCATGCCTGTGTATGGTTCATCATACCTGTATGTGGTTCATCACACCTGTGTATGGTTCATCACGCCTGTGTGCAGTTTATCATCTCACCTGCATGCAGTTCACACCTGCGTTCAGTTCACCACACCTGCACATGGTCCATCAAACCTATGTGCAGTTCATCATGCCTATATGATCACACCTGTGTGTGGTTCATCATGTCTGTGTGTGGTTCATCACGCATGTGTGGTTCATCACACCGGTGTGATCATGCCTGTATGTGGTTCATCATGCCCCTGTATGGTTCATCACACCTGTGTGTGGTTCATCACACCTGTGTATGGTTCATCATGCCTGTGTGTGGTTCATCATCACACCTGTGTGTGGTTCACATCTGCATGCGGTTCATCACACCTGCACATGGTCCATCACACTTGTATGCTGTTCATCATGCCTATGTGATCACACCTGTGTGCGGATCATCATACCTGTGTGTGGTTCATCACACCTGTGTGCAGTTCGTCACACCTGCACATGGTCCATCACACCTGTGTGTGGTTCATCATGCCTCTGTGATCACACCTGTGTACGGATCATCATGCCTGTGTGGTTCATCACACCTGTGTGTGGTTCATCTCACCTTTGTGTGTTTCATCACGCCTGTGTGATCACACCTGTGTGTGGTCCATCACACCTATGTGCGGTTCATCGCACCTGTGTGTGGTGCTGCAGGGCCCTTCTCCAAGGAGACCAAGGCTCTCCTCCAACCAGTGGTCATGGCTGAGTTCTGGAAATAAGAGCGGGAGTCACAGTTTCCTACCGTGCCTGCAGGTCCCAGCCTTCTCCTCCTGGCGTTTGTTTATTTCTGGTTATTCAAGTCCAGTGCCTACCTCAGCTAGCTGTTCATCGCCCACTCCAGGGACATGGTGGCCCATGAGCCACAGATCGTGAGGGTCAGGTACCCTGGCTGCCTCCATCACTGCGCCGACACCCACCTTGCCTCCAGCAGTTGGCGCAGTCACACAGCTCCCATGGCAGACCCAGGGCAGCACTTCCTCCTGCTAACACCATCCACACAGCTCAGTTGTCCTGGAGCTTCTTAGCAGCTCTGCCTTGTGCCAGCACCGTGCTTGCTGTGCCACTGTGGGTGTGTCCTCTGGGCCCTCCTGGGACCCAGGCAGGTGGCAGTCCCTGTGGTCTCATCCAGTGGACCTGCCCACTTTGGGAAGTTGAGGTGGGAGGATTTATTGAGCTCAGGACTTCAACGCCAGCCCAGGAGACATAAGGAGACCCCATTTCTGCAAAAGAAAACAAAAATAGCCAGGTGTGGTGGTGCGCACCTGTGGTCCTAGCTACTTGGGAGGCTGAGGTGGGAGGATTGCTTGAGCCCAGGAATCCAAGGCTGCAGCGAGCTGTGACTGCACCACTGTACTCAGCCTGGGCAACAGAATGATACCTGTCTCAAAACAAAATTAAAAATGAATAAATCAATAAATAAACAATAAGCCCACCCCCAGGCCCAAGACCCTGCCTGAGTCTGTTTGGGCTGCCATAGACAGGTGGCTGATGAACAGCAGGGTGATTTCCCACCGTTTTGGAGGGTGCAGGTCTGAGATGAGGGTGCTGGCGTGTTGGGGCCTGGTGAGGGCCCTCCTCCGGGTGTAGACGCCGGTTTCTCGTTGTGTCCTTATGTGAGAGAAAGTGGACAAAGCCTTCTCAGGCCTCTTATGGGAGCACTAATCCCACCAGGAGGCTCCACCCCGTTCACCTCATCACCTCCCAGAGGCCCCACCTCCTAATACCATCACCCCTGGGGGCAAGATTTCAACCTAGGAATTTTGGGGCAACAGAGACATTCAGCCCCCTACAGACCCCTTCCTCACACTCCTCCAGGTGAATCAGGACTAGCTCTGTCTTGCTGGGATGTGAAATCCGTCATCATAAATGGCTGCTTCTATGTCCCCCCGCATCCAGCATCCTCCACACCATCCCAGCTGCAACCGCCTGTTCTCACCAGAGCCCGTCAGTCAAGACCCACAGTGACCTGAGCCGTCACCTCCCTGCTTGGGCTGTGCGGAGGCTCCAGCTTTAGTCCTGGCTGCAGGGAGAGAAGGCAGGGAAGACTCTGAAGGGGACAAGTGTTATGAGTAACATCCCCCAGGAGACACTGAAGTCCTAGCCCCTGGTACCTGTGAGTGGGACCTTACTTGGAAATAGGGTTTTTGGAGACGTAAGTTAGATGGAGTCCTGTTAGATTAGGGTGAGCCCTAAATCCAAACACTGTGTCCTTCTAGAAAAGGAGACACAGAGGCAGGGGGAGGAAGGCTGGGAGGGAACAGACAGAGATCGAGGTGACATGTTTACAAGCCAAGGATTGCCAGCACCAGGAGAGAGGCCCAGGGCAGACCCTCCTACACAGCTGCAGAAACACCAGCACTGCCCACACCTTGGTTTGGGACTTCAGACCTCCAGAGCTATAAGACGATACATTTCTGTTGCCTGAAGTCACCCAGCTTGTGGCCATTTGTCACGGCAGCCCCAGGAAACTGATACAACCATCATCTTGCAAGGTAGGTGCCCCAGATGAGATATTTTCAGGGACTCCAGACAGAAGTCTCCTCTCCTGTCCTCCAACAAGTGGGGTGGAATTTGGGAGCACAACATTCACAGGTGAATTCACCCACAATGACCCCAAACCAGGCCCAGTTCTGATGCCTTCCCTGCCAGCTGCACTTGGCATAGCCGACTCCCACGGCCGCACGGCAGTCTTCTCTGGGATCTGTCGCTCTTCTGCTCAGCTATTGGGCCTGATTTTCAGCACCATCTGCTTTCTGGCTGTAGGAGAGCAGGGTCTCTTTCAATGCCACCATGGAGAACTTTCTGGCTTCCGCCACATTCCCTGAGGCCATAGTTGGTTCCAGACTCAGCCCTGGTGAGGGCTCTGCAGGCTGGCTTTCAGCTCCCCACCTTCCACCTGCAGGAGACCCTCGTTGTCACTGTCGTGGTGAGAGACCCAGCGCCACAACCCCACCCTGGAATCGGCCACCTCCAGGACCAAACGTCTTAGCTTGGGTGATCCCCAAAGTAGAGCCTGGTATGAGACTTCAGTGCATGTAGTTATTTTGGGGGTGATCCCAGGAGGTAGGAGTGAGAGGTGGAGTGAGACAGGGAGGAGGACACGCCTGTTTTATTGCAGGGACTGCCTTGGGGGTCAGTTCTCCTATCCCCACATCCCTGGGACCCTCTGAGGAGCCACAGGAATGCACCTCAGAGTTGTCCTTCTAAGCATGGGATGCTGGGGCGTGGGGGAGCCAATTTGCAGCCCCGTGGCCTGAGGGGTGTCCCCGGGGGAGAACTCCCCACCTTTCAGGCCGCCCTGCACTTGGGTTGAGCAGTTTGCTGAGGAGTCCGAGAAAGTCCCAAGGCAGAACAGCTGCAGAGGCAGGGGAAATGTTTGGATGAGACTTGCCTGGCAACGGCCCACCCTGGCTGCTCTGAAACTACAGGCAAGCAGAGGGCATATGGCCCAGGGCACCAAGAGCATTTACGGCCAAGAGCTGGGGATTTCCCGCAAAATTAACCTAACCATTTTGGGGGAAATGAACACGCTTCTCTCTCTTGCCTTCCTGAGTACGGGCCTTCTCCGGTGTCGGTGGCTGGGAGTGTGGGCTCTGGAGGGAGCCTGGCATGAGCCTTGGCCCTGACCGGTTGACCAGCTATTCGGACCAGACATGTAACCCTGGGCAAGGCATTTAGCCTCCTGAGCCTCAACATCTTCGTCCCTCAAATAGGGATGGGGACGATCCTCTCCTCACTGGGTTATTTTGAGCATCAACAGGTATCATTAGCCAGATGCAGCTAGGCCAGTGCCTGGCAGGGCTACGGCTCAGTCATTTGCTTTTATTAGTTGGTCCAAGGCAGTCGTCTGCCTAGCTTGGGCGGAGATTAGCCTTGTCAGAGAAGAAATGCAAAAAGAACACTCGTTACTATTTAGGTTTAGACACTGGAAATAGGACTTGCAGCAAGACAATAGCCTTGCAATCTGGACTATTGTGTTAAAAATTCCCTAACTGGCTGGGCGCGGTGGCTCATGTCTGTAATCCCAGCACTTTGGGAGGCTGATGCGGGGCCGCGGGGAGGATCACCTGAGGTCAGGAGTTCAAGACCAGCCTGGCCAACATGGTGAAATACTGTATCTACTGAAAATACAAAAATTAGCTGGGTTTGGTAGCACATGCCTATAATCCCACCTACTCCAGAGACTGAGGCACAAGAATCACTTGAACCCCGGAGGTGGAGTTTGCAGTGAGCTGAGATTGTGCCACTGCACTCCAGCCTCGGCAACAGAGTGAGTGAGACTCTGTCTCAAACAAACAAACAAACAAACATTTCCCTAACCAGGCCAGGCGTGCTGTAATCTCAGCACTTTGCCTGTAATCTCAGCATTTTGGGAGGCAGAGGTGGGCAGATCACTTGAGCCAAGGAATTTGAGATCACCCTGGGCAACATGGCGAAATCCCATTTCTACAAAAAATACAAAAATTAGCCAGGTGTGATGACGCTTGCCTATGGTCCCAGCTACTCAGGAGGCTGAGGCAGGAGGATTGCTTAAGCTCAGGAGGTCCAGGCTGCAGTGAGCCATGATCATGCCACTGCACTCCAGCCTGGGCAACAGAGTGAGACCCCATCTCTAACACCCCATTTCCTAACCTCTCTCAGCTCCCAGTTACCACACCCCCAAGGGCGATCAGAGGAGATTCGGTCATTGGCCTGCTCTTCAGTGTGCTGTGAATCAGGCTTGCTGCCCTGTGGAGAAGGATTTGACCTAAGAAATGGGGAAAACCCACCTCTCCAGGCCTGGGATAGTCGGAAGGAGGAGGCAGGCACAGGGTGGAGGAAGAGGACTCCTGATGGCTCCCAGCACTCAGTAACTTCACTGGCCACTGTGGCCATACAGGGTGGGTTGTCTGGCCTGCCGTCTTGAGCTTCTAGAGTGGCTGGTTTGCATCCACCGAGGCTGAGGGAGAGACCCTAGGAGAGAATGGGGGCTCCACCGAGGCCGAGGAGCTGAATGGCAAGTTGGAGGCAAGGGGCCTGGTCAGGCACTTGCTGTCACCAGATCAAATCTTCCGTTTCTGGCCAGGTGGCCCACGCCTGTAATCCCAGCACTTTGGGAGGTCGAGCAGGTGGATCACCTGAGGTCAGGAGTTTGAGATCAGCCTGGCCAATATGGCGAAACCCCGTCTCTACTAAAAATACAAAAATTAGCCAGGCGTGGTGGCGGGCACCTGTAGTCCCAGCTACTCGGGAAGCTGAGGCACGAGAATGGCGTGAACCCGGGAGGCGGAGCTTGCAGTCAGCTAATATCATGCCACTGTACTCCAGCCTGGGCGACAGAGCAAGATTCTGTCTCAAAAAAAAAATGAAAAAACAATCTTTTGTCTCTGACCCAGGAGTCTTGTGTCTTCTGCCAGCATCCATGCGACTGGGGCCAGCTAATTTGTCCAGTCTCAGGTCCTTCACAGCTCCAGACAGTTCCTCCACCACAGTGTCAGCTGTGGGTGCAAACAGAATGCCCGGGTCCCAGCTGTCCAACCTCGCCTAGCAAGCCTCAGGGCAGCCACTCTACAGCCAGGTATAGCGAGGGTCTGGGGCACTTTTGGATCTGAGGAGCCCCCCAAGCCTCTGCCTTGACTTTCCCTCCACACCCAGGTGTCATCTCGTGGGGGACGCAGGAGCCCCTTTGCCTCCACACCCAGATGTCATCTCGTGGGGGACGCAGGAGCCCCTTTCCCTCCACACCCAGATGTCATCTCGTGGGGGACGCAGGAGCCCCTTTCCCTCCACACCCAGATGTCATCTCGTGGAGGACATAAGACGGATCAGCCACCGCCGAAGACTGAGGAGAACCTGAGCACTTATTCGAATGATGGGTTCAGATGGACTTGAGCTATTGCTTTTCCTGCTGCCTGGTACATGGGGGCTCCAGAAGGGAGAAGGGATGGAAGAGAGTTAAACCGCGATACTCTCTTCCCCTCCCAGTTCCATGGCCTCTAACTGTGTGCCCCACCCCATGTGTCCCTGGGAAGGGCTGAGGACTGCCCTGCTGGGGGCTGGACCTGGGTCCCATGGGACTTGTTCTGGCCTTGGGGTTCCCCACTTTCCCAGCCGTGAAGCAGAGATGGGGCTGGCTGGAGCCGGCTCGCAGCCCCGAGTGGGCCTGGGACCCAGTGGCAGTGGATACACCCTGGGTATCCAAGCGATGCTCAGGTCAGAAGAGCCACAACAAGGACACAGCTCGACCACGAGCAAACACAACTCGGCCACACTGAGACAGTGTTGCAACAAGCCGGGCATCGGGGCTGACAACTCGAGCCCGTGAATCGCCCCCACCCACTTGTGGTGCAGTTCCCACCTCACACAGGAGAAATCCGAGTACCAGCAAAGTGAGGGGACCAGCGCCTGACCACAGAATGGGAAGGGTTCCAGTCCAGCTGGCTCAGATACCCCCTACATCCTCAGACCTGCATTAGGGAGCTTCCCTGAGTGCCCCCCAGGCCAGTCCACGCCCTGGTCAGCAGAAGCCTCTGCACCAGGAGAGCCCCACCCCTTCGCCCCTGCAGGGCACTCCTGAGCTGGTGACAAGGTCCCCGGGTCTGCTCCTTGCAAGAGGGGCTGGGACACTTTCCAAAGAGAGAGATGCTGGTACACAGTGCAGCTGCAAGGCCTGGGGTTTGGAGCCTCCCTGCTGGGCAGGGCCCTGTCCATCCATCTGCTGGCTTGTTGGGGCCGGTGCCACCTGGCAGGGGGCATGGCTCCTTCTGTCCTAGCAGAGCTACTTTTGCCTGGGGAGCACCAGAGTATGTGCCTGCACGTGTGCATGCGTGCTGTCTGTGCATGTGTGTGCTGTGTGTGGGTGTGTGCATGTGTGCGCACGCGTACTGTGTGTACATGTGGTGTGCATAAGTGTGCCTGTGTGTGGGTGTGTGCTGTCTGCATGTGTGCAGGTGTGTGCATGTGTGCCATCTGCATGTGTGTGGATGTGTGCATGCATGTCCGTGTGTGTGTGTGTGTGAATGTGAAACTCTCAATCTCAAAGGCCACAGAGCCACCAGCCAAGCAGAGTCCAC
>NW_012103199.1:1063185-1064287 GCF_000951045.1 Mandrillus leucophaeus | reverse complement strand
ACACAGACGGTCCTCCAAGGGAAGGCATCATTGTGGGGGTAGGGGCCTGGAGAGGGGCTGTGCCTCCTGGTGAGACTCAGCTGGGGAAGCTGTGCGCAGAGCTCAGCCTGGCAGTGTCCAGCCCTTCCCTGCCTCCCCTGGGTGCCCTTCCAGCTGCTCTATCTTCCAGGTCAGCCTCCTTTTGCCTCCCCTGGCCTCTCCAAACCCTGGACACAGCAACCTCACCTCCTCCTCACTGTGTTGGCTCTGCTGGGAGTGGCAGTGCCCAGCCCCTCCAGCAGTATGCACACACACACACACACACACACACACACATCCAGAGAGCTCCACACACACACAGGTACACACAGAGAGCTCCACACAGGTACACACAGAACTACAGAAACACACACAGGTACACACAGAGATGTGCGCACACACACACACCTGTCTCTTATACACATCTAGAGCCCCTGCTTCGGCATCTCCCCGTGAAGGTTTGAGTGAACTGAGATTTTGTCTGTTTTCACGAGGCTAAAATAGCGTGTGGAGCAGTCCCAGGAACAGTCCCCAGCATTGCCATGGTGACCGTGGTTCTGCTGCTGCCTCCTCAGACGCACCAGCCTCGCACCGTGTCTGAAATAACCCCAGGCAGCTGAGGGCGGTGGAGGTGGGAGCCCACCACCCAGCAGGAACTGCTGGACCCCGCAGTGCAGGACAGGCAGGGCCCGCACACGGTGCTGACCAGGTGGTCTCGGGCCCTGGAGCTCTGTCCCCGCACAGGTCTCAGGAGAGGTGCTCCACTCTGAGGGCATGTCCAGCCCAGAGAAGGGGACATGCAGTGTGTAACCCAGCAGCCTGGGCCCTGAGGTCCCACCCCATCCCTGCCCTGCCCAGGCCCTGCCCGCTGCCGGCGTGTGTACCTGGATCAGGCATGGAGTGACCCCGGCCCTGGTGTCTCATCCACAGAATAGGGTCATGATTCTCACCTCCTAGGGATGGGCTGAAGGTCCCAGAGGTGATGTCGGACACAGACGGTCCTCCAAGGGAAGGCATCATTGTGGGGGTAGGGGCCTGGAGAGGGGCTGTGCCTCCTGGTGAGACTCAGCTGGGGAAGCTGTGC
>NW_012103199.1:1056613-1061560 GCF_000951045.1 Mandrillus leucophaeus | reverse complement strand
AGCTGGGACTACAGGCGCCCGCCACCTCGCCCAGCTAGATTTTTGTATTTTTTAGTAGAGACGGGGTTTCACCGTGTTAGCCAGGATGGTCTCGATCTGCTGACCTCGTGATCCACCCGTCTCGGCCTCCCAAAGTGCTGGGATTACAGGCTTGAGCCACCGTGCCCGGCCCCCAAGCCCAGGAGTTTTAAGGTCAGCCTGGGAAACGTAGTCCTTGTGTACAAAAAATACAAAAATTAGCTGGGCGCGGTGGTGCATGCCCGTGGTCCCAGCTATCCAAAAGGCTGAGGTGGGAGGATCACCTGAGCCCAGGAGGTCCAGGCTGCAGTGAGCCGAGATATGGCACCACTGCACTCCAGCCTGGGTGACACAGCGAGACCCTGCCTAAAAACAAAACAAAAAGCAGGAAAAAAAAAAACCACACGCACAGACACATGTATGCATGCATAGACACACATACGTCAACACAGACGCACAACCACAGACATACTTATACACACATGAGAACACAGATACACAGACACATGTATGCACACACACAATGCACACAGACACAAACACATATAGATTCAGACAAGCACACAGGCACTCACACCCCAGACCCTGTCTGAGGCTTCCCTGACCCTCTCTTCCCCTGACCCTCCTGGCTGGGGCATCCTGGCCTCTTCACACTCTCCGCGTCCTTCACTCACAGAGCCCTTGCTCCCTGGGGCCACAGGGCTGCCCCACCGCACACATCGTCAGTCCCAGGGCCAGCCTCTCCCGTGGGGACCTGGTCAGCCCTGCTCGGCCATTCTGCACTCCTGTGGTTCTCTGACAGTGGCCTGTCTCCAGCAGCGTCCCACGAGGAGACCCCGCCTGGCCGGCTCACTGCTGTATTCCTGGCTCAACTCCTGGTCCTCCATCCAGTAGGCCCTCAACCAACATCCATAGAATGAACCCATGCAGCTGACATTGTCACTTGAGCCAGTTTTTCCAAATCCCATGATCCCTGACACAGAAAGGAAACATCTGGCCAGTCCCTCCCACGGCTGCTGTGTCCAGAACCCGTCAGCAAACGCCTGGCCTTCCTGTGATGGGGGTCGCGGGACCCCACAGGGCAGCCTCACATCTGGCAGGAAGACCCACCCGGGCCCCATGGGCTCTGTGGCATGCCCGCTCCTGCCGGGCACCTTTCTGGGCAGTCCCAAGCATTGGGCCGGCACAAATGCAGTTTATGAAGCTGATGAGGGAGGCCTCCATGCTGGGGGCGCGGTGATGGGGACCCCATGGGCCCCAGCCAACCCCTCCCAGACGTCTGACGAATCACACTGAGCGTAAACTGCCTCTCTTCTAAAACGTCTCAACATCACTCGACGGTATCATCAAAGGGCTCTTCTAAGGAAAATCACAGGGTAGGCCTGGCAGCCGCACAGAGCCACCTTGGCCCGGGGGTCAGAGGCCACCCTCAGCCAGACCCCGTGCCCACACTGCCCTCTGCCGGTCAGCTCCCTACCCCATGCCCCGGCGGTCACCCAGCACCTCCACCTGCGGTCCCAGGCACGGGGAGAGGGAAGGCTATCTGCTTCACCGCCGGGGCTCTCGCTGCTCAGCTGGGGTTTTGGGAAGAGGCTTCACCTCTCCCTACACCACCTTTCTGTGTTGCTCCAGTTTTCTAAAAAGCCAGTGTGACTTTTATAACCCGTTTTATTTTTTTTATTTAAAAAATAATAGGTGTTTATGATTATGAAAGTATATGAGGACTTTAAGAAAAATTTGGGAGCTACAGAAACCGGCGAGGTGGAAAGCCTGGCCTTTGGCCACCCAACAGCCTTTCTCAGAGCCTGCCCCGCCCACTCCAAGGGTCACCTCCACACCCCACCTGCCCCGGAGGCCCCAGGGCAAGTCCTTGGAAGATTCCAGGGCTGTGCCTCCTCGGTGTGCCGAGCTCAGCGGGCAATGACTCTGTCCCCACCCACAGTCTTAGGAGGCTGCCTGGCTCCAGCATTCTCGAGGGGTCCTTACCCAAGTCACTCACTCCTTCCCCGTGTGCCAGGTGCCTGGAGAGGCTGTGGGGACCTGGTCTAACAGGGCCCAGCCCTCGGCCAGGATCTGGATGGGAGTCGTTGGCAGATTCCAGAGCAAACACCCTGTATCTGTCGCCGGGCAACACAGTGACACCACCGCCAGCCAGCGAGTCTACCCGTGCCTCAGGAAGCGTCCTCTGCCCTCAGGGAACTCTCAGGGGCGCAGGCTCAGGGCAGAGGACCTGGGAACCTCCCTGTGACCTGCCCCATCTGCCCAGAGGCGGGTCCCAGGGCCTGGGCGGGTCAGGCCTTTGTTTTGCAGATCTCGTTAGTGGAGGCCTCTGCCTCCCGAGGGGAGGCCAGAGCAGGTACGGGGGGAGGTTTTCGGGACGTTTTGGGCAGCCCCTGTGCCCGCAGCCCTCTGCTGGAGCCTTTTGGGACCTGCATCTGCCCCCACCCCCTCCACCGGCATCAGGGCTGAACAAAGTCCGACACTGGGGTGGACTGTCCACCGAGGCCGCCCTCTCTCTCCCAACCCCACAGATAATAAAGCCCCACCCCCCATCTTCCCTCGCTGGGACTGGGGTACTGCCGTGACCCTGGGACTGGCTTTCAGGATGGAGGCTCCTGCCTGGCAGCATGGATCTCCCAGGCACTGGGGCACTGCCACGACCCTGCAACTGGCTTCCAGGACGGAGGCTCCCGCCTGGCAGCACGGATCTCCCCGGGGAGGCCAGTGCCAAGGGCCTGTCCCAGCAGGGGCGCTGGGACCAGGACCAGGCCTTGCTGCCTCCTTGGATCAGAACACCAGCCAGGAAGTCCTGCGGGTGTCCAGTGGCCCCTTCCAGGCACCGCCCCACTAAGGCAAAACCCTGCTCTTTCCTGCCCATCAGGAAGTGCCCAGGCCATGTTGCCAGGCCGGACTCCAGATGAGGCCACAGCCCTGGCCATGGGGCCCAGCGTGGGGGAGCTGGGCCGACAGGTGCCTGGCTCTGGAGCTGCTGCAGACACAGGTTCCCACTCATCACTGGGAATCTGGGAATCACTGCCAGGCTGCCCCCTCACCCTCTACTCTCTGTCCCCCTTCACACCCAGCTGAGGGGCATGGGGCTTTGTGCCTGTGTGAGGGATACAGAGGGGGTCGCCCCATGGAGATGGGGTGAGGAGTAGATTGCTGAAATGGGCATTAAGTATGCTAGAGACTCCAGGGAATGTGGGTGCCAGTCCAGCAGATCTCTGTAGGACGGTGCTCCCGGAAGAGGGAGTGACCATGCAAAGGCGGAGGCCGGGGCAGCCAGGAGGCCCGGAGGCCGGGGCAGCGGAGCTGGCTTTCCCTCTGGGAGCGATGGGAACCACTGGGGGACTTTGATGACCCAGAAAGATGGAGTGGGCACCACCGAGTTGGGGAAGAGGTCAGCTGAGAGGCTCATTAGGAGGATGCCTGGGGCTGGGGGAACCTTGTTTGGGAGCTCAGGGGGACCATCTGAGCTGGGGATGCGAAGTGGGCCAAAGGCTGAGGCCAGGGCTCCACGCTTTTAAAAGCTGCAGACCAGGAGGGCAAAGGATGGGAGATTTGGGGAGCTGGAACCGGGGGCGGGGGATGTGTGAGCCTTCCCAGGAGGGCTCTGATGCTAAAGGCCAAGAAAACGTCTGAGGCCGGGCGCGGTGGCTCACGCCTATAATGCCAGCACTTTGGGAGGCTGAGGCAGGTGGATCACCTGAGGTCAGGAGTTGGAGACCAGCCTGGCCAATATGGAGAAACCCCGTCTCTACTAAAAATACAAAAATTAGCTGGGCGTGGTGGTGGACATCTGTAATCCCAGCTACTTGGGAGACTGAGGCAGAAGAATCGCTTGAGCCCGAGAGGCGGAGGTTGCAGTGAGATGACATCATGCCATTGCACTCAGCCTGGGCAACAAGAGCAAAACTCCATCTCAAATAAAAGAGAAAAAAAAAGAAAAGAAAACGTCTGAGAACCGACCTTTGTATTTAAAATGTGGAAGTGGGTGGTGGCAGGGGAGGTAGAGGGGGAGCAGGGCGGCTTGGCAGAAGCTTTGCTGTAGAGAGAGGCAGAGATGGGTCAGTGGGTGGAGGGAGGGTGCAAACGGTGTTTAAGAAGAAAGAACGACAGCTTCTGCATAGGAGAGGGGCACGCTGTCCACCTCTAGGGAGAACATGAGTTCTGTGGCCACAGGTCTCCCCAAGGCCTGGCATCAAGGAGGCGCCAGGCACCCCACCTGCGTGATGAAAGCACGTGGTTGAAGTCCTGGTGGCTGTGTCTGGGTGAGGGGTGTGAGGGCGTGGCCTGAGCAGGTCCACTCTCAGGGGAGAGGGGTCGAGGTCAGGAGCTGGATCTGGGTGTCCACCTGGTGCTTGGGTGAGGTCTTGCAGGCAGCAGGTCTGGGCTTCAGTGGATACAGACAGCAAGGGATGGGCTGATCAGGGAAAATTCGACCACATTTTCAGGGGAGGAGCCCAGGAGGCAGGGAGCTGGGCAGCGGTGGAATGGCCTGGAGGGCGATTGTCCAGATCAACCCCCCCGCCCCCAAGTAAGGCCCAAGAGGCTGTGGCTTCAGAAATGAAGGTCATGGGCGACTCGGGGCAATGCCGCGTCCTTGACCTGGGCGGAGTGAGCGGTTGCACTCACGACTGTGGACGGCCCTTCCCTACAGGGGACCTTGGATTCGATGGGGGCGAAGCGGGGGCTGGGGCCCAGAGAACCCGAGTCTAGACCCTTCCGTCCCTGACCCTGGCCGGGTTCTCCGCTCCTTGCAGCTTCAGTCCTGCATGTGGGAGATGTCAGGAGACCCCTGGACGGCGGGGTCCTCGGGCTGGCAGGGCGCGCGCCGCAGGAGTTTCGATTCGGAGGGTCTGGGCGAGGGCCGAGAACTTGCGTTTCCAGCGAGTTCCCGGGTCCGCAGCTCGGTGCCCCAGGCCGGGG
>NW_012103199.1:1053722-1055363 GCF_000951045.1 Mandrillus leucophaeus | reverse complement strand
GGAGGGGTCGCTGCCCCCCGAAGTGTGGGTGGTGGGGAAGGGAGGGCCCGTGGGTTTGTTCTTCCACCCGCCTGCGTCCCCAGGAGCCCCGAACTCGGACCTCCGCTCCGGTGAAGGTGGCCGCTGCTGCGGGGAGGGAGGGGAGCGGACTGCGGGCTCCGGGCTTGCACTGGGTGGTCCTTGGGATCGTGAAAAGCTGCTCCTGCCCCGGTGCGCCCTCAGCTCCCGCGGTGGCAACCTGAGCCCCAGAGGCAGGGGCGGCTGGCAGGGTTACGTGGGTGACATCTGCCCTGGGCCATGTCCTGTCAGGACAGTGCCCCGGGGTCTCTGTGGTGCCCTGCGAGTCTGAGCGGGTTCAGCTCCTTGCGAACCCTGTCTTGGGGTCGGGGGTCAGCCATCTGGGGCTGCTTGGCCCCCGGTTTGTTGAGGAGGCTCAGTTGTCTCTTCTTTGGGAAGGTTGAGGTCTCTGCAGCCCCCCTCTGGCAAGCACCTGGAACCCTCGGGGTGCAGTGGGGTCGGGTTTGGTGCCAGAAACCAGAAGAAAGGGATTTCTGGGGAACTGACCGTCCAACCCCACCCAAAGGGGTAGGGCAGCCGTGTCTTTTGACCTGGAAGTCAGCCGGTTAAAACTTGGTGTGATTGAGGTCCTGGCTATTGGACTTATCCAGGAACCTGGGCTTGCTGTCTCCTTCCCAGCCTGGAGCCAATAAACTAGGCAACAGGTGATGGTGTGGAGGTCAGGGGCGTCCTGCAAGAGGGAGGTCCACACCCGCAGGGCTGCAGGGGCCCAGACCCTCCTGCATTCCGGTGCCCGATTCCCGGGACCAAGGCTCAGGGGCAGTGCCCTGGAGTTCTGGGCCGCTCCGTCCTCCCTCTGTCCTGCTTTGGCCCCTGGGAGCACTTTGGTGGTGGGGTGGGTGTAATTCCACCCGGTGACTCTGGTTTCCCGGGCTGGAGAGACCAGGCTCCCACCCCTTCCTCTTCCCTCCCTTCCCGGACTGTCTCCCCTCTCTCCCCACCCCTTCCTATTCCTCCCTCCTTCCCTGTTGTTTTCCCTCCTCTTCCCGCTCTCCCCTCTCTCCCTTCCCTGCCACACCTCTTCCTTCACCTTCCTCCCTGTTCCAGGGCCTGTCTCCCGTCTGGGTCTTCCCTGCTCCTACCATTCCTTCTCTCCTCTGTCCCCTCCCAGGTCCTCCTCCTCTCTACTGGAGAGTGTGAACTGCCCTTCTCCCCAGCCTGGCTCCTCGTCCCTCGTGGCACCCGGTGCCTCTCTGAGGGGACTGGCTGTGGGGTGGGACACTCAGGCCTTAGGGCAATGACGCAGTTCCAGAAAGTGGTTGCCAGGATGAGTACTGGGTTATTGGAAGCCCTAGAAACTCCGTCCCTGGGGTGAGACACTGCTGTTCGTGGAGGTAGCTGAGTGTGGACACATGGAAGACTAGTCTTTAGAAAAAGGAGGAGCTCTTCAGTCATCCCCTTGGGGCATGGCCACCCCATCATCCTTGCCTGTCCCCCCAGGGCCCTCTGAGCACACTTGAGATCCAATCCTCGCCTCCCCCCCGGCTCCCTGTGGGCCTGAGGGGTCCCCGGACACCTGTGTTTTCAGGGAGTCCCGGGTGACCTGGGCCAGGCTCCCAGACC
>NW_012103199.1:1043327-1052957 GCF_000951045.1 Mandrillus leucophaeus | reverse complement strand
CATGGGGCAGGAAGGGGTCAAAGGTGAAGGGATGGCTGACTCCCACTCTGGAGTTCCTGGTGGTCGGACTGTTGGACGCCAGGTCAGGCAGCTTGGGTGTCAGCTTGGGGCGAACCCCGGGTATTGGGTGTGTGACCCCTCCATTCCTCACTTTCCTAATCTGCCGTGATGCTGCGGACTGTGGCGAAGACCAGCCAGGTTGGTTCCTGTGGGGTGCTCGGGCACTGGGGGCAGGTGCTGGGTGGCCAGTTCCAGCAGGAAGGGGTGGGTGGCTGTGGCCCAGGGTGGGCTGGGTGAGGCCTGTGGGGCAGGTGGGCCCTGGGCTGCTATGCTGGGGCTGCGGCTGTGGACAGATCCTGTGTTCTGTTTGCACTGGAGTGCTTGTCTGGGACGAGAACTTTGTTTCTCGAAACTTGTCTGATGAATTCAGATAAGCTTGTGGGGAGCCAGCAGTGTCTGCAGAGAGCAGAGCCTGTGTCTCTGTGGTTTGGGACGTCTCACACCCCTTCAGGCTTCTTTTTATAGGCCCTGTGTTCTTGCCCCGCGCTCCTGTGGGTGTCAGAAAGCCACAGATTTCTCTGAAATTTCGGTGTGTTCCACGAGGGTGTGATTGCTGCTCTGAGTTTCAGGACACACCAGCTAGGCCCTGTGGGGGTCCCTCCCCTCCACGCAGGGTGAGACCAGCTGTTGCTTAGTGCAGGCGGTGATGGGGGGACCTCGAGTTTCTAGCAGCAGGGAAGCGCCAGCCTTCAAAGGGTGCCTGGGGGTCCCTGAGCTTCTCCAGCCCCTGGGATTCAGGTCCTGTCTGGGGCTGAGAAGATACAAGACACTGACACTGTGTGACTCGGTTTTCAAAAAAAGAAAAATTTGCCCAGGCTTCTGTCGTAGCCGCAGCAGCGGACCCAGTTCCCACTCTGGGGTCTAAAGAGCGACCTTTCATTATGCAATTATTTAATCCCCTGCCTCTTCACCCCCTGAAGGTCTGGCCTCCACCGCTGGCACTGTCGAGGTCTGGGGGCAGGTCTGACTGGGTTCCTTTACCTTACCGAAGCCGGGGGGCCTGCACCGACCCAGCTTGTGTCCATCCCGGGGTCACCCACACTTGGGTGAACTGGAACGGGTGTCCGACCAGGTGCCGTTGCCAGGCCTCGCACAGGAGGGCACTTTCTTTTTTCCCAATTTGACCTCATTCTTTCCAGCCAGGTAGGTCGCGCTTTCTTCTCTGTGCAGGGAAGTTGACGGTGGTCGTTTTTAAACGATGATTATGGTTAATGGTTCTGTTTTGTGTTGGAGGGGCGTGGGGGAGGCTGTCATACTGTTTTTGGGGAAAGTTTCACTTATCTAATCCATGATTTGGTTAATCAGTAACAATAGTTTAATTGATTCAAATACGCCCCACGGTAACAGATGCCCGTGTCCCCTCCGCCCCAGGGACATCTTCATCACCAGCGTGGACGCCGCCACAACCTTCGAGGAGCTCTGCGAGGAAGTGAGAGACATGTGCCGTCTGCACCAGCAGCACCCGCTCACCCTCAAGTGGGTGGACAGCGAAGGTAGCCCTCGTCCCGTGTCGGCCAGAATCCTCAGCCTCAGGGGACTTCGCCAGGGCAGCCTCTTGTGCGGAGTGTGCCCAGCCTCTTCTGTGGGGAGACTTAAAAAAGTGGAATTAAACTTGTTGGAGCCAACTTTTCCCCAGGGGGGCTGGTGGGAAAGAGGTTGGCTGCAGATGCCTAACAAGGACCTGGGCCTAGATGCCCCTAGGAAGGGCTCTGGTCTTGAACTGCCTGCAGGGGGTCTCCCTGCCTCACCCTGGGCAGGTCCTCCCCTCTTCCTCTGACCTCCTTTCTCCTGTCCTGGCCTTTTCCAGTAGGTGCTTCTGAAGGATGGGCTCTTCCTGTTCTAGGGACCATGGGGAGGCTGCGTGCAGCCAGGGCTCGCCGTGTCCGCCTCCTCTCTCTCTCACACACATCCTGAAAAGGATGGGAGGGGATTGGGAGACATCCAGAGAGACCCCTTTCGCCCGGGGACTGGTGGGCGGCTGCTGGCTGAGGACACGGCTCTGTGGGTGGAGCCTGATGCCGCACCCATTGGGTTGGATACAGCCCCGCAGGGCGTGGGTTCTGTACGCCTCCATGTCCCTGTCCAGCCACGGAGGGCAAGGAACTTTCCCTCCACCCGGGACTGACCTCAGGAGAGTGTCCTCAGCCCTGTTCACTGCTTAGCCCTCCAAGTGGTGCCCAGGGCTGCAAGTGCACCAGCTTCCCTTCCTGGGTGGCTCTGATGCGGCACTGGGGGCCGGGTGACTCCCTAGTGTGGACGGCCATCCTTGGACCTCCCAACCCTGCCAGGAGGTGGCCAATCTGAGCAGTGGGACTAGACCCTCATCTGGTATGCTAAGCAGGCCCATCACAGCCCGCTTTGCCTTGGGCCTTCAGCGACCTCAGCACCGTCTCCTGCCCCACCCAGGTGACCCTTGCACGGTGTCCTCCCAGATGGAACTGGAAGAGGCTTTCCGCCTGGCCCGTCAGTGCAGGGACGAAGGCCTCATCATTCATGGTCAGTGGTGGGGTCTGTGGGGGGCGGCCCAGGGGGCTGTTTCTGGCTGTGGGTGCGTGCCAGACCACCTGGGGGGTTCGACGCCATATAGGATCATAGTTTAAAATCCTATGATGCCAGAGAATTTAGGGATGTCTAATATAATGCCATTTGGGTTTTTTTTCTTTGACTTTTTTTTTTTTGAGACGGAGTCTCGCTCTGTCGCCCAGGCTGGAGTGCAGTGGCATGATCTCAGCTCACTGCAAGCTCCGCCTCCTGGGTTCACGCCATTCTCCTGCCTCAGCCTCCCGAGTAGCTGGGACTAAGGCGCCCGGCACCACGCCTGGCTAATTTTTTTTTTTGAGACGGAGTCTCGCTCTGTCGCCCAGGCTGGAGTGCAGTGGCGTGATCTCGGCTCACTGCAAGCTCCGCCTCCTGGGTTCACGCCATTCTCCTGCCTCAGCCTCCCGAGTAGCTGGGACTACAGGCGCCCGGCACCACACCTGGCTAATTTTTTGTATTTTTGGTAGAGACAGGGTTTCACTGTGTTAGCTAGGATGGTCTCAATCTCCTGACCTCATGATCCGCCTGCCTCGGCCTCCCAAAGTGCTGGGATTACAGGCGTGAGCCACCACGCGCAGCCTTTTCTTTGACATTTTATTAACCCAAATGAAAACTGCTCTTATAAAGAACCCATAAACTGCTCAGAGGCTCCAGTGGCCAGCGTAGAGCTCACGGTGCATGTGGACAGTGGGGACAGCCCCACCAGCCCCCTCACCTGCCCGGTGCTCCCTGGGCCCGGCTCCCGGCTCACAGCTGTCCTCGGCTTTAAGTTCAAAGCCCTGTGATGAGCTGACGCGTGGGAGATGTGACTTTGTCTTTAGGTGAGCACTTTAGACTCCCCAGTACTGCTGGGGTCTCCCGGGCGTCTGGGGCCTGCGAGTGTGGTTCTAGCAGCTGTGGCCAGCCAGCCACGTCTGTGTCTCTGTGTCCACTTCTGGCTTAGCTTGGGCTCCTTGCCAGGCTTCTGGCCGTGGACCACTGAGTCTAAGATGGGACCAAAGCTCGAAACTGCCCACAGTTTTCTGACAGATCCATCATTCTCCTGGACACGGGGCTACTTGGTTACAATATTTAATTTTTGTAGCCCTTTATATCAACGTGACTTTAAATTTAAAGACTAGACCGGGTGTAGTGGCTCACGCCTGTAATCCCAGCACTTTGGGAGGTCGAGGTGGGAGAATCACTTCAGCCTAGGCGTTCAAGACCAACCTGGGCAACATAGACCCCCATCTCTCCAAAACTTTTTTGTTTTGTTTTTTTGAGACAGAGTCTGGCTCTGCCCTCAGGCTGGAGTGCAGTGGCGCTATCTCTGCTCACTGCAACCTTCACCTCCCGGGTATAAGCGATTGTCCTGCCTCAGTCTCCCGAGTAGCTGGGACTACGGCATGTGCCACCACGCCTGGCTAATTTTTTTTTTTTAGATAGAGTCTTGCTGTGTCGCTCAGGCTGGAGTGCAGTGGCGAGATCTCAGCTCACTGCACCCTCTGGCTCCTGGGTTCAAGTGATTCTTCTGCCTCACCCTCCCGAGTAGCTGGGACTACAGGCATGCGCCATCATGCCTGGCTAATGTTTTGTATTTTTAGTAGAGGCGGGGTTTCACTGTGTTAGCCAGGAGGGTCTCAATCTCCTGACCTCGTCATCCACCCGCCTCAGCCTCCCAAAGTGCTGGGATTGCAGATGTGAGCCACTGTGCCCAGCCTAATTTTTGTATTTTTAGTAGAGATGGGGTCTCGCCGTGTTGGTCAGGCCGGTCTCTAACTCTTGCCCTCAGGTGATCCACCCGCCTCAGCCTCCCAAAGTGTTGGGATTACAGGCGTGAGCCACCGTGCCCGGCCCCAAATTTTTTTTTTAAATAGCCAGATGTGGTGGTGCACCTGTAGTCCCAGCTACTCGGGAGGCCGAGGTGGGCGGTCCTTGAGCCCAGGAGGTAGAGGCTACAGTAAACTGTGATTGTGCCGTTGCACTCTAGCCTGAGTGACGGAGCGAAACCCTGTCTCAGATAAATAAACTTGTAGCTGTGCCTAACCTCGTCCACTTTATTGCGATTGTGATAGTAAGCACATTTTGCTTTTCTACATTGAAAGATATGGTGCTTTAAAAATTCACGTTATTTTCTAGGTAAAACAAAAATAGTTAGGGCCGGGCTTGGTGGTGCACACTTGTAATCCCAGCACTTTGGGAGGCCGAGGCCGTTGGATCACTTGAGGTCAGGAGTTCAAGACTAGCCTGACCAACATGGTGAAACCCCATCTCTACTAAAAATACAAAAATTAGCCAGGCGTTGTGGCGCGCGCCTGTAATCCTAGCTACTTGGGAGGCTGAGGCAGGAGAATTGCTGGAACCTGGGAGGCAGGGGTTGCAGTGAGCCAAGATCGTGCCACTGCACTCCAGCCTAGGCACAGAATGAGACTCCATCTCAAAAAAACGAAAAACAAAAAATGTTTGTTTTACTAAAATTTTAATACTTTTATGCGTATATACATGTATATACACGCACATGCACGCGCACACACACACACATATATGTAGAATTAAAGATGGGGTTTTGTCATGTTGGCCAGGCTGGTCTTGAACTCCTGGTCTGGAGCCATCCTCTCATCTCGGCCTCCCAAAGTGCTGGGATTGCAGGCGTGAGCCATCATTTCCAGCTAAGTTTTAATATTTCCTAGGCATCTATTTTGATAATGTATCGTGGAAGCCCAGGATGTGTGTTAAAATAATTTTGAACTCTGTCTTGAGTATAAAGAAATGGAATCTAAAGTGCTTTTAAAAGTCAGTTTTCAAAGTAATTGCAGTTCTTCCCCATTTTTATATAGTTTAAAAATACAAATCAGTAGCTTTCTCTGACGGCTCTGCTGTCCAGGTCCCTCTGATTGGCTTTTACCCTAAATTTTTCTGTGGGTTTTTAAGTCCTACCTAATGGAGCCTGGCCTACGTAGACGCACTGGGTTTCACGTCTCCCAGGAGCGGGCTCTCATTGGCAATGCCACGTGCGCCTTGTGTGAAGTCCGTGTGCTCAGCCTGCCTGAGGCGGGACTTCCTCCGTGAGACTGTTGAGTGGCAGCTACGGGGCCTTGACGCTCTCTCTTCCTCTCTCTGTCCAGTTTTCCCGAGCACCCCTGAGCAGCCAGGACTGCCGTGTCCAGGAGAAGACAGTGAGTACTGGGGTTTCCTACACCGGTCTTGCATGTTACGGGGTTGAGCTATTGATCCGTTGTGCCAAGGAGGAGGCAGTGGTGCCGTTTTCGGAGGTTCACCCTCATGGAGCGTCAGGGCGCGAGCAGCCATGGTGACCACAGCTGCTGCCTGTGCGTGTTCTGGCTGACAGCACCGCGCGGCGGGGGCCTCGCTTGGCTGGTTGGTGGCATGAGAAGTCCGGGGGGCCTTGCTGTCTCCCTAGGAGGGAAACGCCAGGTGGGACGCTGGACACTGCTCCCATGTGGCTGCCTCAGCTCATGACCACCCCCAGGCCAGTTGTCCACTCCTCCTGGTCCCTGCTGGCCCCTGAGCTGGAGTGGGGGCTCCCTTCATTCCACGCTGGCTCCATCGGGAGGAGAGGAAGGAAAGTGAGTCCTGGGGGTTGTGGCTTCAGAGAGAAGCTTCTGACCTCACTTCCTACCACATCCCGGAGACTGCTGGGCCCTGAGCAGGTGGCTACGCTGCTGTGGGGCCATGCATCCCATGCCTGTGTTTGATGGGGTTCCACCCCCACCCTCCAAACCCCACACTGCCTCCAGCATCCGTGCCATGCCTTAGTTTGTTGTGTGGGCAGGAGATCCTGGACCGAGGCCGCTGCCTGTCCAGTGCAGGGCACGTGGCTCAGTGTCCCCAACCCCTGCTGCCAGGGTGCACACCAGGTTGGCCTCAGGCTGGATGCTGGGTGTCGGTGGTGCCCTGTGTTGGGCAGGAAGCGGAGGTGGGGGCAGATTCAGGCCAAGAGGGCAAGTGGGCAGTTGGGGTTAGAGTCTCGGCTTCCAGTGAGAAGTGGGGTCGAATAGAGGTTTGGCAGCGCTTAGCATTGGGGAGGCCCCAGGAGCCACGGGATTTCCATGATCACCCCGGGGAGAGGGCGGCGTGGCATCCTGGTTTCAAGCCCTCAGCCAACAGGGGTCCCTGAACCATGGCCGGCAAGGCCGAGGAGACATCCAGAGGCGGGCCCTGGCAGGAGTGGAGCGGGTGGTCTGGGGCTGGACCTGCCCAGGGGCCGGCAGGAGGAGATGGGGTATGGCCGTGGCAGGCAGACACCACCGGGCGGTTTTGGCAGCATGAGGCAAGTGTGAGGAGGCGGGGGGCACGTTCCTTTGTTCAGCCCTGGTTGTGGCTCTTGGAGATGGTACCACCTGGGCTGGAGAGATGGGGACCCTGTGTGTCCCAGTGGGAGGCAGGTGGAAGGGAGATGACATGTGACGTCCACGGCCCCGGGCGGGAGTGGCCGGGCAAGGGTGCAGGTTGGAATTCGGAGGCCATGTTGAGAAGGCAGTGGGGGAGTGGGGAGTCTCAGGGGTAAGAACTTTGGGGGCCTTGAGGGTGCCGGACGGAGTCCGCACAGGCCGGCGAGGTCCAGGAGCAGGGGTGGGTGCTCGGCTGTAGTTTTGCCTCAAGTGGGACTGGGGCCGGCTTGTGGGCTGCAGGGGCCCTGCAGGGGTGAGGGTCAGGGAGAGACTTCTGAGATGGGGCTGTTCTGGGGGTGCCTGGAGCAGCTCAGGGTGGGGCTGGGTGCGAGCTCATAACGTTTACGTAAACACATAAATAAGGCATACTCCCCGTGGGTCAGACGATGGTTGTCCCTCCGCAGCGCCCTGCAGCCTCATGCTGCTGCTTTGTAGGAGGGGACCACGGGCCTTGTTTATTTGCCACCTGGATGATTTTTTGACTTGGTGACAGGACTGTGCTCATCGGTCCCATGTGCGCTGAGACCGTGCACACCCAAAGGTGTCCACCTGTGGCCAGCGTAGCCCCTGGGGGCGGGGGAAGCCCGCAGTGTTTGTGCGCCATGTCTGCCTCTTGTCTCAACCCTGCCTGGGGGCCTGGGGTCTGCTCTTTCTGTCTGCGACCTCAGCAGCGCCTCTCTGCCCGTATGGACAACCTGCCGGCCTCACGTAGGGACGGGGGCCCGCGTTTGCTCGGCCACTGCGGTGGAGGAAGGGGAAGTTGGGGGGTCACAGGATGCCCCGGGGCCTGGGCTCTGCAGGGGAGTGTGTTGTGGGGGTGGCGGCTGAGTCACTGTGGGGAATGCGGAGAACGTGGCCAAGCCCCAAGGAAGGACCTCCTGGGACACATGAGTAGGTCCTTGAGATGTTTACCAGGGTTGGCTCCACGGCTTTGGGGACCACTCAGCCTGGTTGGGGACATTCCACCAGAGCCTCTGGGGTAGCCTTTGCCGAGGAGGTCAGAGGTGGATGCCGGGGGTGGGGAACCCTGCCCTGCCCTGCCCTGCGTGCTGATGTCCACCTGGACGTGGGGTGGGTTTTATGGTGCTAGTGTCAGGAGTGTGTGAGAACACGCTGCCCACACGGGGTCCCAGGCCACCAGGGCTTGGGGGGCTGGCGCTCTCCCTGATGCCGTACGTGTTTCTTTTGCTGTGACTTCGGTGCTCATCTCAGACGGGACACCCTGCTCTGGTTGCCAGTGGCCGCCGCCCGGGGCTCTGTGGTTTGAGCGCCTGTGGGGATGTTCACAGGCGTTTTTGTCCTCAGGTAATACTGCCCGGGCTGAGGGTCAGTGAGAAGGGTCAGACTGGGAGGTGTGGGCAGTGGATGGAGCACACCAGAGGCGGAGGAGGGCAGGACTGCGGCTGTACCGTGGGCCTGGTTCAGACGCCTGGACATGCCTGTCTCACCGTCAGCAGAGGACCTTCTGGCACATTCTATGTGTGTCTAGATGAAGTTAATTGGTTTTATAGATTTCTACAAAAACTCTATACTTGCAACTATCACGTCTGTGTAGTTCCAAACCCAAAATATATTCCAAAAGGAAAGCCCGTGCCCGTCAGCGGTCACTCCCTGTTCCGCCTCAGCCCCGGCCCTGGGCACCTCCGCTCGGCCTCTGTCTCTGTGGCCCTGTGGATTCTGGACGTTCGGTGTCCGTGTGGCCCTGCAGATCCTGGACGTTCGGTGTCTGTGGAATCCCGCACGTTCGTCCTTTTGCCTCTGGTGGCTCTCACCCGCCTGACCTTCCCAAGGTTCTTGCATGCTGGGGCATTCTTAGCACTGCAGATCTTTTTTCTATTCTGGTAAAATGCACATAACATCTACTTTTGCCATCCTAACTTTTTTTTTTTTTTTTTCGGGGGGAGTGGTGTAGGGGACGGAGTCTTGCTCTGTCACCCAGGCTGGAGTGCATGGTACAATCTTGGCTCACTACAACCTCTGCCTCCCAGGCTCAAGCAGTCCTCGCGCCTCAGCCTCCTGAGTAGCTGGGATTACAGGTGTGCGTTACCACTCTTGGCTGAGGTTTTTTTGTTTTTGTTTTTGTTTTGTTTTTTGTAGAGATAGGGTTTTACCATGTTGCCCAGGCTGGTCTCAAACTCCTGGACTCAAGTGACCTACCCATCTTGGCCTCCCAAAGTGCTGGGATTACAGGTGTGAGCCACTGAGCCCGGCTCCATCTTAGCCATTTTTTAAAGGTACAATTCATTGGTATTTGATACTCACATTGCTGTCCAGGCATCATCACCGTCCATCTCCAGAACTCTCTTCATCTTCCCAGACTCAGCCTCTGTCCCCATGAAACACTCACTCCCCATTCTGCCTCCCCCAGCCCTGACACCCACCCACCGCTTTCTGTTTCTGTGAGTTTGGTGACTCTAGGGACCTCCTGTGAGTGGAGTCGCACGGGATCTGTCCTTTTGTGACTGCTTATTTCACTCAGCGCCGTGTCCTCAAGGTGCAGCCATGAGCAGCCTGTGTCACAGTCTCCTTCTTTCTTTTTTTTTTTTGAGACGGAGTCTCGCTCTGTTGCCCAGGCTGGAGTGCAGTGGCCGGATCTCAGCTCACTGCAAGCTCCGCCTCCCGGGTTCCTGCCATTCTCCTA
>NW_012103199.1:1042234-1043277 GCF_000951045.1 Mandrillus leucophaeus | reverse complement strand
GGAGTCTCGCTCTGTTGCCCAGGCTGGAGTGCAGTGGCCGGATCTCAGCTCACTGCAAGCTCCGCCTCCCGGGTTCCTGCCATTCTCCTGCCTCAGACTCCCGAGTAGCTGGGACTACAGGCGCCCGCCACCTCGCCCGGCTAGTTTTTTGTATTTTTTAGTAGAGACAGGGTTTCACCGTGTTCGCCAGGATGGTCTTGATCTTCTGACCTCGTGATCCGCCCGTCTCGGCCTCCCAAAGTGCTGGGATTACAGGCTTGAGCCACCGCGCCCGGCCCGTCTCCTTTCTTAAGACTGAACCGCAAGCTGTTGCCTGGGTGTATTTTGTTTACCCATTTCTGTCGGTGGACACATGGGTGACTTCCACAGTTTAGCTGTGGTGAATGATGCTGCTGTCAGCACGGGTGCACAGTGACCTCTGGAGACCCTGCCTTCAGTTCTGGGTGTAGATCCGGAAGTGGGATTGCTGGATCATTGATCATTCTGGTTTTATTTATTTATTTTTGAGACAGCGTCTCGCTCTGTTGCCCAGGCTGGAGTGCAGTGGCACGATCTCGGCTCACTGCAGCCTCCACCTCCTGGGCTCAAGCGATTCTCCTGTCTCAGCCTCCCAAGTAGCTGGGACTAAAGGCAGGTGCCTCCACGCCTGGCTAGTTTTTGTATTTTTTGTAGAGACAGGATTTCATCATGTTGCATGGACTGGTCTTGAACTCCTGGGCTCAAGCAGTCTGCCCACCTCGGTCTCCCAAAGTGTTGGGATTACAGGTGTGAGCCACCGCACGTGGCCGATAATTCTGTTTAAAGAGCTGCTGTGCCATTTCCCACGGTAGCTGTAGCATTTTCCACCCCCTGCAATAGTGCATGAGTGCCGCTGTCTCCCATCTTCTCCAGCTCTTGCCTTTTTCTGTTTTTTGACAGTAGCTGTACTAATGGGCGTGAGGTGGCATGTCATTGTGGTTTTGGTTCTCATTTTCCTGGTAATAAGTGATGTTGAGCATTTTTTCATGTGCCTGTTGGCTATTTCTATTTTTTTTTTTTTTTTT
>NW_012103199.1:1035023-1039029 GCF_000951045.1 Mandrillus leucophaeus | reverse complement strand
ATCTCAGCTCACTGCAAGCTCCGCCTCCCGGGTTCACGCCATTCTCCTGCCTCAGCCTCCCAAGTAGCTGGGACTACAGGCGCCCGCCACCGCACCCGGCTAGTTTTTTGTATTTTTTAGTAGAGACGGGGTTTCACCGTATTAGCCAGGATGGTCTCGATCTCCTGAACTCGTGATCCGCCCGTCTCGGCCTCCCAAAGTGCTGGAATTACAGGCTTGAGCCACCGCGCCCGGCCATGTTTCTATTTTCATTCATCTCTCAGCATTTTCTGATTTTCTTTGTGGTTTCATCTTCTATCTGTTGGTTGAGTGTGTAGTGTTATTTCCATATATTTGTGAATTCTTCTGTTTTCTTTCTGTTAACTGATTTCTAAGTTCATCTCAATGTGGTTGGAGAAGATACTTCGGATAATGTCTGATTTTTCAGATTTACCGCGGCTGCATCTGTGGCTCACTGGTGTTCTGTCCTGGAAAACGTCCCCTGTGCGTTGAGGTTGTGCCCCCGTTGTGGGTACAGTGCTCTGCTGTGTCTGTCAGAGCTACGTGGTTCGTTGCGTTGTTCAAGTCTTCTGTTTCTTTACGTGTCTTCTCCCTAGTTGGTTTTTCATTCCTTTTTATGGCTGGATGAATTCTGTGATGCGATTCACCCTGTCTGTCTGTCCGTTCCTCTGCTGATGGACACTTGGGGGCCGGGGCATTCGGGGCTGAGCGTGTGATGAGATCAGGAGCGCCTGGTTTTTTGGGGGAGTTGAGGGCTGGTCACGCCCTGGTCGAGTGGGGATCCTCTGTGTGTGTCCATGGTGGCCTCGTTGAGGTGGAGTGATTGGGTGGTGGAGTTGGGGTCTGTGGGCTCCACCTGCTGCCACGTGTGCCTGGCTGCCCAGGGCCCAGGAGGGTGGTGGCACGGAGGTCCACATGAGGGGCCGCAGGTGCCTCGGGCCCCTCTGCTGCGTGTTTCTCCATCTTCACTGTCTGTTCGCTGCAGCACTGGGTAAGGCGCTGTGTGGCCAGTATTTTCCCGGGTTCCTCTTCTTTGTCCCTCCTTGCTGTGTCTGGTCATACAGAAATGGTGTGTGTGATTTTTGTTTCAATACTCAAATCTGTTAATATTTTCCCTTCTGGCGAGGCGCTGTGGCTCAAGCCTGTAATCCCAGCACTTTGGGAGGCTGAGACTGTCTCTTATACACATCTAGATGTGTATAAGAGACAGGTCTTGCTCTGTCGCCCATACTGGAGTACAGTGGCACGATCTCAGCTCACTGCAACCTCCACCTCCCGGGTTCAAGCGATTCTCCTGTTTCAACTTCCTGAGTAGCTGGGATTACAGGCACCCGCCACCATGTCCAGCTAATTTTTATATTTTTAGTGGAGATGGGGTTTCACCATGTTGGCCAGGTTAGTCTCGAACTCCTGGCCTCAAGTGATCCACCCACCTTGGCCTCCCAAAGTGCTGGGATTATAGGTGTGAGCTGCCATGCCTGGCCTTGTTGGCCATTTCTGTATCTTCTTTGGTGAAATGTCTGTTCACGTCCTGTGTCCATTTTTGAATGGATTGTTTGGTTTTTTTGTTGGTGAGTCTTAGTAGTTCTCTGTCCTGGATGTTAATCCCTTATCAGATATGTGATTAGCAAATATCTTCTGTTCTGTGGGTTGTCTTTTTACTTTGTTGATAGTGCCTTTTGATGCACAAAGTTTTAAAATTTTCCTGAAATCCTGCTTAATGTTTTTTTTTTCTTTTGTTGCCTGTGTATTTGGTGTCACATCCAAGAAATCATTGCCAAATCCAACGTTGTGAAGCTTTTCCCCTTCTTTTTCATCTAAGGATTTTATAATTTTAGGTTTTATGTTTAGGTCATGGATCTATCTTGAGTTAAATTTTGTATGTGGTGTAAGGTAAGCGTCTAACTTCATTCCTTTGCATGTGGAGGTCCAGTTTTCTTAGCACCATTGGTGAAAAGACTTCCCATTGGATGGCATTGGCACCCTTGTTGAAAATCGTTTCACCGTGTATGGGAGGGTTCGTTTGTGGAGTCTCTGTTCTAGTCCATTGGTCTCTGTGTCTTTCTTTGAGCCAGTGCCACACTGTTTTGATCACTGTAGCTTTGTAGGAAGTTTTGAAATCGGGAAGCGTGAACCCTCCAGCTTTGTTCTTCCTTTTCAAGATTGTTTTGGGGTCCCCTGAGATTCCAGATGAATTTTAGGACAGACTTTCCTATTTCTGCAAAAAAAAATTATTGGCTCTGTAGACCACTTTGGGTAGTCCTGATGTCTTAACAGTATGAAGTCTTCCAATCCGTGAAATGAAGTGTGTTTCCATTTGTTTATGTCTTCTTTGATTTCTTTCAGCAGTGTTTTACAGTTTTCTTTGTACAAGTCTTTACCCCCTTGGTTAATTCCTAAAAGTTTTATTTTTTTTGATGCTGTTGCAAGTGGAATTGTTTCCTTAATTTCCCTTTTGGGTTGTTTATTGTAAGTGTATAGAAGTGCAGTCGATTTTTGTGTGTTGACTTTTTTGCCTGCTGCTTTGCTGAATTTATTAGTTCTAACAACTTTCTGTGGAATCTTTAGGGCTTTCTTACATATAAGATCATATCATCTGTGCACAGAGATAATTTTACTTTTTCCTTCCTGATTTGGATGCCTTGTATTTCTTTTTCTTGCCTAATTATTCTGGCTAGAATTCCACTACTCTGTTGAATAAAAGTGATGTGATCCTTGTCTTTGTCCTGATCTTCAAAGAAAAGCTTTCAGGTTTTCGTCACTGAGTGTAATGTCTGCTGTGGGTTTTTCATACGTGGTTTTTATTATGACGAGATAATTTCCTTCTATTCCAAGTTTGTCAATTGTTTTTATCATGAAAGGGCTTTGAATTTCGTCACGTGCTTTTTCTGCATCAGTTGAAACGGTCATGTGGTTTTTTTCCTTCATTTTGTTCGTGTGATATATTACTTTAATTTTCATACATTGAACCATCCTTGCATCCTGTGAATAAATCCTGCTTGCTCATGGTGTGTCATTTTCTTGATATGCTGCTGCATTCATTTTACTAGTATTTTGTAGAGGATTTTTACGTCTGTGTTTATAAGGGACAATTACGTCCACGTTCATAAGGGATAATTATGTCCATGTTCGTAAGACTCAATGGCCAGAGGTTCTTGTCGTGACTTTGTGTGGCTTTGGTGTCAGAGTAGTGCTGGCCTCACAGAATGAGTGAGGAAGCGTTCCTTCCTCTTCAATTTTTTTGGAAAAGTTTGAGAAAAACTGGAATTAGTTCTTTAAGTGTTTGGTAGAATTTGCCTGCAAAGCCGTCAGGCCCTGGGCTTTGCTTTGTTGGGAGGTTCTGTCTCTCTCTCTCTCTCTCTCTCTCTCTCTCTCTCTCTGATGGAGAGAAGAGAGTGCAGTGGCTCGATCTCAGCTTATGTCACCCTCTGCCTCCTGGGTTCAAGTGATTCTCCTGCCTCAGTCTCCTGAGTAGCTGGCATTACAGGCATGCACCATCATGCCCAGCTGATTTTTGTACTTTTAGTAGAGATGTGGTTTCGCGTGTTGGCCAGGCTGGTCCCGAACTCCTGACCTCAGATGATCTACCTACCTCGGCCTCCCAAAGTGTGGGGATTACAGGCGTGAGCCACCGCACCCGGCCCTGCTCTCATCTTTATTATTCCCGTCCTTCTGCCAGCTTTTGGTTTGTTCTTTTTCTGGTTCCTTAAAGTGTAAAATTCGGTTGTTAATTTGAGATCCTTCTTGTTTTTTTATTTCAAATATTTATCACCATAGCCAGGCGTGCCATGGCTTACGCCTGTAATCTCAGTGCTTTGGGAGGCTGAAGAGGGAGGATCACTTGAGGCCAGGAGTTGGAGACCAGCCTTGGGCCACATGGCAAAACTGTGTTTCACACACAGAAAAAGTTAATCACTATAAATTTTCTCCTTTGCACTACCTTCTCTGCATCCCTGAAATTTTGATATGTTGTGTTTCTATTTTCTTTTTTTTTTTTTTTTTTTTT
>NW_012103199.1:1019717-1033587 GCF_000951045.1 Mandrillus leucophaeus | reverse complement strand
AAAAAAAAAAAAAAAAAATTTCCCTTCTGGCTTCCCCTAGTGATACAAATTTATTTCCTAGCATTTTGGTCTTTGAGCCGCTTTGCGTGAGTGTCTGTGTCTGGGGTGGTATCAGCTGGCACCAGGGCCAACCTGGGAAGGGCCCTTCTCTTGGACTTGAGCTGATGAGACTCACAGCCCAAAATGCAGCAGATCCCTCAGGCAGATCCTCGGTGCAGATCCCTCAGGCCATGGGACTCTGGACGTTGGCGGCCCTGTCAGCCTGAGCCACATCTGCCGTGAGAGGCAGCAGTACGTTCCTCGGGGCAGCGGTGAGACCAAGGCTGGATCCGAAGACCTCCGAGCAGCTCCTCTGGGGCAGATGCCAGCTGCAAGCCACAGCCCAGCCCTGGTAACAGGAGAGCATCGCTGGGGGGTGGGGCGGCCCGGCTTTGATGCAGCCATGTGGGAGGGCCACTCTCAGAGACCCCCCTCCTTCCTCGCCATCCCCACCCCAGAGGGGAAGCTGGAGCCTGGAGGCTGCAGACCCGGGGCCAAGGTGTGGCCAGGGCTGGCTGTGTTGGGAGGCTCTGAGCAGCCTGCTTCCTGGCCACCCAGCTCTGGGGCTGCTGTCAGCTCTTGACTTGTAGACGTCACTCCAGCCTCTGGCCTGTCACCCTAAGGCCCCCCATGTCTGTGTCTTTTCTCACGGGGACACCGGTGGTCGGCTTTGGGCCCCACCTGGGCAGTCTGGGACACTCACCTTGAGACTTCGACTTAATCACATGTGCAGGAACCTTTTCCAAAGGAGGGTCGCCTCACAGGTTCTGGCATAGGACATGGACTTAGCGTTTTGGGGGCTCATCTTCAGTGCACCACAGTTGACTACATCAAGGTCTGCCTCTGATCTTGTGGGAGTGCTGGGTGGTCTGTCCCCACCAGCAATTTGTGGGTGGGCTCTGTCCTCAGGAAATGCTCTCTGCTCAGGCCCCCGCCCCGCGGGAGGTTCGTGCTGCCAGTGGTGCTGGTCACTGGGACCATGTGCTGGGCCGGCACCTGGCAGGACAGACGGCAGGCGGCTCTTCCGTAGGTTCTTCTGGCTGGGACAGGCCCAGCCGGCGCTCAGTGTAAATGAGACTGACGCCCCTTTTGGACCCCTCTGAGTAGGGAGGCCTGGGTGCGCAGCCTCCCCGCAGAGTTGGGGAGACGTGGCCTGGTTCCCACCAGTCCACCACTCTGCCGGCCACCACCAGGACACGTGGCCCAGTTGCCATTGTCACCACCCTGCTGGCCGCCACTGGAACACGTGGCCCGGTTCCCGCTGTCACCACCCCACCGGCTGCATCTTGAACGGCGTCCCTTCTGCAGTCGCTTGTCCTTAGTGTTCCAGCCATACCCCAACTGATGCAACCCCCGGAACCTCCGTCAGCGCCGTCCGGGAGAGCGCCTCCCCTGCGTCCGTGCTGTGCTGGTTGAAAGCGAGATCCTCCAGCCTTTGGCCTCTCCGGACCTAGCCCCAGCTGCAGGCCCCAGCCATGGTGGTCCCTTTGGGAGGCGTGGTCCAGGAGGTGATGGGCAGCTGGAGAACCCCCATGGCTGGAGGCTGCTGCACCTGGCAGGGAGGGTACCGGGCAGGGGGGCGTGGGGTGGAGAGGGGTGGGTGTCCAGAAAGTTCCTGGGGCTCCACCAACGAGAACGTTGCCATTACCTTGAGGGAACGGCCCGTTTAGTGGTGCCTTTTCTTTACCTGTAAAACGGGGTGATTATAAATAATATCATGTTTGTAAAAGTGCTTAGGGTCAGACTCCCCTTAGAGTGAGTGTTAATACCCGTCTCAAAGGACAGTAGGTGGACGTGGCAGGGAGGGAGATGTCAGGACAACAGCCAGGGCCCTTTCTGCCACTTCTCCTGGTGGGTGGTGGGCAGTCCCCTGAACCCCGGCCGTAAAAGCGGGACCTCCCAACACCCTGGCCCCTCTGTGTTGGCTCCAGGGGATTCCTGGAGGAGAAGGTGCTGTTTCTAGATGGCTGGGCCCGTCATGTGGAGGGAAGGGGGACGCTGTAGGCGGCACTCCCAGTTTTCCTTTGGGTGGAGTCGTCGCCGCTGCTGCTCCAGTCCGGAGGCTCTGGGGCTCCTCGGTGGGTCACCTCAGGCCTGGGCAGCATCCATGGGACAGGGTGGTCCCCCGTCAGGCCCCATTGGCCTCCCTGTGGTGTGTGGTGGAGACTCAGGGTGCCCGCCCTGTGGAGGAGGTGCCGGAGGCAGCCTGGCTTTGCAGCAGACCCGGCTGAGGGCAGCGCTGGATGGTCCGCTGGACCAGGCCTACGAAGTCCTTAGAGTCCATGGAGGAAATACAGACTCCGCTGGGCTGGGCAGCCGCACACCCCACTTAGCAGCCGGTGGTTCCTTGGGGTCATCAGAGCCAGTGCTGGCTGCCCCATGCATTTCCTGTTGTTGGTCTCTGCCCGTCCACAGCACAGACAGCATCCCTGGGCAGCAGAACCCTGCTCCAGCCTGCACCCTGGGTAGAGGTGTTCTCCGTGCCACGTTCTGCCGGTAGCAGGCAGCCCCACCCCACTGTAGCCCGTCTGGTCACTAAGGGTGGTCCTGGTAGTGGGTTCTGGAGCCTGGAACGCTTGGGCCAGGCAGCTGGGACCCTCCTGAGCCTCACCCCTTGGGTCTGTTGGGGCCCCTGGGGTTTGACCGGGAGGACACCTTGACTGTTGCCTTTGCCTCTGGGTATATCCGCTGCTCAGCCCCTGAACCCAGCTCCAAGGCCATTTCTACTTGGCAAGAAGGAGGTTTCATGGCCAGGGATGTTCATAGCGGGTTCCTGGACGCAAGGGCGGCGCCGCCTTGGCCTGTGTGGGGGCAGTGGGGGAGCCTGGGTTCTCCCGTGCTGGTGGTCCTGGGGCAGATAACAGGGGAAGGGGCTGGAGCCACATGGGTGGAGCCATGGGGGCGCGTGGAGGGCCCTTCCTGACCCCACAGCAGGGGCCGGGGCGGGGCTGGCGGGGTACAGTCCTCAGTTGCAGGGGCCAGGGCGGGCCAGGAAGAGGAAGGGGCTCTCGGGGCGCTGGGGCCTTCTGGCTGTAGTGTCTCACTCGGGGCAGTGGCGGAATCCCTAGATCCGTCCCGTGGCCCGTCTGCCTCCCGTCCTCATAGCCCTGCAGGCTGGGGCAGAGAGGGGTCCTTGGCGGGGACACCATCCCCACAGGGACATGGAGGGTGCTGGACCCGGGGCTGCCGTGGAGTCACCAGTGCACCCGGGCGTGTGACCTGGGTGGTGCTGGGGCCGAATGCCCAGGTGGGCGCCTGTGCTGCCGGGTTCAAACCCCACCGGCAGGGAGCCTGCGCCGTGACTTTGGGCAAGTGGGTGGGGCTCCCCGTGCCTCAGTTTCCTCTTCTGTAAAAGGGGCTTTGTGAAGCTCAACAGAGTTTAGAGGAGCTCCTGGAACATGGTAAATGCTCAGTGAGGCTGCCTTGCCGCCTCTCCCACCCAGGGAGGGTCAAGTGGGAGGAGAGCGGCCCCACCGAGCGTGTTCCAGGCCCCCGCGGCATCTGAGAGGAGGCAGCCAAGCCTAGTGAGGACGCTGCTGGTGTCCTCCAGGCCTAGGTGGGCGGGTTACCACGGAAGCGTGTCAGCGGACGCCTGTGATTCCCTGGTATTTATAGGTATGTCTGTTGTTTTATTAAAAAATCCAGTTTCATTCAGCTTTGTCTCAAATTATTTGCAACAAACTGGAAAAGCTAGTTTTCCCCCTAAAATAGGCTTCTAATAAAATTGACAATCTGCCTGCTGAGCCTGAATGTTCTAGAGTTCTGCAAAACTGGGTATTTTGGGATGGATTAGGAGAAAGGAGTTGGCTGAAGGACAGTGGTCGTGATGCTGAGCCGGCCGTCTGTGTGAAGTTTACATTGGACCAGGATAAATGCGTATTTCCTATGGGAGCCCAGTGTGGCTGTGGTGTTCGGTGGTCTTATGATTTTATAGGCCTAGCCAGGGGTCTGCGAGCTGCTTCTGTCCAGGGCCACGTAGTTGAAGCCTGGGGTTCTGAGCAGGCGTGGGCGGCGCCCGAGGAGGTGCATGGCCGTGTCCCAGTGAAACTTCGTGCATGCTGAAATCTGAATTTTAGAGACTCTTTTCCTGTGTTTCAAAATATTATCCTTTTCATTTTATTCAGCCAATTAAAAGCGTAGATATCCTAGCTTGAGTGATTTGGAGCACCAGGCACCCTAGGTTGCCAGCCGTCGTTCCCCGTAGATTTGGGGACTTGAGTGAGACGCACACGTTAGGTTTATGTGTTTCACATTTCACGGAACGTGCCTCACATAGCTGGTCAGCCGCCTGACGAGGGAAGCTTGGCCTTTCGGAGAAGTGGCCGTGCCTCATGGTGAGCTGCTGACAGAGCTGGAATTTGAACCCTGGGCTTTGGCCCAGGTTCCACTCCGTGAATGCAGATAAACACGGGTTTATGAGCTTGATGATTTAAATGGAGGTTTTATTCCCGTTCAGGCAGGTATGGGAGGCCAGTGATCAGGAGATGATGCTGTCGAGAAGGTCGTTTATTACTCAGCTCCCGAGAGGAGACCTCCTCATGCCTTGCAGGGCCGTGCGGGGAAGTGCCGAGTGGGTTAGAGGCAAGGGGCTGTGTGAGTGGGGGCCTTTACTGTGGTTTCCTTGGGAAAGTCGGGGGGAGTAGGCATTGGGTCGGCCAGGTGGAGTAACTTCAGCGGGCTCTGGGGTGCAGGGGCCGTCCCTGTGACGTGGGGAGGCCCCCAGGACGGCTGGGGGCCCGTGTAGGAGGTGGGCCCAGGTGAGGGTTCTGGGTTGATGGGTTTGCATTTGAAAGGTTCACTGTGGGATGAGTCATTTGCTGTCTCTAGGAATCGGTTGGCCCCTCAAGGGGCCGTCCTTCCAAAGTCAGCAGGGCCACAGGTGCTGGAGCATTGAGGACACAGCACATAAGAATGCAGGGAGCATGTGGTGTGAGCACAGCCAGAGGTCTGCAGGACACTCCCCTCTGTCCCTCTGCACCCCCAGCGCGAAGCCTGGCCCATGTGGGGTCAGCACAGGTGCCGAGTGGGATTGGGGTAGCGGGCAGAATTCCCAGCCGAGCACGCTGCCGCCCCCCATGTTTTTATGACTGTAGAAAAATGCCAGCTCTCATTTTCCAGTGATGCCGAGGTCCCAGGGTTTGTCAGGGAACCAGGGCGGGGGTTGGAGGGTCAGGCCACCCAGCAGCGGTGGGGGCTCTGGGTCTGCCCAGGAGCCCAGGCTGGCCACAGCCAGGCACAGCACAGCGCAGCATGTGAGGTCTAGCCTCGGAAATGGGGGTGTCTCCTGCCTTAGGCTGGGGGTGTGCGTTTCCAGGCCAGCTGGGACGGTTTTCAGCCTGGCGAAGCTTGGCCTTTCCTGTTCCTGCACCATCTGCCCACCGTCCCTGCACACGCTGGTGGGGTTCCTGGGGTGGACACAACCACCTTGCAAGGCCCCCATGCCTCCTCTCCTCCCCTCCGTTCCGGGGCCGCAGGACAGTGCTCGGGACCCTTGGCCATTGGCGTCGAGCCCATTCACAGCTTCTGGATGCAGGTCAGAGGTCACTTGCCCCAGCCACAGCTGCACTGTCCCCCACTCCCAGCCTGGCAGGCCGACCTGCAGGACCCCAGGCTCAGCTGGGTTCTGTTCCCATGTTGCATTTTCAAGGTCCGCTGAGTCCGAGCCCTGCCTGGGTCTGGCTGCTGCCCGCCCGCTCTCTGTGCTGTGCTGATGCAGAGATGCTTGTTTTCCTGTGACGTCAGTGTCAGCTCCTCCACATCCATGCCGTGTTTTAGTTTGTGCCTCAGCTGCTGGCTACAGCTTCCCGGGGGAGCCGGGTACCACCCGGGCCTGGAGACATGAGGAGGCAGGGATGTGAGGGGCGGGGGACAGGACAGCCGGCCTTCCGTTAAATATCTGCTCCTCGCGCTCGAGCCTCCCTGCCTATTGTCGGGCCGGAGGCGAGCCGACACAGCACCAGCTCGTCAAAGGGAAGGAAGATGCCTCCCTGCACGCCCGCCGCGCACAGAGCATAAAGAACCTGCGCTGAGGAGGCAGGAGAAGAAAGCCGGTGAGTCGGGGGCCTCTCCCCTGTGAATTGTCCGCGCCCCCGGGGCTGGGCCAGCCGTGCTGCAGGCCGTGCGTGCGGAGGATGGTGCCCGAGTCAGCATTCTGGGTCTGAGTCCTGTCGTTGCCGCCGCCTGTGCGCTGCACAGATGCTCCGGGCAGCAACACGGCTGGTACCCGGCCCGGGGAAGGCGTGCGGCTGCAGCAGCTCCCGGCGGTGTCGGGGGAAACGCAGTGAGAGGCTGTTGTTTTGCGGGTGACAGATTTTTAGAAACATAAGGCGGTGGAGGGACCTTCCGAGCGAGGCAGGGGCTGCTGGAGGGACATGCTCACCCCGAGGACGGATGGTGTGTGGCCCAGGCCTGGTGGATGCGTGGCGGCGGCTGCGGAGGGCTGGGGGCCGGGGGACTTGGGGAAATCATTCTGGGCTCGTCTGCCTGCCTGGCCCTGGGGAGTCGCTGGCTGTTGGGAGTTTCGCTGTAGCCGATGCTGTTTGGTTGTGGGTCTGTGAGTCTGTGTCAGGGCCAGGACGGATGGGTACGTCTGCCGCTTCCTCTCCATTCTGCAGGTGGGCAGATTGATGAGACCACAGGGGTGAAGTCTGGAGACCCCAGGTGCCAGGACTGGTGGCGGTAACAGCCGGCACCTGTTCCAGGCTTGCAGTCTTTCTGTCTCGAGCCTGCCCCCCGCCTGTCTGAACCCCCGTTTTGCATTGACAGTGTTGGGTTGGCGTCTGGGTGGCACGGCCAGGGTTAGTGTGCACGGCTCACTCCATCGGGGTCCTCGGATGGTGGCGAGGAGCGGGGCTGCGGCGTCCTGTTTTCTATTCTGAAATGGTTGGAGGTAGACTCAGGGAGGTCTGGGGGCTGCACGGTGTTTGGCAGGGATGTGGCAATGTGGGTGCTTTTCTGACGACCATTTTGCAAGGTGTTTTTGTAAAAAAAAAAAAAACAAAAAAACAACCACCACCAGCGTCCCCAGTCAGGCTTGTGGGGAGCTGTGGGCCTGGAGGACTGGGCTGCTGGGGAAGGCGGCTTTCCCCCTCGTGGGGTGCTGGGTGCTGGGGAGGCTGGCAGCACGCCCCTCCCCCAGGCGCGAAGGGACCTCAGCAGACACGGGGCCGCTCTGCACAGCCAGCTTGGGCCGCAGGGGTCCTTGAATGATGAAGATTCTGTGTTGATGGGGTGAGTGGGAGAGGGAAGGAGCTGGGGTGGTTTTCACACGTGCGCCTGCCTGCGAGGAGAAACGTGCTGTGTCATAGTTTCCTCGGTGCCTGGGACGGCTTGGCCTCTGCTTTCGTGTGAGCCCACGCTGGCTGTGCACAGCTGGCATGGTCCCTCGCGGTGGGAATACAGTGCTGGGTGGGAGGGCTGTGGCCAGGGTCAGGATTCGAGCGGTTACTGGCTTTTGGTATGATGGCCTTCGGTGGGTGAGTCAGAGCCAGGATGGGGATAGACTGGGGGGCCACGGGCTGCCCCTGCAAGCTGTTTCGTGTTGATGCGGCCGGAGCTGGCTGTGGTACCCGTGTCTGTGTCTCGGCCGGATCGGCACACATCTTCCACATTCCTGTCCCAGCTGCATCAGCCATCAGTGGGGGCCTTTCTCCGACTGTCTTCCTAGACTTCGGAGCCACTGGTGGTTATGTAAGAAGTTGTGTGTTCCTCTGGCCAACTCCAAGCTTGGTCCCACCTCCCAGACTCACCTCCGGGCTCTGGCCTCTGCTGCGATGTTTCCGAGGCTCCCAGTTAATCAGATCCGTCAGCCCAGAGTGTCCACAGGGCGCCTGAGAGCCCGGCCCATCCACACTGGGTGCCCCGGACCTTCCGCGGGGTCTGGTGGGGACCTGCCACGGCTGTCGATGGCCCCAGTGGAGAGGCCCACTGAGCATCCTCAGAAGTTCCTGTGTTTGTGACCTGCTCTCGTGTGTAGCGGTGGGGGCTGCGTCTCATCTGCTGGACGTTTCTGATCACCGAGGACTCAGCCGGGCAGGTGGAGGTTGAACCGTCGGGGGGCGGGGGGGACCGTCCATGGGGTCAGGCACCAGCCTCTGCTGAGGACCCCAAAATTGGGGTAGCAGTCTTTTCCTGTGCTGACGTGGAGCTTTGCCCAGGAGCCGGGCAGGGAGCTGTTGCAGGGCCAGGTCCCTGAATGGGCTGTTTGGGGCCGGGGCTGAGGGGGTGCCCAGTGCCATCAAGGGGAAGCCTGTGGGGAAGTGTGAGGACATCTGGAAAACCTGTAGCAGGTCCCTGGCTGTGCTGGTCATAGTGCTTGAGTGTGGGCTCGGCAGGTCTGGTCTCCTGGCGCCCACTCACTCCCTGGCCATCTCCCCGCCTCCCACATGTGGTAGGGGGAGCAGAACGTGCAGCCACCGCTCCTACCAACCCTCATGCCACAGGCTGGACAGGCCTGTGTCCGGGATACCCTGCGGCATCCCCATCTCCCAGCCCCTGGGGTCGGCACGATGCTGGGCCTCCAGAAATGTTTGTTGTTTCATGCAAGGGGCAGAAAAAACTTTGTTCAGGTCAGGCGTGGTGCTCACGTCTGTAATCCCAGCACTTTGGGAGGCCGAGGCGGGGGATCACCTGAGGTCAGGAGTTTAAGACCAGCCTGACCAACATGGTGAAACCCCATCTCTACTAAAAATACAAAAATTAGCTGGGCGTGGTGGCGGGCACCTGTAATGCCAGTCATTCGGGAGGCTGAGGCAGGATAATCGCTTGAACCCGGGAGGCGCAGGTTGCAGTGAGTTGAGATTGCGCCGCTGCACTCCAGCCTGGGCAACAGAGTGAGACTCCATCTCAAAAAAAAGGGAAAGCTTTATTCAAAAGAAGCCACCTGAACCAGTTGGTAGTCCAGTGCTCAGCTTGTGTTTGGTCATGAAGTGACGGCAGTTGTCACTCGTACGGGAGACGCTGTGGCAGAGTCCCCTCCACGCGTCGGGGCCCGGCGGCACATTTCTGGGATTCTCCTGAACACGCGAAGGAGGGCACCCACCACGCTCAGGACTGGCTGCTTCTCTGTGAGGCCTCCAGGCAGAACCAGTGACTCCACCGTCTCCGGGCAGCCTTGGTGGGCCCACAGGTCTGTTGTTCCCCCGAGAGAGGATCAGAGTCAGGAGGGGCGCGACGCCGAGTTGACGCGAACAGATCCCTGCTGCCGGTTGTTCTGGCGGTGCCGTGAGCACATCTGCCGGGTGTGAGGGCGCGGGGGCTTCGTTTCGTCCACGCTCACATGTCGGGTGCACAGGAAGAGTTTACACACGCTCTGGTGGGTGGAATGGCCCTGACTTGCTGTTGTCTTTAAATAGGGGGTTTGAGTGTGTCTGGTCTTTCTGAAGTTTTCTTTTTTAATGTTTCTTCTGTGGGAAGTTTGAAAAGATTCGACTGACTGCAAGACGGAGCCGCCCTGCGTCTGGAGGGGCTGTGGGGACCCAGGGTGGACTGGCGGCTCGGCGTGGGCCCGGATGGCTTCCTCTGTTTGCTCCTCACCACACCTCGATTGTTGAGAGCATCTCATGCGGCTGTATCAGGTGTACACAGGCCGGGCCTGGTGTCTTGTCCTGGTGAGGAAATTGCGGTGTTGCCCTGCGAATGGTTGTGTATAAAGTTTGCATTGTACATTCTATTTAAAATTTTATTTTGAGTTTTCCAGATTTTCTGTTGTAAGGTGTTGATAGTCCTGTGGGACTCACAAAGAGAGAACATGTGTCCCTGGTCCTCCCTGCTGCCCCGGCTCCACCCCCTGGAGGGGATTAGAGCAGTTTCTTCTTGACATTTATTTCCAGATTTCTAAATGACACATTTCTGCTGCTATTTCTAGACTTTTCCATTTAGGATGTTACTTCCCCACTTTCTCTGGGACACATCAGCTTATCTTTTCCTTGTTCCATTCTCCTGATGGAGTTATGTCACCGTTTATTGTTTTCAGTCGTTGAGTGTTTACCTAATTGTGGGTGATGTGAATATTCATGAACCACCAGGATTGCAGTCCCTTGTTTGCACAACTTTTGGTTTTCCTTGGACTTAATACATCGTGATTGTTTGAATCAGTTTCCTAGATGTCTTGTCTCAAATTTACTGTAGTTTCCTCTTCCCAGCAGAGGGGCAACTCCCGCCGATGCCTGCGTCACCTCCCTCCTGGTGCACCCGGGCCCCCACACAACGTGCCGTAGGGCTTCCCTGTGCCGGGAACAGCCCCCTCCTCTCTCCTCTGCCTACAGTCTTGATCTCTGGCTCCCTGTCTTCATCTTTCTTGGCTTAATCTCCGGTTAAGACCTCTCCAGCGGCTTTCTGAGAAAGACAGCGTGGGAGGCCTTTTGGGGGATCTAGTTGGAAAATGCCTTTCCTCCAGCCACACACTTGAGGATAGTTTAGCTAGGTATGAAACTCTGTGTTGGAAAGAATTTTCCCTTTGCGTTTGGAAGAGATTGCTCTACTGTCTTCTGGCTTCTTGTGTGACCAAGAAGTCAGGTGCCATTTTGATTTTGTGTGTGTGTGTTTTTGTCCTGAAAGTCTCGTAGAATCTTTTGTCTTCAGGGTTCTCAAGTTTCACAATAATGTTCGTTGTCGGGGGACCTTCTTTGTCTCTTGTGCTGGGAACTCGGGCTGTGGAAACTTGCAACATTTGGACGTGGGGAGCTTTACACCCAGTGATTTATCCCACGGCCGACTCCCCGTCTCTGACTGTTTTTTAGAGTTGACACTGATTGTTTGTTGGCCCTCCCAGGCTGGTCCTTTAATTCTCTTCTGTTTTCCGTTTCTTTGTTTATTTTATATTCTAGGAGATATCTTCAGATTTTCCTGTCCAAACCATCCATTAAGTTTGTCACCTTGTTCCTGTTCTTATCTTTCGTTCTTTTTTCTCTGAAGGTGTCTTTTTAAGGCAGAGTGTCCTGCCCTTGTGTCAAAGGCGTATCACACTCTTTCTCCGGGGTTATTCATCTCGGCTGAGAGGCACCGGGGTATCATGTGGTGATTCAGCAGTGCTTAGCACATTCACGGCTGCAGAGGCTTCCCGTGTGTAAATTCATTTAATCTTCTCAGTTCCCTGTGGGATGGGCACCATTATTTTCTTTGTTCTGGGGAAAGAACAGCACCAAGGCACAGAGAGGTCAAGAAATTTCCCAAAATCACACAGTTTGAGCCGGGACTCAAACCCCAAGGGCTGGCTTAAGCCTATGCTATTTGCCGTGTGCCCCGGGGCCTGAAGCTGTGTGGTCAGGCCCCAGCTCTGCTACTCACCAGCCATGTGACCTCGGCCACAACGCTGTCCACCGTGTCCCAGACCCTCGTAAGTGGGCGTGGTGGTAAAAGGCTTGGCTCCCAAGGCTGTCACGGGATTAGTATTGAAGCCACAGTGCTGGCCCCGCGGCTGCTGCTGATGGCGGCACACAGTGGGAGGGTGTGGCTGGCAGCGGTTGGTGATAGCGTCTCCTTTCGGTGTTTTCTTTGGCCTCGTACTCAGCTGTTTTCACTGAGGGTCCCTTTTTCTGTTTGTCCTGGCCTTTGCGGCTTCCTCGGCCCCTGGTGACCCTTGTTTGCCTGCCCACGTTGACTTGTGGGGCACCACAGAGCTGGTGGTGGCGCAAGTCCCGGGGGGAGTGTCCTGCCTGGGAGGGCCAGGCGTCTCACGCCTCGTAAGGAGTCTGCTGCCCCCGCAAGCCCTCTCGTTCCCCGGCTGCCTTGGGCGAGGAAGCAGGTCTGGCGGTCGACTCCTCAGTGACTGGGACCCTGCACCGCAGGCCCCCCACTTTCCGGCTACCTGGAGCCTCTGGCTCGGGGCCCTTCTTTGGGGTTCGGCCCAGTGCAGTCTCCTGGTGGCCACAGGGCCTTTTGCCTTCCAGGTCCCAGGGCATCGCTGCCCGGCCCCTCCTCCTCTTTGCTGTTACGGGTTTATTGGAGTTTTTCTTCCTTTGGTCTTGGGGAGAGGGTCAGTCAGTGATGTGGTCGCGCTGCTGTGTCCACCTGGAAACTATCGCGATGACACCTTCTGAAGGCTGAAATCTGCAGGAACACCAGAGTTGGAGAAGGTCTTTAGGTAGTGTGCATGGACGTGGCGGTGTGCGTGGACGTGGCGGTGCACGTGGGTGTGGCAGGTGTGGACAAGCACGTCCCACCGCTCTGCCTCCTGAGGGGCCGGAGGGTGCAGTGCAGGGTGTTAAGGAGGACAAAGGCCCTTATGTTTGTTTTTCCTTGATGCTGCCCCCCGTGCAACCTGGGGGCAATTTTCAAATGCTTGGCCCAGGTAGTTTGGTTCTGTCACCCCCTCGTTCAGTGGGGTGTTGGGAAGACCGGTTTTTGGAACAGTTTCGGATTTATAGAAAAATCAGGACAGGAGTAGAGAGAGCACAGGCATTCCTGCTCCCTCTTGGTCGGCGCGATGCACGAGTTACACTTAACCAGCCAGTCTCGGCGCCTTTCCAGCTAAGGCTTTGTTCCGCTTGCCTCGGTCTCCCCTCCTGCCCCCTTTCTGTCCTGGGATCCCATCCAGGATCCCACGTGGCACTTCACTGTCACACCTCTTTAGGTCCCTCTCACTGTGGCTGGTCTCTCAGACTTGCCTTGTTTTCAACAACCTTGGTAGTTTTAAGGAGGGCTGGTCAGGTGTTTTGTGGGACAGCCCTTCATTGGGGTTTGCCTCATGTTTTTCTCGTAAGAACTGGGGCTCTGGGTTTTGGGAGGAAGGGTGCAGAGGTGAAGCCTCCTTGTATCGCTGGGTCCGGGTTCACACCCTCCACACAGCCTGTCTGTGTTGGCCTCGCATGTCATCTGGCCGTGGTGTGTTTGTCGGCTCACACCTGCCTGTGCCTCTTCCCCCGTGCTGTCCTGTCTCTGCGGAGTAAGGTGTGTGTGGCCCACAGCTAAGAGGTGGGGAGTGACATACGTGATGTCAAGTTTCGCACAGGGCTTGTACGTCTGTTCTCCCATTGGTTATTTAATCATTCGTTTTTGTCCATGTGGACTTGCCGGTATCAATTTCATAGTTGGGTTAGAATTGGATACCGTCTCGCTTATTTTATTGCTCAAATTGTTCCAGCTTTGGGCACTGGGGCCCTTGCAGGCTGGCTGTTGGGGCAGCGATCAGGCCAGACACGGGGCAGGTTGGGGGTGGGTGCTGACAGGTCTCTGGCAGGAGGGGGCAGGCTGCAGGGAGCAGTGGGGAGCAGATCCCAGGTCCTGAGGTGGGTCTTGGGTGAGTCTGGGCTGTGGGCATGGATCCCCAGAAGGGGCCTGTGTGGCCAGGACGTCCTGCAGCTGCAGACCCCGGTGTGGGGTGTGGGCTCTGGGAGATGGTTGGTGCTACAGCTGGGGCTCCAGGGTCGTGCCAGGGTGGTGCTGGGTCAAGGCGGGGAGGGGAGAAGGCATCACACCGTGCCTGGACTCAGCAGCGTGGTGATGTCGGGGCTGCAGGGGGGCTGTCCCCGACCCATACTCTTCTCCCAGCCGAGTCGGCAGTGCTGTGGGGTCGGCAGCCCTGGCTCTGTGTGGGGCTTGTGTGGGACTCGGCAGGTCCTCGAATCGCCTGGCACCAAGTGCAGGCATGCCCCCCATACTCCACCACTGCTGCCCCCTCGACATCCCCTCCCCACTGCCCTCCATCGTGCACTCCCTTCCTCATTTGGTTTGATGAGAGGCGACAAAGGCAGAAATGGGCAGAGAGCGGCATCATCGCTGGCCCCTCCTGCCCATTTGTCCCCTGCTTGGTGGGCAGTCCTCTTTTTTTGGAAGTGTGTTCAGTTATCTTGTGTTGCATAATTTGTTCACATTAAAGCAGGCTTGATCCGGG
>NW_012103199.1:1009261-1019667 GCF_000951045.1 Mandrillus leucophaeus | reverse complement strand
CCCTGGCCCGGCTCCCCTCTCACAGGCAGGTCTGCCCAACTAATTTTTGTATTTATAATAGAGACAGTTTCACCATGTTGGCCAGGCTGGTCTTGAACTCCTGACCTCAAGTGATCCAGCAGTCCTCTTTTTTTGGAAGTGTGTTCAGTTATCTTGTGTTGCATAATTTGTTCACATTAAAGCAGGCTTGATCCGGGTTGCTGTGCTTCCGATCGATGCCCAATAGGACACCACAGTCGTGCCAAGAGGGCGCCTAAGTGTCTACACGGCCAACCGAGAGCGGGCATGGTCAGAGATGCCGAACGCACCAGATGGGTTCTTTGCAGCCCTTGGCAGTGTCGCCCGCTTTGTCCTGCCTGTTGTGTGCGCCTTTTCCCTGCGCCAGGGCTGTGTGTCTGGCGAGAGGGAGTCTCTGTGCATGGCCACATGTGCAGGAGCTGGAGGCTGCCGGAGCGGCTGTTCCAGATGGACTTGGTAGATCACCTCTTTCAAGCTACCGGCTGCCGTAGACGGAGTGAAGTCTGGTAGCTTTTATTTATTTATTTATCTTGGCCACCAGAGAGAATCGAGTTTGCATGGAGACGGTAATTTCCTTCTGAGTGTAAGATCACGTCCCCGTTCCTAGCGACGGGCTGTGTGTGGCAGTGCTGTGCCTCAGTGCGCTGTGAGGAAGGAACGATGGTGGGATTTGTCACTTGGTCAATTTTCCTGGTGTAAACACTCCCGCTTCGGCCGATTTCAGGCTGCCAAAGTAGGGGGGTCATTGAAGGTGGAGTTGGGCAAGGGCACACACGGTCGGCTTCCGAGAGTTGGTCCTCCCGCCCAGCCCTACCCTGGAGATGGGATGTCAGGGAGACCTGGTTCCATTTGTTTTTTTGCCTGAGCATCTGGGGGCGGCTCTGAGGACACCTGTCCTCCTTCACAGTGGCACTCAGGATCCAGTAGCAGGGAGAGGGTGGAGGGGCAGCTGTGAGGGTGTGAGGGAGAGGGTGGAGAGGGTGGCAGTGAGGGTGTGAGGGAGAGGGTGGAGGGGTGGCAGTGAGGGCATGAGAGGGTGGAGAGGGTGGCAGTGAGGGCATGAGAGGGTGGAGAGGGTGGCAGTGAGGGCATGAGAGGGTGGAGAGGGTGGCAGTGAGGGCATGAGAGGGTGGAGAGGGTGGCAGTGAGGGTGCGAGGGAGAGGGTGGAGAGGCGGCGTGAGGGAGTGAGCCACCTCAGGCAGCAGGTGAAGGACAGGTGTCCACACCTCAAGTACCCCCGTCCTCCCTCTCCTCGTGTCCTAATAGGTCTGGACAGGAAGTTACATTTAGGGGGCTGTACAGTGAGTTTTAAATGCCTTGGTCCAAATTTTCAAACACGTATCTTTAGCGTTTCCCCTGTTGCTGGCGCCAGAGCGTTGGATTCACTGGGTGGAACATGCTCTGAGCCCCTGGAGGTGCAGGGATTTTATGGGAGGAGGGGTTGGTTCAAGGGGAGGTGGCTGCGTGCGTGTCCAGACGGAATTACTCACTGCCTGTCTTCCCTGCAGCTTCTGTCCCCTCCTCGCCAGTCTCTGATTCCAGTTTCAGGCTCAGCCAGTGGTCTCAGGACCCCCCCACATTCGTGAAAATTATTGAGGTCCTCAAAGAGCTTTTGGGTACATGGGCTGTAGCTGCCAGTGTGAACTGTACTGAAAATTTAGAACGAGGAATATTTATTCCTCATTAGCTCTAATTAATTTATGATTAATTAATTAGATTAGTTCTAAAATAATAAACTCATTGCTTGTTAACATAAATCATAGCATTTTAATGAAAAAACGACCATTTTCCCAAACAAAATATTCAGCAAGAGAGTGGCAGCGTTTTTGCATCTGGCTGAGCAGAAGACAGTCAGGGCATCGCACCTGCTTCTGCGCTCAGGCTCCTGCGGTGTTGGTTTAAGAGTGGGAGGAAATCCAGTGTGTGAGGAGGCTTGGGGCATTTTCACAGCCTTTTCTGTGGTAAACGTGGGTATTCTTCTTTGATATTTCTCTAAAACTCAACACGTGGTTGTTTCTTAAATGTCAGTTGAAACATGGAACCTGAAACTGTAGTTGTGTCATTTTCCTGCAGTTCCATTAAAAATCCACTGGTCTCTTTTGCACTCGAATAGGTTTGTTACCCTGTGTGTGTTTTAAAAATCGCATGTTGGCCGGGCGCGGTGGCTCACGCCTGTAATCCCAACACTTTGGGAGACTGAGGCAGGCAGATCACTTGAAGTCAGGAGTTCGAGACCAGCCTGGCCAACATGATGAAACCCTGTCTCTAGTAAAAATACAAAAATTAGCCAGGCGTGGTGGCAGTTGCCTGTAATCCCAGCTACGCGGGAAGCTGAGGCATGAGAATCAGTTGGACCTGGGAGGCAGAGGTTGCAGTGAGCCAAGATGATGCTACTGCACTCCAGCCTGGGTGACAGAGCGAAACTGCCTGAAACAACAACAAAAATTGCACATTGGCTGTTAGGAAATGTCGCTTCACTGGGTTCTGCAGGCCTTCCAAAGGGCCGTGGAAAATTCCCCCCACGCTCATGAGGACGAGTGTGAAGAAGGCAGGTGCTGTCCTCTTCGGATTTTGGACATAGCTTGCGGTCGCGGCTCCCCTGCCTGGTCTCCGGGACCCCCGGGCACCCCCAGATCTCTCTGGCCTCAGCCAATTCCCGCCGCTTCACCATATGGCAGAACACATGCGCGGCCGGCCGGCTCACAGATGGACGTCCCTGCGTCCGGCCCGCCCGCCTGCAGTCCTGTGCGCTCACCCTGCCCTGGTCTCCGCCTGGACTGTGGATGGGGGTGAGTGGGGCAGGGAGCCGTTCCGTGCCCACCAGCTCTCAGCGCCAGCCACCTGGGCTGCCCAGCATCGGGTCTGTGTGGCAGCACCTTGTCAGTAAGTGGAGGTCAGATGTGGGGTCATCCCAGCATTTCAGGAGGCCTAGCCGGGTGGATCGCCTGAGCTCGGGAGTTTTAGACTGGCCTGGGCATGGCAAAACCCCGTCTCTACAAAAAAATATAAAAATTAGCCTGGTGTCGTGGTGCACACCTGTCGTGCCAGCTCCTTGGGGAAGCTGAGGTGGGAGGATTGCCTGAGCCCAGGAGTTCAAGGCTGCAGTGAGCTGAGATTGTGCCACTTCACTCCATCCTGGGTGACAGAGTGAGACCCTCTTAAAAAAAAAAGATTCCGGTCAGGCACAGAAGGAGGCAGGCTGCTCCCACCCCAACGTGACCGACAAGGGGCCGTGTCCCTGCCCTCCCTGTGGCTCTGAGGGTGGGGGCGATTCCTCTGTCAGCTGGGTAGGGAGTGGAGAGGCAGCTGAGCGGATATTTATTTAAAGGGAAGACAAGGACGTAGACTGTATGGCTCTCGGAAACTTCAGCAACTTTTCCGAGACACATTGTACCATCCGCCCTACCTGGCGTGGGCGTGAAGCTGGTAGCACAGAAAGTCCTAGAGCGGGAGCTGGCTCTGAGCCAGCAGCTTTGCACCCCGTGTCATCAGATCTTCAGAATGCGCCTCCAGTCTGTTGACCGTCTTACTCCTCACCTGGGTCCACGGCCCTCCAGGTACCGGGCTTGACTTTAATTCCCGGTGGAGCTGGGGCCAAAACACAGACGGGTTGCCGCACACGGTGCCTTTTGCCAAACCTCGCATTTGTTGGTTGTGTTTTTCACGACTCTCGTCCTCTGAAGATGCCGGCTCAGAACCTGTGCAGCGCCACACTGGAGGGGCTGAGGACGTGGGGGGCCCTGTGCTCAGAGCTCGTGCGGCACCGTGCTGGAGGGGCTGAGGACGTGGGGAGCCCTGTGCTCAGAGCCTGTGCGGCGCTGTGCTGGAGGGGCTGAGGACGTGGGGGGCCCTGGCCCGGCTCCCCTCTCACAGGCAGGTCTGCACCGTGGGTGCGTTTGGGAGACCCTGGTCTTACTGTGTTGGTGCAAAGAGACACTTTTCTCTTTCTTGTTCCCTTCTCCTGTCTAGGTTGGCATCGTCCTGTAAGTAAGAGCTATGTCTTCTTCCCTTCTTGTTGAAAGGAATCTTGATCCTAATGTGAACTCAAGGACTTTCTAAAAACTGAGTTTATTATCATCCTTTTTTTTTTTTTTTTTAAATTGAGACGGAGTCTTGCTCTGTCACCCAGGCTGGAGTGCAGTGGTGCAATCTCGGCTCACTGCAACCTCCGCCTCCCAGGTTTAAGTGATTCTCCCACCTCAGCCTCCTGCGTAGCTGGGACTACAGGCTCCCGCCACCACGCCTGGCTAATTTTTGTATTTTGATAGAGACAGGGTTTACATTTTGCCCAGCTGATCTTGAACTCCTGGCCTCAAGCGATCCTCCTGCCTCAGCCTCCCTACATGCTGGGATTACAGTTGTCAGCCTCCATGCCTGGCCTGGAATCATCCATTTCTGTCATTATTCATCTTGAGGCTCTGGTCCTCCCAGGTTTGGCTGGCGGGGGCCTTGGCGAGTGGCTCCCCCCACACTGCCCCCTTTTCCATCAGGTATTGTGTGTTGCTCGCATCCGGGCAGCAGGCTCTGGCATTCCCTTGGCCCTTTCTGCTCCAGCCTGGACCTGGCCGTTTCTTCATGGAGTTCAGCTTCCTTCGGAGGGGGGTGGACTTCGGAAACGAACCTGCCTGCTGGTCCTGGGGGCCGTGAGGCTGTGCCCGGTGGGCGGCGGGCCAGGGGCTGCATGGGGAATCGATGTGCAGTTCCTGCGGCGGCTCCCAGTGCTACAGGCTCCTTCTCTCCTCCACTTCTGAGTGGGGTCTCCATCTGCACAGCGTGGGCCTGTTCACTCGTGTGCTCTGCCTTCGAATGCGGATGACACAGCTTCAGAGCCGCGGCGTGGTCACCAGGGCAGCAGACCCAGCCAGGCCAGGACTTCTCAGCGTTCTTTTGTCCTCGGAATGCCTCCTGCCATGCCCGTGCCCTTGGAGAGCAGTTTCCAGAAGTTAACTTGGAGTCATTTGTTGTCTTTCACGGGGTTATGCTGTCAGTGTGATGGTCAGTTGGGTGCATTTGATTTTAGTATATTTCCCCATTCTTTTTTTTTTTTTTTTTTTTGAGACGGAGTCTCGCTCAGTCGCCCAGGCTGGGGTGCAGTGGGGTGATCTCAGCTCACTGCAAGCTCCGCCCCCCGGGTTCACATCATTCTCCTGCCTCAGCCTCCTGAGTAGCTGGGACTACAGGTGCCCACTGCCACGCCCGGCTAATTTTTTGCATTTTTAGTAGAGACGGGGTTTCCCCATGTTAGCCAGGATGGTCTCGATCTCCTGACCTCATGATCCACCCGCCTTGGCCTCCCAAAGTGCTGGGATTACAGGCGTGAGCCACCGCGCCCGGCCATATTTCCCCATTCTATGTATTTTTTTTTTTGAGACGGAGTCTTGCTGTTTCACCCAGGCTGGAGTGCAGTGGCGAAATCTTGGCTCACTATAACCACAGCCTCCCGGGTTCAGTTGATTCTCCCACTTCAGCCTCCTGAGTAGCTGGGATTACAGGTACCCACCACCACACCCGCCTAATTTTCGTGTTTTTAGTAGAGTCGGGGTTTCACCATGTTGGCCAGGCTGGTCTTGAACTCCTGACCTCAAGGGATCCACCCTCCTCGGCCTCCCAAAGTGCTGGGAGTACAGGCGTGAGCCACCGTGCCCAGCCCGCGTTCTTGTTTGTTTTACTTTTGGGTTGTGAGGCGTCATGGCTCACAGGGCCACGGCTCACCGTGGCAACAGCTGGGAGTGCAGCCCCGCCACGCAGAGATGTACCAGCACCTGTGGATGGCGTCCTGCGGTGCCAGGCAAACCCTGGGGCTTGTGTGCCTCTTCCAAAACCTTTGCTCGCAAGGGTTTTTAATGATGCCTTTATTTTGCATTAGTTAATTTGATCGTATCCCATCACCTGGGTGTGATTACCAAGAGGAGTATAGCAGGATACCTGACTAATATGTGTGTGATGTCACCAGAAAGACGTGAAGAGAATAAATGAGCAACAGGTGGTTTTGCTCTGAAATGGCCTTTTGATGGGGGGGGTGGCGTGTAAAACCTTCCTGCTCCCCTAACCAGACACCCACTAACAAGAAATGCCCGACTCTGGAAAGCAGTCCCCAGAGGCCCCTGAGAAGGACCAGCGTCTGGCCTTCCAGGCACCGGGGGCAGCATCCAGGCCCTCGGGAGCCAGGCACCCGGGGAGGCCTGGCTTCGAGGCTGGGGATGCTGGGACGGGCGTGAGGGATAGGCTGCTGGTGCCTGGCACGTGCTGACCGCCTGGACACTCGGTGAAGGCGGCCTTTGTTTTGATGGCGGCAGAGCCCATCGTGAATAGCGGCTTTCTCTGCTGTGTGGGGTGGGGGCCTCGGGCTCGGACGCTGCCTGAGTTGGGGTGTTGGTTTTACAGTTTCCCACTCGTGTAACTTCAGGGAGGCCACTCAGCAGCATCCTCACCTACCTGGCCCAGACTCCGCCTCCGTCATCTGGATAACGCCCAGCACGCCTAAGAGGAGGCACAACTCTGCCCCCGTCTGGCCCTCGTAGTCCTCACCCCTCCCTTCCCCCTGCCTGGACGGCTCGCCCCGTGGGGTCTGCACACCCCTCCCTCAGCCTCCCTGTTCCTCCCCTGCAATCTTAGCTCAGAGGCCATCCCTTTCCGTCGTGGGCTTCCTGGGAACCAGATCCCTCAGCTTTGACCCCGGTTGTATCCTTAGGGCTGAAAAATGGTGGCTGGGACCCAGCAGGGCTCCCTGGACGTTTGCTGAACGTCCTTGAGTCCTTGAGTGCAGACGGCTGTGGCGAGTGACTGCCACGTGACTCGGCCTCTCCATCGCATACCCAGCCAGAGCTGCCTCCAGAGGTCCCAGAGCCCAGTCTCCAGGATGAGCCCAGCAGAGTCTTCCCGTCAACACCGTCGCCCTGCGTGGAATGTCACCTCTCCTTTCTAGGTCAGGCTGTGGGAGCCTCGGAGCCCGACCAAGCCGAGGTCATGTGTGCACAGCTCGGCTGCCTGGAGGCCCCTCCCAGGCGGCAGCGTCTCTTCACTCACAGACTCAGGCTGGGTCTCAGCGCGACATAGCAAGACCCCATCTCTTAAAAAACACAAATCAGTGTTTCTGGTTGTAAAAGCAACACATGTTGACTACAGAAAATTTGACCCATAGGGCAGAATGTCAGAAAAGCTCAAATTGCTCTCGCTTGTACTCCCTGGAGAGCATGTCACTTTTGTTTTCCGAGAGCACATCGGTTTTAATTTCATTCTGGTCTTCAATACTATTAGTTTTTATTTATTTATTTATTTATTTTTGAGACGGAGTCTCGCTGTGTCTCCCAGACTGGAGTGCGGTGGTGTGATCTCAGCTCACTGCAAGCTCCACCTCCCGGGTTCACGCCATTCTCCTGCCTCAGCCTCTGAGTAGCTGGGACTACAGGCACCCACCACCACGCACGGCTAATTTTTTGTATTTTTAGTAGAGACGGGGTTTCACCGTGTTAGCCAGGATAGTCTCCATCTCCTGACCTCGTGATCCACCAGCCTCGGCCTCCCAAAGTGCTGGGATTACAGGCGTGAGCCACCGAGCCCGGCCTACTATTAGTTTTTATAGGAAATACTGACGACACGAGGTTAGAATCTCTCCCTGTTATCAGCCAGTAATAACAGTAACAATGGTACCAATTCTGTTCCAGGCTCACCGTTTCTTTTAAAAATGGTGGGGCTTACTGATGCAGTTTTTTCCTTAGCCAGGGTCAGCTGTGGTCTGAGACCTCATTTCCCTGTTCGTAAGGTCCTGGGCTGAGTTCCGCCGGGTGATGGCGGACGCCGATGAGAAAAGGACCCAGAGGTCTGTGTTTCTGGGGGCTGCATGGGTAGAAACGGGGGGGTGACGGTGTGGGCACGAGGATGCTCAGAGCTGGGAAGACTTGAGGGTCGGGGTTGGGGACAGAGACTTCCAGGAGGCAGGGGCGTCTCTGGTCCGTCGGGGTCTGCGTTCATTTGCTTCAGCCTCTGTGAGGAGGCACCACGAGGGGTGGCTTGTAAACGAGGACCCCGATTGCTCAAGGTGCTGATGGTGGGGAGGTCCAAGCAAGGTGCCAGTACAAGGAAGGTCTGGCGCCTGGTAAGGACTGGTTCACAGCCGGAGCCTTCTCAGAGTCTTCACGTGATGAACGGGACGAACACACACTCTGGGTCCCTTTGAAAAGCACTAATAATCCCGTTCCGGAAGGCGCCGCCCGCACGACCTCACCACCTCTCAAACGCCTCCTGACACCATCGCCTGTGGGTGACGATTTCAGCATGTGGATTTGGCGGGATGTAAACGCTCAGGTCACAGCGCTGGGGCCGCTGTAGCAACATACCACAGACGGTGGCTCACGCAGTGGAACCCGATTCGCTCTCAGCTTGTGCGGTGGTCCCAGCTACTCGGGAGGCTGCGCTGGGAGGACCACTTGTGCAGGAGTTTGCATGTAGCCTGGGCAACATAGCAAGATCCCGTTAAAAAAAAATCCAAACAAAAAGCTTTATTCTCTGTTTGGAGACCAGAGTCCGAGAGCTGGGTTTCAGTAGGGCTGGTTCCCGGAGGCCGTGAGGAGCCCCGGCCCGGCCTGTCCCCTTGGCTGGTGGAGCCGTCTCTTCTTCACCCGGGCCCTTCCTCCACGTGCGGCCGTGTCCACGTTACCTCTGTTGCGAGGACAGCGGTTGTTTGGGATCTAAGCCTGCTATAATGACTTCACTCACTTAACTGATTGCATCTGCAGTGCCCTATATGTAAATAAGGGCGTGTTCTGAGCTCCTGGGGGTCAGGATGGCCGCTTGGATTCCGGGAGGATTCAGTTGCACTCATTCGGAGGCCCTGGGGGCTGCACCTGGGCAAGGGGTTCCCGTGGCCTGGCCGGTCTGCAGTCCTTGTGGTCAGCTGCACCCAGCCCGCCCGCCGAAGGGCCCGTGCACCCATGGTTTTGTAGCGGTCAGGGGGCACCTGTTCAGAGGGCGTGGCCTTAGCACTGCCAGGGCCCGTACCCTGTGTCCCCGCAGGATGTTGCTGGCCGTCTCACTGAGGGGATGCCCCCCGGCCTCCTCGCCCTCAGCTCCTCCTTCTGGGAGCTTAAGGCCCTGAAAGTCCGCCCCGGTCCCTGTGGTCAGAGCCCACCCTGGGGTGGTTTTGAAGAAACACTGGTGCTTCTCCAAGGAGGCCCCGTGCACATGTAGGAATGAAGCCCTCGTCCTCCCATAGCCGCGTGCCCCTCCTGTGCCGCGTGTGCGGTTTCGCTCATGGCACCTGGTGTGGGCGCCCTGGGAGTGGCAGCCGGGGCATCTGGGAGAGAGCTAGCCCCGGGGGACCCCCCGATCTGGGAGGCCATGGATCCTGGTTGCGGGTTTTTGGTTTTAACGTTTGGTTTACTTATTTTCAGACTTTTTTCCACACAAATGATTTATCCTTATTAATTTAGCTCTCCCTGTGGAATGAGTAAAACCTCAGTTTTCTTGACATTATGATCTAAGCAGATTATTGAACACGTGTTTTAAATATCATTTTTTAAAACTGCCGAATGTACCATCATATAGATGTGCTTCAATAAAGACGTCAGAGAACTGTGGCCCACTGTAGTTCTTGTTTGTTTTTTTGAGCTGTACTCTCGCTCTTGTTGCCCAGGCTGGAGTGCAATGGCGTGATCTCAGCTCACTGCAACCTCCACGTCCTGGGTGCAAGCGATTCTCCTGCCTCAGCCTCCCGAGTAGCTGGGGCTACAGGCGCTTGCCACCATGCCCGGCTGATTTTTGTATTTTTAGTAGAGAAGGGTTGGGGTTTTACCAGGTTGGCCAGGCTGGTCTCGAACTCCTGACCTCAGGTGATCTGCCCGCCTTGGCCTCCCAAAGTGCTGGGGTCGTAGAAGTGAGCTCCGCCTGTTTGTTTTTTAATTGTGTTAAAATACCCGTAATATAAAATTCACCATTGTAACCGTTTCTAAGTGTGTAGTTCAGTAACGTACATTCACGCCGTGCAGCCAGTCTCCAGAGTTCTCTCGTCTTGCACAACAGACCGTCTGCACTCCCACCCACAGCCCGCAGGAGTGACGATGTCTGCATCCTCGCTGACACTGCTTGCTTCTGTTCCTGGCCGTCCTCCCGGGGCAAGGTGGTGCCCAGTGTGGGTCTAGTTTGCGTCTGCGAGGGGTGGGCGATGTGGAGCCTCTCGTGCCTGTGGCCACTTGCGCGTTGGCTTTGGACAAACGTCTGCTCGGGTCCATTGCCCGTTTTGTAATTGAGTTCCTTGTTTCTGTGGTCGCGTTGTCCTGTGGGGTGGTTGACCGGCACGCGCCGTGTGAATTGATCCGTCTTCCATGTGGTCCTGCCGATTACCAGGTGGGAGGAGCGGGGCCGTCGGAGGGCCTGACCCCAGGCCGGAGGA
>NW_012103199.1:987242-1008651 GCF_000951045.1 Mandrillus leucophaeus | reverse complement strand
TTGAGCCACTGCGCCCGGCCAAATCCTTGTGAAATCTGTATCAAAATTCATTAAGGAGAAGACTCATGTCGAGCCGAAAGCATTGTGCCAGACAGTGCTTGGTACTTACAGGAATGGCCATGTCCCCAGGAGCCGGTGGACGAATCTGTCCTTGCTGCCACCCGTGCGGCTGCAGCGTGAGGCAGGAGGGACCGGCGGGCATTGCGCTCCTCCCCTAGATACTCGGGCCTTGCCAGCTCCCCGCTTGGCCCCAGCCCCGTCCATCCAGCCCCTTCCCAGGGTTCCATCCTCTCACCCCTGCTGCCCTCCCCCTGTTTTCCTACGTGAGGTGAATCCTCGATGAGAGGAGGAGTCCGGGTACCCTGCCCCCTCCGTGTGAAGACAAGGGCAGCCCCTGCCACTTTGTAGGGAAACCTCACCCAAGAGAAGCCCCGGCTCAGCAGGACGGAGCCCGGCGGTCCCGCCTCAGGGTGCCCTGGTGCCTAGAGAGGGCGGGGACGCCCCAGCTGGGACGAAGTGTGCAGCTCTGCCCTGCTCTGAAATGTCCGGGGCTCGGCGGCGCCCTCCCCCTTTTTCAGAGCAACCTCTGGGCCCTGGCAAGGATAGGCCCCAGGCAGAGGAAAACCACGCTCGTTTTCTTAGCTGTTAGGTTTTAAAAGGAGCAGTGGGGCCAGGTGGACTTGAAGCTTTGTGCGTTTAAGACGTAAATTCATTGAGCTTGAAGACTCGTTCTTGGAAGTGAACAAAACACACATAATTTATTCATGGATTTTAGCTGGCCTGTTTTTGTACAAAGGGAGCTTTTAAATTTAATTATTTTTAAGCATTAGAGGATGGTGTATCGGAGGCAGCTGGACGCCCTGGTCTTCCCTGCGAGCAGGGAGGGCCCTCGGGACAGGGCTCGGGAGGAGGGGCTGGAGGACACTGAAGGCCTCAGATCACCGCGCAGTGGGCCCTGCTGGGGGGCGACTCTGAATTCCAGTCCTAGCGGACACATTTCTTGTCTTCAGTGTAGAGGGCTCCAGGCCTCGGCCCCCGTCTCAGTTGCCTCCACGATGTCAGCTTCCAGGTGTGGGGACCGGGTGCCACCCCACCCCCCAGTTACACCCACGTGAGGCTGAGGTGCCCAGTAGCACGGAGATGCCACATGATGGGTGATTTTCAACAGGAACTCAAGAGAAAAGTTTGTTCCTGTGAGGACAGAGCCACAGCCTTAGCCACGAGATCCCTGGCGGGAGAGGAGGCAGGTGGCGAGGGCCACGCCAGCAGAGCCGCTGCCCTCAACAGTTGCCTCCTCCTGGTGGGCGCCAGGTGCGTGGTGTGGTCAGGTGTGACGCGTGGGCCCGCTGGCCTTGCTGCTTCCTGGTCTTCCTGCATCCTCTCTGCCACCCCTCACCTCCTGGCCCCAGCCTTGCTCTTGCGGGGAGGCTGGTGTCCTCTGGCCGCCCCGGGGCAAGTCAGACCACCTGGACGTGGAGCGGGGCACTTACCTTTTTCTGCCTGACCCTCCTTCGTGCGGGGCTCTGGGATGCTGTGGCTTGGCTCTGGCCCATCTGGCTTGGCCCAGCCCCCAGTGTCCACTTCTCTGGCTCTGGCCCATCTGGCCCGGCCCAGCCCCCAGTGTCCACTTCTCTGGAAGGCAAAAGGCAGGGTGGGGTCTCTTTGATGTGGGGCTGGGGGCTGCTCGACCAGTCTCCCTGGAAAAGGCCCTGGTGACAGTCACTGCTCGCTGCCGTGGCCGGTGTCCTCCTCAGAGGTGAGGGTGTCTGGGTGGCTGTTGGTGCAGGGCCCCAGGGACCTGTACCCTCTAAGCTGGGACTTCAGCCCCGCCTCTGCCCCCAGACGTGGTGGGCTGAGAAGAGGGAGGCCCTTGAAAGAGGGCTGAGGAACCCCAGGGCCTTACAGAGGACCTGCGGCGTGCGGTGCCTCCCCCCGCGGCCTGCCCGCCTGTGCTTACAGCTGCATCAGGCACAGCCTGCCTTGGCACGCAGCAGGGGACGAGCCCAGAGAATGCCTGCATCGACGTGGAGGTCCACGGCTGTCAGCACTGCAGCCCTCGGCCGGGCACTAAGGGCTGAGTGTGGGGCCAGAGCAGAGGGAGCCTGGAGCTGGATCGGCAGCTCTGGGACTGGGGTGGAGGAAGTGCCACCTGAGATGTGTGTTTGCTCCCTACAGCACGTCCATAGCACCTGCCACCCCCCTTTGGGTGACCCTCCCGTTTATCGTGTCGTAGCGCAGCCACATCCCTTGGGAACCTGCTTGTCTCCGGGACCTTCTCTCTGATGCGCAACCTCAGAGCCCGCCCCAGTCCCGGAAGCACCCCCCGACCTCCCCCTGTCCTGGATGGGAGCTGGAAGGGACGTGGTTCCCGTCCTGCTGTGCCAAGCCTGGTGACCCGAGGGTACCCTCGGCCTCCTGGCCTCACCTCATCTCTCCCCGTGGTGGTGCCTGGGGTGCTGTGTGGTGCTCGCTGGCAGGGCAGAGCAGTGGCCCCGGCTCGTTAAACCTTGGGCGCTGCCTGTTCTGAGGCGTCCGCCGTGGCCCTTGCCGTGTGGCTTCTCTCCGGGCTCTTTTGGCCTCGGATTCATTTCTGGAGCCTCAGAGTCGGTTCTCTTAGAGCCTGGTTTTGGCCGGTCTCTCCTGCCTGTAAAAAGCGCTGCCCTGGATTCCGTGCTCGATGCCAGCTCTCCCCCTGCCCCCACCGGCACGGCATGGACACTGGTGCCCGAGTGACGCCTGAGGGTGACGCAGACACCAGCTGTCACCCCAGCCCCCCATGCGCTCCTCCGCCACACCCCTGGCCCCGTGGCAAGGTGGTGGTTTGGGCAGACGGGTTTGCTGGTCCCCTGGAAGTCCAAGCAACATCACCACTGGGTCCCAGGTCACCTCTGCCTGACCCTGGCTGTGCCATCTCCCGGGGGCACCTGTGCTCCTGGCACCCGGGGTGGAGGCTGGTTGTCTCCTTTCCAGACCTTTCTGGGTCTGCGGTGGCCTGGTTGGCTTCCCTGAGGTTCCCTCTGTAGGGGAGGGCCTGCCCTCCTGGGGGGGCCCTTGTGTGCATCCTGAGCTCACCATGGTTTTGGGGGTGGCTGGGCGGTGGCGGGCAGAGCCCCATGCTGTCCTCTGCCTTTGAGGTGGGCACGGCACACGTGAGAGCTGAGCATTGGTGGAGGAGGCCACGACCGGTGCCCAGTGGTTGGGTTGCTGGTGCCCACTGAGGGCCTGGGGAGTGAGGGACCCCCTGAAGAGGTAGATGGGAGCTGGACCCTCCTCCCATAGATGCCTTTTCAAGTAACTGTCGGTTGTTCTGAGAAGAGGGGGAGGATTCACGCTTCGCATCAGATGCACGCGTCCTGCATGGGTGGTGCCGGCCGGCTGTGCCCAAAGTCGTGCCCTGCCCCTGTCCCCGCAGCCTGGCGTGGACTCACGTCTATGTGCTTGTCCAGCCTCCCCTCGCCACTACTTCCCTCCCCTCCCCTTCTTTCCTTTCCCCTCTCCTCCCTTCCCTTCCTTTCCCCTCCCCTCTCCTCCCTTTCCCCTCCCTTGCCCTGCCCTGTTTGTCTCTGCTGTGCCCGGGACCAGGGCAGGGCTGGGCCCTCACTCTGCTGAGTAAATGAGTGTGGGAGCCGGGCCTGTCTGGGGTCAGGGCAGCCAGGCGGGCTCTCCTGCAGGAGCAGGCATAGTCCCAGGGAGCAGGCAGCTGCCTAGGAAGGCAGTCGAGCAGATGGGCACCCCGGCTGCCCCAAGCCTGGCATGGGACTGGTCCTCCCTGCGTCTGGCCTCTGGGTGGGTGGCAGTGGCTTCCTTGTGACTTCATCCCTCCAGCCGGGCAGGTGGGCTTATGCAGTGTGTGCCTGGGAGGCGCACGGCAGTGTGATTGGTCCCTGAGTGTCACAGCAGTGTTGGCGGCCGGTTTGGTGTCTGGAGTAGCTGCCATTGAGAGAGGCCCAGCCGCCAGGCAGCTGGGAGTGTGGGCATCCCACTGGAAGCACGGGTGAGGTGCCTCCCTTCTCTGGACCAAAGTTTCCCCAGATGGTAACGTGGACGCCAGGAACGCAGTTGTGTGGACTTTGTGAGGATCTAACACAGCAGTGTGTAAAAACCCTCAGCACCATGCGTGTCGTCGGGCGCTCAGAGGTGGTTGTGAGCGGCGCAGATACCGTTGGCCTAGTTCTGAGAGGGTGACCTAGGGGTCTCCTGGGGAGCAGCTCCATGGTGTGGCATGGACGGTGGCAGCTCCTGTGGTCATCACTGCCACGGTCAGGAGTGGCCTTGGGCTGTGTGGCAAGGCAGTGAACGTGGAGCCAAGCAGCTCCCGAATCAGGGTCTGTGTTGCTCGTTCAACTCGTGAACTTCCCCGGATTCCTGAGTTTTCCTCTAGCCGAGGCCGGGGCCAGTCAAGGGAAGGGTCAGCGTCAGCCAGCTTATCCAGACCTTGCCCAGCGATGAATCTCCAGCCTGGGTTGCCCTGAGGCACGCTGGGGAGGACTCAGGACGAGGCCCCTTGAGGCTGAACCTGAAATCTAGGAAACTCGAGGTGGGTCCTACCAGGGCTTGTCACTGAGTGTGGGCCTGGACACGGCCCTGCGGCATCTCACCCACGGCACCAGTCCCTGTTGAGCGAGGTCCACGCAGCCCTTTGTTCTGGGCGGAGCTGACGCTCAAGCCGGACTCCGACTCCGTGCTTCAGAGGCTTCGTCGCCTCTACAGGGAGAGAGGCCTGGAGATACCAGGATGTCTTGGGCCACAGCTGGCCCTTGGCATGGCCAGGGAGCAGCAAAGCGGTTCGTTAGGACAAGGGCCGACCGCACCAGTGTCCGTGCTCAGAGGTTCCGGGTTCTGCCCTCTTGGTGTCGTCCAGTGCAGGCCACGTGGCCACCCAGGAAGGCCTGGGTCATCGTCATATTCTGAGTGTGACCAGGAGTTCAGGGACCACAGTGCCTTTCGGGGCCCCTCTCAGGGTCTTTGGAAAAGCCCAGAATGAGCTGGGCTGGTGGAGAATCCAGGAGGTGCGGCCAGTTCCCCCCTGTGCTCTCAGAAGCAGGGGTCACTGGCGAAGGGCTGGGTGACGAGGCAAGCAGCCTGAGGGCATTCCTCACCTGCCCTCAGACCTGGTGAGCCAGTGAGCGGCACAGGCCTTCAAACCGCCTCTCCAAACGTAGGAGATGCTTCACTTGGAGACGTATTTTTAAATTTAAAAAACATCTGGGAAAATGTGATCCTGAGGTGAGCCCTGGGCCCAATACTGCCTGGGACAGAGCAGCCGTGGAGCCCGGTGTGTGTGCGCCCCCAGCCCATGCACCCCGGAAGGCACGCCTCACACCCTGCTCCTGGCAGGGCCCGTGCCAGGTGGGCCCAGGCTCCAGCGGACAGTGGCCCAGGACTTGAGATGTTAGAAATAAATTTTTGGTGCCACAAAAGAAATAGCACTCGAACATAAATTTAGTTTTCTCAGCAAGGCAATTTTCCTTCTGTAGAAGGGTGCCTCTCACAGATGGAGCAGCATCTGAATGAGGGAGGTCGGAGTCTCATCCTAACGCAGCCCGTCCGTAGTGCCGTGTGGTTCCCCTGTTGGCTGGGGTTGGATCGCACAGTCTAAGCTAATTCCGATTGGCTGCTTTAAAGAGAGCAGGAGTATGAGCCGGAGTGGTGGGGTGAATAGTTCAGCGGGAAGGATGGTTGCAGAACAGGTGACTCAGGATGACTAAGAACAGAGCAGGTGACAAGGATGACTAAAGTCAGAGCAGGTGACCAGGGGTGACTAAGGTCAGAGCAGGTGATAGAGGCTAGGAGGGGGTTGTTTATGGAAACTAGGGGCAAGGAGACGTAAAGAACAAGGAAGTTAAACTTTAGAATGAAGAAGACGTAGAGAACAAGGAAGTTGAACTTTAGAATGAAGAACAAAGAACGGGGATCTAAACATACGGATACATTGCTTCTTTGGAGAGGAGCTCAGAACTCATTATACTTAACAATTGACAGGCTAAAACCTTTGAAGAGGAATGTATTATATCCTACAGAAGAGGCACCACTGGCCTGTGCCTTCTGCAGGGACAAGGAGCGGCTGTGGCCGGGAGGTGTTTGGCAGCTGTGCTTTAGCCCCGGCCCCAGCTCCAGCTCTCTGAGTTGCTGGTGTCTCTAAGGCCCATCCTGAAGTGGCCTGGAGACTGCTGAGTTACTTCTGGAATCTGCACCGTGAAAGTGAAACCTGGACTGTGATATGAGGCTGGTGAGAGGGTGCCCTGCCATCATCCCCGGCCTTGTAGAAAACTCATTCCAGTGGCCCCCTGGTTCTCACTCAGGGACCAAATAGTGATTTTTGTTTGTTTGTTTGTTGTTTTGTTTTTGTTTTGTTTTGTTGTTGTGTGTGACATGGAGTCTCACTCTGTCGCCCAGGCTGGAGTGCAGTGGCACGGTCTCGGCTCACTGCAAGCTCCACCTCCCGGGTTCACGCCATTCTCCTGCCTCAGGCTCCTGAGTAGCTGGGACTACAGGTGCCCACCAGCATGCCCAGCTAATTTTTTGTATTTTTAGTGGAGATGGGGTTTCACCGTGTTAGCCAGGATGGTCTCGATCTCCTGACCACGTGATTCGCCCGCCTCGGCCTCCCAAAGTGCTGGGATGACAGACGTGAGCCACTGCACCAGGCCCAGTAGTGATGTTTTTACTGCTCTGGGCCTAATCGCATGCACCGTTGTCTGTGTTGTGACTTCCGTCGTCGTCTGTGTTGTGACTTCCATGGGAGGTTCTGTTGGAGAAAGAGCCACACAGTTGTGTGGGACCCGGCACTCCTTTATCATCATCATCCGGGGCCACGGACACCGCCTCTCACAAGTCGCTGGGATATGAAATTAGGGAATAAATGGGAATTTTCAGTGCTATGCAGCTAGCACTAAGATTTTCCTCAGTGTGATGTCTGAGATCTTTTCCCGGCTGGAACCTTGTCATTCATTCATTCATTCATCCCATGCCAGGCTGGGCAGCTGCCAGAGGCACAATCCGGAACCGCCCCTTGCTAATGGGCGGATCGGTGAAGGCAAAGCCGGCTCACTGTGCAGACTGATGATTGACAGTTCCAGGGTGTGATTGACACAAGCGGCTGCCAGGAAGGAGCCTCTTCAGAAGCAGTGGGCGGGACGGGGCGGGGCGGGGAAGGCCGTGGGGAGGAGTGACTTCGAGAGGAGGCTCACAGGACTGTGCCCGGAAGGAGGGGGCAGCAAGGACCCTGCGGACAGCGGGGGGCACAGCACAGGCCGTGGCTGTAGGCGAGGGTGGTGCCCAGGCGCTGACGGAGGGGAGCTTGCTGGATGGGGCAGCGTGGGGTGAGGGTCAGGAGGGCCCCTGGCCATGTTGGTTGCATGTTTCATGACTAAGGAGTTGGTGAAGCCTGCGTGTGACCTATTTCCTGTTCGAATTAAACACGTCATTAGTCTGTGTCATCCTAAACCAGATCACTCGCAAGGAATGGAAAAACCTCGAAATACGTTTTTAAACTGATGAAAGTGAGATACCGAGGCCTCTGTGGGAAAAGACCAGACTCCGGGGTCTGCACCCTCAGAGCGGCGAGCTGCGTCTGTTAGGGGTGACCTGAGGTCCCTGCTGTGAACCAGTTTATTGAAACCAGAAGTCATTTCTCGTCTTCTCTGAGAGAAGCCCCTGTCCAATGTCAGCCATTCCCCATGTCTTGCTGACACTTGTCATTAGGATTCCTGTGAGGGCCAGTGGGGAGTCAGCTCAGTCTTGGCCCTGCTTCTGACCCCCCCACTGCCCCCAAATGCAGACTGCTGGCCTTTCCTGGGTTTAATTTTATTTTGCAGTGGTAGAGGTTGTTTTGCTAAAATTATTTCAAAATCTGCCTCGTGGAAAAACGCCCACATCAGGGTGCCCATCTGTGGCAACCGAGAATTCCTCAGAGGCAGCGTCTTCACCGCCCGGCTCAGCGGACGGCACAAGCTGCCAGCCAGACCTCGGTCTGCCCCTGCCCGAGGCCCCAGCTGCCCCTTCCTCCCAGCACCTCTCTGATCTCCAGAGTCCAGGTTTGGTTCCCAAGGTCCTACCTTTGTATCTAAATGCTGTGTCCTCTCCCCGGACGATCTCCTCCAGACACTGGCTCTCGGGCCAGCTCCCCATGGGCGATGATGTCTCTGATACAGGAACTTATGGGTAATTTGCAAGTTTGCACAGAAAGTGGAGGCCGTTCGTTCCTCCTGGGGTGCGTGAGCAGGGCCTCGGGGAGCAGGTGCGGGACAGGACACAGGAGGAACAGGCACAGCTGGTGGCGTGCAGCAAACAGCAGTGGCCACACCAGGTGGTGGCTCCCGTGAGGCTGTCAAGGCCGGCCCAGCCCTGAGCAGGTGGGGTCTGCAGAGGCCTCCTGGGTTGGAGGAGACTTATTCAGGGGGAGTTTTGGTCTTGCTAGAAATTCCAGGAGACGAAAGATGACATTTTAATTCTATCATTGAGTTGTGATCTTTTCAACACAACCCCGTGTGAGGGGTGTGAGGGAGGCTGTTCCTGTGTGATACGGTGCCCGCTCCTCCAGGCTGGGGCTCCTGGCCAGTTCATCTTTCATCCTGTGTCTGACTTTCTCTATGGTTTCTAAAATGACTAAGACAATTTATTTTGTAAAAAAAAAAAAAAAAAAAAAAAAGGCGTTAAGATGATTCTGCTTTGTAGAGGGATCCCGAGGAAGCGTCTCCTCTGGGACTGGCCGTGTCCCCTATCTTGTTTTCCCTCTAAGCGACCTGGGAGTTCCCAGATCTTGATTTTAGTTCTGACAACTGGAGACTTCACCCCCATACCTTTTTAAAACCTTTTTAAAGGTTTAATTTCAAGGAGATACAATTTCTTTTGTGTGTTTGGTTACTAAAGCTGTCTTGCATCTCAAATGTGATTTAAGAAATCTAACAAAATGCACTGGCCACATTCTCTAAGTAGGAGAAGGCCAGCAGGCATCTCCCCTCCTCACCCCTTCCCTGGTGGTCTCACTGATGTCCCACCGCCCCCAGCCCTCCTTCCTTTCTTTCCTTTGACGTTGTCATCAGACTCCAGGGGCAACCCCTGGTGCAAGACATCCTGTTGTTGATTTACTTGTTCTCTCGTTTGTTTCCCTGTTTGTTCCATTTCATTCATTCATTCATTCATTCATTCATTCAAGCTCAGCTTTGGAGACCATCAGCCAGTCTGCGTTTGGCCTGTGTCTGCCACTGGCTGTAGGGCCCGGGGCAAAGGTCTTCAAGTGCCTTGGGCTTCAGTTCCCCTTCCTGGAGAACGAGGGTTGGGGAGGGCCTCCCCTGGGGGCTCGTGAGGATGAAATAAGCCAGTACATCCTGGGTCTGGACCGCTTCTGATACTCAGCAGGTACTTAATAGCAGGTACTGAGTGGACATACAGTGGCCCCACAGCAAAGGTATGTGGTAGAGGCGTAGTGGATGCGTAATCGAGACGCATGGTAGACACGCAAGGACACGTGGCAGAGATACGTGGTGGGTGTATAGTGGATACAGCAGGCATCGTAGATTTGTAACAGATACATAGCAGATGTGTAATGGGAACCAGACATGCTAATGACACGTCAGGACTGTCACCCAGAGGACTGTGTCTTCTTGGGGTCTTGGGGCCCTTTTCATGAGGAAGGATTGCAGGTGGGGCTTTGGAAAAATTGTCCAATTTCCATCCCCTGTCTCCTTTCCCCAGGCACCGCTCCCACCCGGTGGCAGGTGGAGAAGGTGACGTCTATACTGGGGGCCAGGATCAGGAGCAGCCACATGCCAGAGCGGGTGGGCAGCCCCGGTGCCTGCCTGGCCCTGCCCCGACCGCCACACCAGTTCAGCCCTGTGTCCTGCCCAGGATGGGTGGGTGGGTAATTTAATTTATTCATATGTTCATTCATTTCCAGGGTCTCGTGTGGGCTTTTTGAGGCCTGGTACACATTTTTTATTGTGTTTTTGTTTGTTTTACTTTATTAAGAGTAGTGATAGATATCTAGAAACTTCGTGGTTTTTTTCTCCACTTCATTTCAACTTTGTAGAAAAAAGATCTAAAAATGCCAGTCTGCCCCGCCCCCCAACTCTCCTGCGTCACGGATTGGTTCAGAACCAGGAGCCACAGGGTCCAGAAACCTCGGGGCTGGAGGGGCTTCACCCTTTGGACTCTTACTGTTTTTGTATTCTGGGCCCTCCCCCTGGGGAAGGGGCCATGCCTCTCTCTCCCTCTGTCTCTCTCTCGAGAGACAGGGTCTTGCTCTGTCGCCCAGGCTGGAGTACAGTGGTACAGTCACGGCTCACTGCCGCTGGGCTCAAGCAAGCCTCCCACCTCAGCCTCCCAACTAGCTGGGAGTTCAGGCGCGCACCACCACACTTGGCTAATATTTTGCTTTTAGTAGAGATGGGGGTCTTGCTTTGTTACCCAGGTTGGCCTCGAATGCCCCAAGTGATTCTCTGCTTTGGCCTCCCAAAGTGCTGGGATTACAAGTGTGAGCCACCGCACCTGGCTAGACTGTGGGTTTTTTGGGGGCAAGAATTCATACCTCTGTTTTCATAGTGGGTCTTACTAATGTTTAGTGGACAAACAGCAGCTGATGTTCTCACCCAGCCTTGTTCTAAGGGGACTCCAGAAAGCAAGTTGTAGCCCCAGCGACTGGGGAAGGCTTCCTGGGGAGAGCGGCCGACACAGCTGCCGCCGTAGTAAGGGTTTATTTATCATGACTGATTTATTTATCCGTTCAAGACACAGTTACACAGAGTGTGGGGTGCAGTGGCCGGTGCTAAGCAGCTGGGTGGTTCAACAGCCAGCACGTCCGGTGGTGCGTGTGCCTCGGGAAGGTCTGGGAGGGGGACGCAGGGCTCCGCAGGGAGAGCTGCCCACCCCCCAGCCCGAAGAAGCCCCCCCCAGCCTGAAGAAGACCCCCAAGCTCCGTCAGTCACACAGTCATGCACTTTTCCTCATCAGCACAAACCCCGCTTCCTTGAAGAGAAGCATGAGGCTGGGCACGTGTCTGTGGGCCCAGCTACAAGGTAGGGTCGCTTGAGCCCAGGAGGTCGAGGCTGTAGTGCTGTGATTGCAGCACTGCACTCCAGCCTGGGCCACAGAGAGAGAGAGAGAGAGAGAGAGAGAGAGAAACTGTCTAGAAGGGAAAACAGGGACGGCAAAGTAGATGGAAGGAAGGGCCTTTGGGGCGGTGGGGTGAGTGCCGGCCGCTCCCTTCTGCACACGCTCCTGTGGTCTCTGGGGACACACTGCACCTGAGGCAGCAGTGGGAGGAGAGGGGTGAAGGGCAACGCGCCCCCATTTAAACACCTCCTGGCCTGGACACCAGCTGTTCACTTGTAATCACCGGTCACCCTGAAGAGACGGGATGGACCCCTGCCTAAAATTTGGCTCAGGTGTCCACAGAGATGACAGCACCGCACACAGGCGGCAGGGAGCTTCTTGCCACATAACGAGGCTCTCTGGGGAGGGCAGGGGAGGGGGGTCTTCCAGGCTGGTCCAGAAAGGTCTTGAGCACGCCGGTAAGGAGACTGCCTCGGTTTCCATGGTGGTTTGGGGGCAAGGCAGGGTGAGCAGGGGCTGGGGCTTACAGGGTTTGAACTTTCCCCAGGGCCAAAGGAGAGAGCCCAGGCCCCCATCACCTCATTGGAATGTGGGTGGGAGGGGAGCGGGTCGCCTCAAACACCGCCAGCAGTCGAACATCAAAAATCGGGTCCAACTCTTGATTGCGATTTCCTTGGCCGAAGCCTGGACTCCCAGCCCTGTGGGCTGAGGGGAGGTTACAGCCAGTGGTTGGATAGACGCCAGTGCTTGCCCCAGAGCTGCAGGGGAAGAAGGCGGCCAGAACCTCAGGGCCTCTGTGTCCAGTTCAGGGGCCAGGACGGCAGCATCGGTCTGCGAGGGGTATGTGCTCTAGAGGAGTGAGGGGACAGACAGGTGAGCCCTGGAGGCATCCAGTGGCGTGAATGGTGGGAAGGGCCGTAAGAGGGGAGGCTGGGAGGGGACAATCCCAGGTGGCAGGGAATGGCCGTGATGGGGCCCCGGGGTGGAGCCCAGGCAGGGAGCATCCAGGGGAAGCTGGTGTGGGTGGGGACTGGGAGGAGAGAGGGAGGCCGGGCCTGCCCTGGTAAGTGGTGGTCAGAACATCGCTCGGTGCCGAGCAGGCAGGACGCAGCAGGCTGGCCTGTGGGGCCCACTGCTGACCCCGGGGCCAAGCACGAAAGGGAGAGCTGGAGGGCGCTTCCTCGCGGCGTGCTGTGGTGTGAGCGGGGACCGGTGAGTGTGCGCTGTCTTCGGAGAGAGAAGAGCAGTTTTCAGGGTGAGTAGCCTTTATTCTTCGCACCTCATTACACAGCACCCAGGCCTTTTATTCGGGAGGGCGCGGCCGGCCTCACCCCGACAGCCACCCTGGCTCGTTGACCTTGATCTGTGACAGCTCCCCTGTGAGTTCAGACTTCTCAGGGACGCTCGCATAGCCAACATTGTTGAGAAGAGTAACCCCTTATCACAGCACACGTCTGTCGTGCCATGGAGCAATTTCCCGTCCCCTTGGCTTTGAAGGCACAAGACTCTGCGTCACAGCCATGCTGTTCCCTCCAAACCGGCTCGTCAGGAGGCGGCTCTGGCGCCCTGTGCAGGCCGGCAGGTGACCCCAGCGGCTGGTTTGTCCCTGCCCGAGGGTGAGGGCCTGCGGGGTGTTTGTAGACACAACCCTTGAAAGGCCCTGAGAATGGGGCTTGGTCATGAGGGTGCCTGGGGCCCATCCGGCAGTAGCAGTAAGTGCATTAGGCATTTGGCCAAGGGTCACGTTAGGCCTCATTTATTTATTTATTTTTTGAGACAGTCTCACTCTGTCATCCGGGCTGGAGTGCGGTGGCGTGATCTCAGCTCACTGCAACCTTCGCCTCCTGGGTTCAAGCGATTCTCTTGCCTTGGCCTCCCCAGTGGCTGGGATTGCAGGTGCCCGCCACCACACCCAGCTAATTTTTGTATTTTTAGTAGGGACGGGGTTTCACCACGTTGGCCAGGATGGTCTCAAACTCCTGACCTCAAGTGGTCCTACCACCTCAGCCTCCCAAAGTGCTGGGATTACAGGTGCGAGCTGCCACTCCTGGCCAGGTGTTTTTTCAAATAAATGTCCAAGCAAAATGAATTTGGGGTAAAGTAGTCTCAGAGCCGCCAGGAGGAGCAGGGTTACTGCATACCACTGGGAACTGCTGTGGGCGATGACCAGGTGGTGCCGGGAAGGTCACGTTCAGACACATCGTTGTCATTGTTGGAGGAGAATTATTCTCCAGTCTCGGGTGGGAGGGGCTGCCCACCAGGCCTGGATGAGGCCCCACCCCCCCACACACATGCTGGGACCACGAGAAGCACCCACTGAGGATAAGGGGGCTCCTGCGTTTGTGCTGTGCGTGGGAGGTGTCACCTCATTTGCATGTGGCCCTTCCACGTCTCCTGGGTGCCAGACGGGTCCTCAGGATTGTAGGGAGATGAGGGCCTCGTCCAGGACTTGGATGGGGCATCCCCCCAGCCCCCTGTGGCTGATGGAGTGGCCTGACATCTTGTGCACACAAAGCCCCCCTAGAGCCAGGGAAGGACAGGGCCGGACCCAGAGCCAGGGAAGGGAGGTGGAGCTCCAGCCAAGGCGTCCAAACATCAAAAGGCAGAAATGAGCTGCTTGGTATTTGAAAAGTTTTTATTCGGAAAAATGCCAAACTGACCAAAGTAGAGAGAATTACGTAGTGAAGCCTTGTGCACGCACTGCCTGGCTCCTGGCAACCCAGCCAATACCTGTGGCTCTCAGCAAGCCCCTCTGGTGGGCGAGGACCTCCGTGCGTGTCACCAGGCCAGAGCAGAAGAAAGCGTTAGCGCAGTCACTTGATTTCACCAGACGCAGCCAGGGTTGCCGTTTCTCCGGCTCGGCTGTCTCAATTTTTTAGGAGAGTTCTTGCTTTTGAGATCAAAGTTAAAAGAAGGCCTGTGCCTCGCAGGGCCGCTCTGCCTCCCCGATGTTTCCTCGGGCTTCTGTGTCTGTGACCGGGGCGTGGAGCACTGTGTGTGCAGGTCTGTCTCGTGATTTGTGTAATGGTGAGTGCTGCCTGCACCAACAGCTGGCTGCCTTCCGTGGCTCTGTGGGCTCCTGTGCAGAGGCTGCCCCTCTCCCTGGCCAAGCAACACTGAGACAGGATTGTGTCCTCCCTCTCCTGAGGCAGGTCCTGTTCCAGACCTGCATTTTCCCGCACTTCACATGTCCTGAGACCCCTCTGTGGATACGTCGTCCTCCTTCCATGGCCACACACACTCCTGTGCCGGGCGGGCTGGGCTGACTGATGGTGCATGTAGGGGCTCTGTCCCATCTTTTTTAACTACAGATGGAGCTGCAGTGGGAAGCCATGTGCAGATACCTCCCGTTTTACTTTTGTGCTGGGGCTTTTTTGGGATCAGTTCCTAGAAGTCGGGGACTGGGTGAAGGGGTGATTACCCTCACACTGAACCCCCAGAGGAAACACAGGGAGGGAGGACAGGCCCTGTGAAGTGCAGGCCTTCTTTTAACACTGGCCTCGGGTCCTTGGGACTGCCGAGATCCCCTCCACCCGGGCTTGCCTCTCTTCCGGCCCTTCGGCAGTGTCCAGGGAGTCACCCCACCCTGGCAGTGTTGAGGGAGCCCCCCAACCCCGGCAGTGTCCAGGGATTCCCCCCAGGGCAGTGTCGAGGGAGCCCCCCAACCTTGGCAGTGTCGAGGGAGCCCCCCCAACCCCGGCAGTGTCCAGGGATTCCACCCAGGGCAGTGTCGAGGGAGCCCCCCAACCCCGGCAGTGTCCGGGGAGCCCCCTGGCAGTGTCAAGGGAGCCTGCCACAGTGGGGTGCTGCCAGCCTTAGGCCTGGGCCAGTCGGGGTGGTTGGACGCCTGTTCTGGGGATAGAGAGGTCAGGTAGCCCAGGGCCCGCACTCTCAATAGAGCTTCAGGGCAAAGGCAGGTAAATGCCTCATTTGAGTCCCTGTGTGATCCCTGGGTGGGGCCATGATCCTCCTGGGTGCTGGTCCGAGCGCATGGTGAGGCCCTCCTCGCCTGCAGACCCCAAGCCTCTTTTCCCCATGCCCACTCACCTATTCTCGCTTCCTCCAGGAAGCCCACCTGGCCCCCTCCAGGCTGGTGGACGTGGCCCCTTGTCCCTGCAGCCGTGCATTGACCTCCGTGGCTCCTGGAGGCCGGGCCACATGCTCATCCCCTCTGGGTGAGTGAGAGGCACAGCCTGGGTGCATGGAGCCGTGGTGGCTCTGAGGTGCCACCGCTGTTCCTCTCATGAGTGGGTGCCGTCTGGGTCCGTCCCGGGCTGGCTGTAAGGAGGAGGTTGGCCTCGCGTGGCCGTGTGCATGACAGTGGAGACATCTCCAGCCTGCTGCTTGCACAGCCAACGGCAGCCCCTCTCTCTCTCCCCAGCCGTGTCCCCAGGACTCTCGAGTAGTTGGCCTGGTGACCATGGGAGAAGCAGGCCCCGAGTCCCCAGGGCTGTGAGCAAGGCTGTCTGATTTGCCCCCTGGTCACCACCCCTGCCTGTCTGTCTTTCCTGGGCAGATGGAGGTGGATGAACTTCCTGCGGCCGCTGTAACAGTGGCTGCCACTGGGGGGCTTAAAGCAACACGCATTTGTTAACTCAGCCGTCTGGAGGGTGCAGATTCAGATGAATCTCACTGGGCTAAAGTCAAGGCACAGCAGCGCGCGTTCTTTCTGGAGGCTCCAGGGGAGACCCCGTTTCCCGCCTTCTCCAGCATCTGAAGTCGCCTGCCCCTTGGCGCAGCCCTGAGTCACCCCAGTCTCGGCCTCCGTCTCACGTGACCACCTCTGACACAGCCGCCCCCCATCCCTCTTGTGAGGACCCTGCAGTGACGTGGGCCCACCCAGGTCATCCGGTAACATCTCCCCATCCCCACGTCCTTCACTCCATCGTCTGCAAAGTCCCCTATGCCATGGAAGGTGACACAGCCTCGGGTCCTGGGACTTGGACGTGGGGCTCTCTGGGTTTTGCACAGCTGACCACGGGTGCTTCTGGATGCTTGGCATTGGAGGTTTCTGTCCTCCACTGAAGGGATTCAGAGGACACTCAGACGGAGGCACTGCCGGACACACAGGGGTCATGGGGTGGGGGGGAGCCGGGGAGCCGGCTGTCTTTAGGGGGGTGACCCTTGACCTTGGTGGCCTCAGTTTTCTCATCTGTAAAGTGGTACACACGATACCTGCTCCGTCTTCCTCACTGAACTGTCCCGAGATCATATGTGGTTGTGAATATTAAACATGCTGATTGCAACCCTGGACAGAGCTCCACTGGACAGCTAAGCAGAGGCAGCCAGGTGTGGGTCCAGCCATGGGCAGAGAGGGTCACACGGGGCGAAGCGGCCGCAGCGAGAGTCCACAGGATGTGGAGAGTCCCAGCCATGGTGAGGACACGGCGTTGCGGCAACTCATGCCCACTGCAGTGTCTGGAAGGTGGTGCTGGGTCCGCGCCGTTTACGGGGTCGGGCTCTCATTCTTCCCATTTTCCAGCCCAGCCTGTGGAGGCAGCGGAGTTCCAGGCTATGGGCCTGTGGGCCGCGCCACGTCGCTCAGATTCTGTGGTGTCGGTGGTGGGAGCCGCCCGGGAAAGCCATCATCCCGGGGCCCGGCCGGAGAGGTTCAGGGCAGTGGGGTGAACTCCAGAAATGTGCAGTAGCAGAACTGCCTGACTTGGCCATTGGCTGGGGTGTTGAGGGAGACGTCTCTGGGGACGTCCGGCGTCTCCCAGGCTGGGCAAGGGGAGGCGCCGGCCAGCATGGGGCATTTCATCGGGGCCCTCCCTGGGGACAGCCAAGGACCTAAAACCAGTGGGTCCCAGCAAAGAGGATCCCAGAGGCAAGAGACAGAATGGCCAGGGCTGAATCTGGCTCCAGCGGGGTCCCTGGGCGTGATCAGAGCAGGCAGGACCTGGCTTCCCTCTCTGCAGCTCCTGCACCAGCTTCTTTCACTCAGGCTTCATCCCCGGTCAGGGGGCTCCTGATCCCGTGGTAGCCCCGTGGCCCCTGGGTTACACCTTCATGGGGGAAACAGAGACTCCTCTGGTACCAAGGTCCCCCGAGTCCACTGGGCCCTTGACACCCTTGGGTCACTTGTCCACCCTCACACCATCCCTGGCCCAGGGAATGGGGGGTTTGGATTGGCCTTGGTGACCGTGGGCCTCTGCCTGAAACCCTGCGAGTGTGGGTGGGGCGGGCTGGGTCCTGAGGGAGCTGGGGAGCAGTGGAGTGAACGGGGCTGGGGTGGGGCTGGTGACCGGGGAGTCCCTGCAGGGGGCGGGGCTGGTGGACTCTGCGGGGCCCGGTGGGGCTGGGGGACAGTGTAGTCCCTCCGGGACCGGTCCTTAAGGTAAGGGACTGGAAGCTTGCGCATGGCCCCTGGGGCCTTCCCCTCAGGTGCGAGGCCTGCCATCCTGAGCTCCTCCACCCCACCCCGTGCCCACCCTGAGGGCGGGACCCAGGCCAGTTCGCACAGCACGGCGAGGCAAGGGCTCAGAGTGGAAGGCGGAAGGAGAGTCAGGGGCCTGCTGCACCCGTGGGTTTTGCGGCGGGGAAGGCGAGGAGGAGCTGAGGTGGGTGCTGGGAGCTCTGGGGCTGGCTGTGCGTGTTGGGCTTAACTCAGGCTTAGCTGAGGTTACCGAGCCTTCAGGAGGGTGCTGTGGGAAAAGAAGAGGCAGAGAAGGTGTCTTTGGACCACTTGGGGGACGGGGAGAGAACCCCATGGCAACCGTGAAGGTCTGGGGCAGAGCCAGGGAGGGTCCCAGGTTGTCAGGGACAGGCGGCGGGGTGCAACATGGAGGCCTGGGGCTGAGCCTCCAAGAAGTGATGGGCAGGACGAGGGGGCCAGAGGGGATCACACAACGAGGGGTACACCTTGGTGGTCTGGGCGTTGCCGGAGAAGCTGGTTCTCAGGACTCAGAGGCAGACAGGGAGGGGCTGGGATTAGGGAAGAGTGTGTGGCGGGGGGAGGAGGGGAGCCTGGGCCTCTTTCCTGATTGGGGGGACACTGGTTGCTGGGTCCCCTGGCATTAGGAGCTGTTCCCTGCCTGCTGCACCACCCCTGCCATCGTTGGGGTTCTCAGGTCGGGGCTGGTCTGGATAAGGAACTGGCGGGGCTGCTGCCGGCCTGGACTCAGAACCCTCACCCTCCAGCCCGCACCCTCGACTTCCCGCCAGCCAGACCCTCTGTCCTGGTGAGGGCAGCACCCACATCCTGGCTCCACCCTTGTTTCTTGCCCTTTGACCTACAGCCTGAGGACGTGCAGGAGGTACGTAGGCATCTGTGGGTCCGGCCTGCTGACCGACCATCCGTCCACCACCAGGTTTCTGGATGTTCACCCATGTGGGAGAGATGGGTGTTGGGGAGGGGACCACAGCTTCCTTTCAGAAGACCCGGGACGGGCAGTGCCGTGTGCCAGCCTCACAGTTGGCCCCTTTCTTTCACCTTAGTTATCTTTGAGGTGATGTTTCCCTGGGACAAGTCATTTTCATGACTCTGCTGTAAAACGTGTCCCAAAGTCCAAGTGTTTCCCAAACTGAGTGGAAATTGTTGCAGAATGTGGTTTCCATCAAAGCTTTTCCCTCTTCCTTCCTTCACCGCTGCCTGGGTTACAGGGTACGGGTTCCAGGAGTCCACCGAGAAGGCAAAAAAACCGGCTTTGCTTCGAATACCCTAAATTGCTCATAAAACACATTGGGGTTTATGTGTAGACATGATCCTTACGTGGGTTAAAGCTGGGGCCCCTGCCCCAGTGACACAGACGCCTCAAACGGCACAGTGCAGCTTCTGCCCGAAGCAGCCGGCAAGGCGGCCCGCGAACCTCTGACGCGCTCCGTTGCAATGAGGATGAACGAGCCTTGGGCGCGGGGTCAGCCTGGAATCCCTGCCCCGTGAACACCAGCCAGCTTCACGCTGAGGCCCCCTCAGTCTAACCCAGAGCCCCCAGCTGGGGTCCCAGCATGGGGGGCTGTGGGGTGCAGCCGCCGCTTGGAGCGGAGGTGAATGGGACCCCACACGTTTCCTCCTCCTTCACTGGACGCTTGTAATCATCACAGTACTCGATAAAGGAAGAAGGAAAAGGTCCTTGAAACTTGCTGGAGTTGCAGTTCCGTTTTTTTTTTTGTTGTTGTTGTTTTTGAGACAGAGTCTCGCTCTGTCGCCCAGGCTGGAGTGCGGTGGTGCGATCTCGGTTCACTGTAAGCTCCGCCTCCCGGGTTCATGGCATTCTCCTGCCTCAGTCTCCCGAGTAGCTGGGACCACAGGCGCCTGCCACCGTGCCTGGCTAATTTTTTGTATTTTTAGTAGAGACGGGGTTTCACTGTGTTAGCCAGGATGGTCTCGATCCCCTGACCTCGTGATCTGCCCGCCTCGTCCTCCCAAAGTGCTGGGATTATAGGCGTGAGTGCCCAGCTGAGACAGGGTTTCACCATGTTGGCCAGGCTGGTCTCAAACTCCTGACCTTAGGCAATCCACCTGCCTCAGCCTCCCAAAGTGCTGGGGTTACAGGCGTGAGCCACTGCACCTGGCCCCGTTTTCTTTACGTTTGTGACTTAGAGTCATCAGCTGAAGGAAAGACAGTGGCTTGGCTAGGGCCCGCCCACTGCTGGCCGAGGCTGGCTAGGTCACCTGGGTGCCTGCACCTCCTGCTCTGGAGCCAGGCACTGCCTGAGGGCCTGCAGCACCAGCCAGGGCCCAGCAGATCCCTCCAGGGTCTCAGTTCTCACTAGCGAGTTCCTCGATTCATGAGTATGTGTTTTAATGTAAGGTTTTCTTTTCTTTTATTTTATTGTTATGTTGTTTTGAGAGGGAGTCTTGCTCTGTCACCCAGGCTGGAGTGCAGTGGCGCTATCTTGGCTCACTGCAACCTTCGCCTCTCAGGTTCACACCATTCTCCTGCCTCAGCCTCCCGTGTAGCTGGGACTACAGGCGCCCGCCACCACGCCCGGCTAATTTTTTCTATTTGTAGTAGAGATGGGGTTTCACTGTGTTAGCCAGGATGGGCTCGATCTCCTGACCTTGTGATCTGCCCACCTTGGCCTCCCAAAGTGCTGGGATTACAGGCGTGAGCCACTGCGCCCGGCCTAATGTAAGGTTTTAATGTAAGGTTTAAAAAGGCAGCCACCCCGTTTCCTCCCCTCTGGTCCCGCGTTCAGCAGTGATTTGTGGTGACTGTGACTTCCTCTTCGGTGGGTTGCCTATGGATCACCAAGTATGTGCTCCTGCTGCTTCTACCTGATGTCTCCCCATGTTGGGCTTTGAGGGGGGCTCATCCGGGGCATTCATGGTTCTCTGCCCGAGTTTGCTCCTGACACAGGGCAGGTGGAAGTCAGCAGGTGAGGACCAGGGTATCAGCCAGGAACTCGGAAGTGGCACGGAGGCAGCATCTGATGGCCCGTTCGTCAGAGGTGACCAGGACCTTGAGGGAGCTGGGGTGGACTTCTCTCATCCTAACATCCTGGAATGGGGGTGCAACCTGCCGGTCTGTGTCCCAGTTGAGTTGGCAACATTTTTTGTCTTTTTTCGTGATGCACAAAGTAATGGTGTTTCTGAGAGCCGATGGCAGCCTAGCTGCAGGGGAGAATGGTGGGGAGTGGGCGAGAGTTGGGGCACAGGGGGCTCTTGGGGCAGAGGCTGTGGTCCAGTCCTTGTGGGGGTGACTCCAGGGACGGCAGGTGGGTGGTGTGGCCAAGGAGGAGGGAGGTCAAGGCATTGGTGTTGGGGCAGGCAGAAGGGACCCCAGTGCCCACACATTTGCGGGGTGGTAGATGATGGTGTGGAAGTGCAGAGAGGGTGGGAGCCCAGCCCACAACATCCATGCCCTAGGGATTGGGTGCCACCCATCAAGGGCTCTACGCGGCTGGCTCTAGGGGAGGGAGAGCGGGCGCCATGTTGCGTGTGTGCTGCGTGTGGTGCATGTAGCGTGTGGGTGAGGGTGTGGCAGGGTGCATTAAGTTTCTGAAAGTGTTTGGAATGTTCAGGAGATAAAAATAGCAGAGGGCTGCGACCTGCCCCCCCAACCCCAGCCTTTCTTGAGGAGGACGCTCCGTCGTGGCCTGGGAGGACGCGGAAGGAGGGACCCCGGATGAGGGGCGAGTTTGTCTTACGTGTTAAGAATGTGCTCTCCAGGGGTCTGTGTTAATACAGGTAGCCCAAGCACAGTGTCCAGTGAGGAAAGGAACATTTGAAACAGAAGAGATGACTTATTTTGTTGGACAAAAAAGGAATATGGTAGACATTAATTCTTTCTCAGAAGAGGTTTTATTTGAAACAATTCACAAAAATAATCAGGCCAGGCGCGGTGGCTCACGCCTGTAATCCCAGCACTCTGGGAGGCCGAGACGGGCGGATCACGAGGTCAGGAGATCGAGA
>NW_012103199.1:979356-986850 GCF_000951045.1 Mandrillus leucophaeus | reverse complement strand
CAAATAAAGAAAACAAGCCAAAGAAAAAAATAAGATGACTGGGTGGAATGGCTCACGCCTGTAATCCCAGCACTTTGGGAGGCCGAGGCGGGCGTATCATGAGGTCAGGAGTTTGAGACCATCCTGGCTAACACGGTGAAACCCCGTCTCTACTAAAAATATAAAAATTAGCCAGGCGTGGTGATGGGTGCCTGTAGTCCCAGCTGCTCGGGAGGCTGAGGCAGGAGAATCGCTTGAGCCTGAGAGGTGGAGGTTGCAGTGAGCCGAGATCACACCACCGCATTCCAGCCTGGGCAACAGAGTGAGACTCCGTCTTAAGAAGAAAAAGAAGAAGCTGAGATGCAGCAGGTGTAGCTGCCTGCTGTTGGGGGTTCAGCTTTTCTTTATGGAAAGAATGTTACGGTCTGGGTGCCTCCATTCTCTGATTTCTTTTTCTTTCTTGACTTTTTAAAATTGAAACAAAACTCGCTAAGACATGACATCTGGAGTGTTCAACTCCACGAGTTTTTACAAAGCAAACTGCACCGCGTCACATAGCTGATCCGTGTGTAGCTTGTCCCCTGGGTGCGGGGCCGCCCCCACACCCCGAGGTGACCCTAGGCGTAACTGCCCGTCCCCGGCCTCTGTGCCTGCAGATAGTTTTGCTTGTTTTGAGCTTTTGTCTTGGGATCTGGGGCCATCCACCCTGAGTGCGGCCGCTCAGTCGGGCCCCTGTGTGGGGCTCTCCCATGGGGTGGAGTGCGGTTCTGCCGTGTCCGTCCCCACCGCGGGGCTGCTCTGCTGGCTGAATTCTCCACGTCTTATGTATCCACCCTCCTCTTGTGAGGCACCGGGGTCCCGGCTTTTGGCCACAGACATCTGAGCGCCTTCTATTGCCCGTGGTGCGTCCTTCCTGTGGGCACACCCAGGAGTGGCGTTTCTGGGAAACAGACGTTTCCCTCGCGTGGCCGCACCAGGTCACACACTGCACTGCGTTTCTGACTCCAGCTATGTGGGGTTTTCTACACCCACAGCCACTCTGACGCCAGCCGGTGTCCGTGTTTCCATTCAGCTCTGACATCAACTACCTGACGTTAGTGCAGACCCCGCAGATTACGGCCTCGTTCCCACAAGACTGCCCCTGCTTGAGTGCCAGCCGCAAGTGCCAGGTGACTACCTGGATTCTGACCAACTGGCTGTGAATTGGGGGTGTCCATGACCCCTTCCTGAGGCTCAGGGGTGGGTTAGAATAGCTCCCAGAATGCAGGAAAACGCTTTGCTTAGTGTACCCGTTTATTGGAAAGAACGGCCACATGGAGGAGCTGCACGGGTGGCTGAGGTGTGGGGGGTGCAGAGCTTCCATGTCCTCTCCAGGCACGCCGCCCGCCAGCACCTTGGTGTATTCACCAACTCAGACACTCCCCAAACCACAGCATTGCGGGGTTTTCGTGGAGGCTTCATGACAGGCACGACTGATTAAACAGCCGGCCGCTGCTGACTGACTCAGTCTCTCCTGTCTCGTCTCTGGACCGTGGGCTGTGGGATCAAAAGTTCCAACCTGTTAGGCATTCCTTGGTCCTGCTGAAGACAGGCCGTATCCTGGAGCTGTCTGGGGGCTCCCGGCTCCCCGTCATCTCATTAGCATGCAAAAACAGGCTCCTACCACACCCCAGGATTCCCAGGGTCAGAGGGGCTGCGTGCAGGGAAACTGAGACAAAGGTTGAATCTGTGTTGATGGCACAGTCGCTCTGGGTTGTGTGGGAATTCCTGGACCCACCTCCTTCCAGCACGTGGGCTGTCAGAGCCCTGGGTTGTCGCCAACACAGCAGATCTGGAAGGCACCAGGCTGTGGCCTCGTGACAGCTGAGGTGAGCTGCTTCTCCCAGGCTCCTGGGTTATTGGGGACCCTCCTTTATAATGGTGCCTGTTCCAGTCTTTTGCCCCATTTCAAAATTGGGCTGTCGAAAAGCAATGCCATTGGGCTGTCCGTCTTTTTTTGTTGGTTCGTGGGGACTGTTTTAGAGACAAGCGCTTTGATAATGTGTGTTGCAGACGTCTTCTGTCACTCCGCGGCTCGCCTTCTGGTCCATGGATGGTGTCTTCTGATGAACAGAAAGCCGAAGCTCAGTTTATAATGAGGGGTTTTGCGTCCCGGCTGCGTGTGGAGCCTCTTTCTGGGCTGATCTGTCCCCTTCGTGTTTTGCCCCCGTGTCGTACTGTTCCGCTTTATAATCACCTTTGGTAACTTGTGTTAGGAGTCTCTGATTTGGGGTTTTTATTTTTGAAGTTTATCTTGGTGGTTCTTGGCTTTTTACATTTCCATACACATGGGCTTGTTAATTAATAGGCCTTTCACAATTGGCTTATTTATTTTCAAAAGCTCAATAAGACATTTGGGTTGCATTTGGATTTACTGATCAGTAGGGGAGATTAGCGTCTTTACAATACTGAGGATTCCAATCCGTGGACCTATCTTTAGGCCTTTGATTGGGTTTTTCTCTTTTTGGTGGGGGAGTTCTAGAGGGACAGGACCTCACTCTTGCCCAGGCTGGAGTGAAGTGGCGTGATCGTGGCTCACTGCAGCCCTGACCTCCTGGACTCAAGCAATCCTCCCACCTCAGCCTCCCAAGTAGCTGGGACTACAGGTGTGCACCACCATGCCCAGCTATTTTGGTGTTTTTTTGTAGAGACAGGGTCTCCCTATGTTGCCCAAGCTGGTCTTGAACTCCTGGGCTCAAGTGACCCTTCCGCCTCAGCCTCCCAAAGTGCTGGATTACAGGTGCGAGCCACCGTGCCCAGCCTTAAATTCTTTTTTTTTTTTTTTGAGACAGTCTCGCTCTGTCGCCCAGGCTGGAGTGCAGTGGCCGGATCTCCGCTCACTGCAAGCTCCGCCTCCCAGGTTCAGGCCATTCTCCTGCCTCAGCCTCCCGAGTAGCCGGGACTACAGGCGCCTGCCACCTCACCCGGCTAGTTTTTTGTATTCTTTAGTAGAGACGGGGTTTCACCGTGTTAGCCAGGATGGTCTCGATCTCCTGACCTTGTGATCTGCCCGTCTCGGCCTCCCAAAGTGCTGGGATTACAGGTGCAAGCCACCGTGCCCAGCCTTAAATGCTTTCAATAATATTTTGTAATCTTGTGTGTAGCAGTCACCCCCATTTTTTGTTCAGATGATTCCCTGGTATTTCAATGTTTATGCTATTTTAAACAGTATTACTTTTACAATTTGTTTTTTTTTTTTTTATTTATAGCAATGTGTAAAGAAGTGTGATTAACTCGTTTGTCTTGGTCTCTCCTGGTCCCCGTAGTTTGTCTGTGGTTGCTCCGGAATCTCTCTCTGCACCGCCGTTTCGTCAGTGACCGGCTGTTTGTTTCTACCTTTCCTTCAGCTGTTGCCTTGTTACCCTGGCACTGTTGATCCTTCCAAAACAGTGTGGGACAGAAGTGGTGACAGCCACATCCTCTTGTGCCTGATTTCAGGGAAAAGCTTTAAGAATTCCACCATTAAGGGTGCTGTTTGTGAAAATACTGTTTTTCCTTTGTAAATCCCCACCAACAAACTAAAGAGGTTCTATTTTATTCCCAGTTGAAAGTTGTTAATATGAATGGCGTTGAATTTTTTCAGATGCTTTTTTTCCCTTCATCTGTTGACGTGACAGAACTTTTGTCCTTTATTCTGTTCATACGATGAATTCTATGGATTGACTTTTAATGGTAGACCTATGGCATTCCTTTAGTGCGCCTTGTTTGGTCGTGATGTGTTAGCCTTTTTGTATTTTGTTTGATTGAGTTTGCTATTATTTTGTTTGTTTTTGCAACTGTATTTATGAGAGAGATTAGCCTATTATTTCCCTTTTTTTTGGAGTCTCACTCTGTCACCCAGGCTGGAGTGCAGTGGCAGGATCTCGGCTTACTGCAACCTCCGCCTCTCTGGTTCAAGCGATTCTCCTGCCTCAGCTTCCTGAGTAGCTGGGATTACAGGTGTGCGCCACCAAGCCCAATTAATTTTTGTATTTATAGTAGAGACGGGGTTTCACTCTGTTGGCCAGGCTAGTCTTGAACCCCTGACCTTAGGTGATCCGCCCGCCTTAGCCTCCCAAAGTGCTAGGATTACAGGTGTGAGCCACCATGCCTGGCCATATCTTCCTTTTGATCGATGCTTTTATCATGATGAAATGTTGCTCTTTAAGATGAAAAGTATTATTGTCATTAACATCTGATCTGTAGATCTGTATGATGTTAGTGTGACTACACCAGCTGTGTGTGTGTGTGTGTGTGTGTGTGTGTGTGTGTGTGAGATGGGAGGGAGGGAAGGGGACTTAATGTTTATTTGCTCAATTTTTTCATCCTTTTACTTTCTTTTCTGTATATTTTGGAAATGACTCTTATAAGCAGAAGTTAGTTATTTTTAATCTAGTCTGAAAATGGCTGTGTTTTAAATGAAGGATTTAGTCCGTTTACGTTTAATGTCACACTGGTGTGTTACATCGTAGCTCTGTCATCTTGCTGTTGGTCTTTATTTGTCCTGTCTGTTCTTTTGTCACTCTTTCTTGCCTTCTTTTGGTTTAACCAAGTGTTTTTATTCCACTTTCCCCCCTTTTATTATTATAGCTTTGTTAAGTAATACTTCTCTTAATGTTATTTTAATGGCTACCTTAGAAATTACGAGTCACATCCTTGGAACGTAGCTTAAACTACTTTTACCATTTCCTTCAAAACCTTATAACAGTTTAATTCTTTTTATTTCTTTATTATTATTATTATTAGTAGTAGTAGTAGTATTATTTTGAGATGGAGTTTCATTCTTGTTGCCCAGGCTGGAGTGCAATGGCGCGATTTTGGCTCACTGCAACCTCCACCTCCCAGGTTCAAGTGATTCTCCTGCCTCAGCCTCCTGAGTAGCTGGGATTACAGGGGCCCACCATCATGCCTAACTATTTTTTATATTTTTAGTAGAGGCAGGGTTTCACCTTATTGGCCAGGTTGGTGTCAGACTCCTGGCCTGAAGTGATCTGTCTGCCTTGGCCTCCCAAAGTGCTGGGATTACAGGCGTGAGCCACTGTGTCTGGCCTAATTCTTCTTCTTTCCTTATTGTAGTTTGTGCTATTACTCTATCAGTCTTTGTGCTGTTATTATCATGTCTGTAAATTCTATGTGTATTTCAGACCCACAAACCAAGTGTTGTCTTAGACAGTGGTCCTTCAGATTTACCCCCCGGGTTACCGTTCTAGGCACTCTAGTCTTCCTGCAAGATGGCGCTTACATGGAGACCATCTTCCTTCTGCCTGAAGTAGTCCCTTTAGTATTTCTTTCAGCACAAACTTGTAACTATCTGCTTTTTGTTTGTGTGGGAAATGTCTTTGGCGTTATTTCTGGAGGGTGCTCTCCACTCTGTGTGGAGTTCTAGGCAGGTAGGGGGTTTCCCCAAGCAGGTTTTTGCGTTGGCTTAGGGTGTTTGTCATTTCTGTGGTGAGGGCGCCTTCCAGCCTCACTGCCACCCCTGGAAGGCAGCGTCTCTCTGTTTTCTCTGACTCCTGTTAAAAATGTCTTCATCACAACAGCAGCCTTGTGAAAGAGAGAGGAATCTAGAATTTCTCCTAATTGAGGTTGGTAGAGCTTTTTGAATCAGGGACGTGATACCTTTTGTCTGTTTTGGAAAATATCAGCCCTTGACTTCTTTTTCTTTTTCTTTTTTTTTTTTTTTTTTTTTTTTTTTTGAGACGGAGTCTCACTCTTCTTGCCCATGCTGGAGTGCAATGGTGCGATCTCGGCTCACTGCAATCTCCACCTCCCCGGTTCAAGTGATTCTCCTGCCTCAAGGCCTCCCAAGTAGCTGGGATTACAGGCACTTGCCACCATGACCATCTAACTATTTTTTTGCATTTATAGTAGAGACAGGGTTTTGCTATGTTGGCCAGGCTGTTCTTGAACTCCTGATCATACATCCACCTTGGCCTCACAAAGTGCTGGGATTACAGGTGTGAGCCACCGTGCCCGGCCAGCCCTTGACGTTTCAAATATCATCCTGTTCTCTCTCCCCTGGAACCCCTACACTTCACACCTGTATGTCTGATGTGCTCTTTTTTCTGGATTTCTTCTGTCTTGGTTTTTTCTGCTTTGTGCTTCAATATAGATTTTTTTCCTACTGTTATCTCTTATTTCACCCAATCTACTCTTTTTTTTTTTTTTTTTTTTGAGACGGAGTCTTGCTCTGTTGCCCAGGCTGGAGTGCAGTGGCCGGATCTCAGCTCACTGCAAGCTCCGCCTCCCGGGTTCATGCCATTCTCCTGCCTCAGCCTCCCGAGTAGCTGGGACTACAGGCGTCCGCCACATCGCCCGGCTAGTTTTTTGTTATTTTTTAGTAGAGACGGGGTTTCACCATGTTAGCCAGGATGGTCTCGATCTCCTGACCTCGTGATCCGCCTGTCTCGGCCTCCCAAAGTGCTGGGATTACAGGCTTGAGCCACCGCGCCCGGCCTCACCCAATCTACTCTTAAATCTACCCTTTAAATTATTAATTTCAGTCACTTCATTTTTTATTTTTAGAATTTCCATTCGATTCTTTTTTTTTTTTTTGCCCAGGATGGCAATGGCATGCTCTCGGCTCACTGCAACCTCCGCCTCCCAGGTTCAAGCAATTTTCCTGCCTCAGCCTCCCAAGTAGCTGGGAGTACAGGCTCACACCACCACACCCCGCTAATTTTTATGTTTTTATTACAGGGTTTTGCCACGTTGGCCAGGCTGGTCTCGAACTCCTGACCTCAGGTGATCCAGTTGTCTGAGCCTCCCACAGTGTTGGGATTACAGGCATGAGCCACTGCGCCTGGCATCCTAGTTCTCTCTTCTAGGGTGGGAATGTCTATTCTGTGTCCTTCTCACGTGCAAAATACCGTCATTACATCCCAATGGCCCCAGAACCCTTAACTCCTCCCAGTGTGGTGGCGCAGTCTCGTCTGAACTAGGCGTGGGGGAGCCTGGAGGCCCATTCTTCCTGAGGCCAAGTTCCTCCCTGGCTGTGGGCCAGCATAACTGAACAAGGCGTGCACTTCTGGAATGCTGTGGACAGAGTGTGTGTCTCCCCAGAATCCATATGTTGAAGCCCTAACCCCCCAGCATGATGGTGTTTGGAGACAAAGCCTTTGACAGGTAGTTAGGGTCACAGCTGTAGTTAGGGTCATGGTGGTAGCGTCACCTCGGTAGTTAGGGTCATGGTGGTAGTTAGGGTCACGGCTGTAGTTAGTTAGGGCATGGTGGTAGTTGGGGTCACGGTGGTAGTTAGGGTCACGGTGGTAGTTGGGGTCACGGTGGTAGTTGGGGTCACGGTGGTAGTTAGGGTCATGGTGGTAGTTAGGGCCATGGCTGTAGTTAGGGTCATGGTGGTAGTTAGGGTCATGGTGGTAATTAGGGTCATGGTGGTAGTTAGGGTCACGATGGTAGTTAGGGTCACGATGGTAGTTAGGATCATGGTGGTAGTTAGGGCCATGGCTGTAGTTAGGGTCATGGTGGTAGTTAGGGTCA